>NC_090922.1:1393951364-1394258812 GCF_040938575.1 Ambystoma mexicanum
TCCATTGTTGGCAGTCATTGCAATTGTGAGCCAGGCCACCACACCCTTGTAATCAGAATGACACAGGAAGTATTCATGTACATTACAATGTGAGCTTGGTGCAGTGGGACAACGGCATGTATCTATTTGTACAGGGTAGGCCCCCAATTTCTCATTAACAGGTTTAGTCACATATATGAAACATGCTGAAGAGTTAAAGAGTTAAAGCTAACTGTTCACCGAGTGTGAATGCAAAATAGGTATTTTATTGATTATGGGAGCAAAGAAAACAAAAACAAACAAAATAAATCGCTGGAATGTGCTACCATAGATGGACATCTCATCTTTTGTGGACACCATAAGACATGGCTGTTTCCAAAGTAAAGAATTGCCATAACAGCTTAATAAGAATATTGCAGAGGCCAAAACTGCCACCAGAAGTTGCTTTTAGAATGGAGCCTCCCTTACCCCCAGCAGTGTTATCACAGAGGGCAGTGCCGGGAGGCACCTTTGGCAGTATTTGAGCACAGTATACACATAAAAGCAAAAATCAACCAATAAGCTACTCAGCAGGGAGGATCCCCTCCACCAGTTTGTAATCTCCCACCATTCTTAGCTTCTGCCCCAAAGCAATTCCTCTTGGTGCAAGGTACTCTGGGTTTTGCTGAAAGAGGGAGGGCCCTCCATCTGGAGTGGTCCCCAATGGATCCTAGCAAGAGGTTTGGAAGAAATCAATCCTCTGCTATTATTTAACTTTTCCTTTCAACTCCCCTTCTCTGATTAAGAGGGTGCAGAAGGAAATTCACTCACACTTTGGGCTTTGCCTGCCCTGAAGGTCGGAGACACCTAAGTACCCAATGGATTGGCACTGTGCTTACTGGTGCATCAGCATAGGAAATCAGGGGTAGGTAGGTTCCCATCTAAATAGAAAGCATTCCCAGTGGAACGTCTCCTGTCCCAGTCATGCCAATGGCACGTGTTGCCATTGTTCTATTCTGGGATAGCTTAGGAAATGTTTTAGACAATCAGACACACAACACTAATTGAGAGACTCTGCTTTACAATGGCTAAAATCTTTCCTCACTAACCGATCTGAAAGAACTTACTTACTGCCATTTACCTCTAACACCAAAAACATATCCTGTGGCGTACCTCAAGGCTCTAGACTCTCCCCAATCATTTTCTCAACATCTACAAGCCCCCCCTTAATGAAAATCATTCAAAGCGACGGACTGACCGCCTACAACTACACAGATGATACCCAACTCATCGTCAAGATAGCCACAACCCAACACCCAAATAACACCCTTAACAATTGCCTTTTCAACATATACAGCTGGATGACAACCCTCAATCTCAAACCCGACCAAAATGGAAATAATGATCTTGCCGACAAAGGAAAACACAACAGACACACAACTGAGCTGGCCACCTGGCATGGAAACCCAACCAGAAGCATCGTCCGTGATGCAAAATCTGGGAATACTCATGGAAAACAGACTCACACTAGAACAAGTCAACGCTATAGCACAGAAATCTTGCAACTACTGAGCAAGGTAGACAGATTTTCTCACAATCTATTTCCAATAAAATAGTGTATATTAAGTCACAGAATAACCACTCATCTTCCCCTCCTGAATTCAAGCTCAAAACAGTCTCTGAGGTTGAATTGATGGAAGGTTTGAAACCATCAATCCATATTGGAAACATATGTTCACCCAGTGTAATACAATCCACTATTAAATATCTTGCAACACTTGTAACAGAGATCGTGAACTCCTCATTTAAAACTTCCTATGTGCCATCATGCATAAAAGAAGTGTGGATTTCTCCCATCCTTTAAAAAGACAATGCTAATCCTGAGAAAGCAGATAGTTACTGTCATAATAGAAAGGTTACATTATTATGAATGATTTTGGATAGGGTGGCCTATCTGCAGTTGCAGACACACATTGAAAAATACAATGGGTCTCATTACGAGTCTGGTGGTAGCCGTGCCGGTAAAACCGGCAGGCTGCCGCCAGACTCGTGCATTATTCCGGCGCCTGGCTCCACAGAAACACCGGGGGATTACGACACTGGTGTTCCTGGAAGTCAGGGGCCGAACAAATGTAAATTCCCCATTCCCACTTGAGTCCGACAGGACTCAATGGGAATGGGAATGAGGGAAGCACTGGTAGCGTTAATAACGGTGCCGGTGCTTCCCGGAAAGTCTGCGGGCGGGTGCCGTCCCGCCCACCAGGTCAAGTTGCCCACAGACTCGGAGTGTGCCGCTCCAGTAACAACGGTGCCGGTAGGCTTACCGGCACCGTTGTTTCCGGACCGGCACACTCGTAATGAGTGTTCAACAGTCTGGTTTCCAGACCTCTCATGGGACGGAAACTGCTATCCTTGACCTAAAAACAAGTCTTTTAAAAATTGTTGTTGATAAGAGAATTGCATTGCTGATGCTTCACGACCTCTCTGAAGCATTTGATCTTAGTGATCACAAATTGCTACTCGAGAGAGAGCGGCGTAGAGGGTTTTCAGGCACCCCGAGACTTATTGACATGTCATGTGCCGCAAGGCGCATGCCTCTCCACCACATTATTTAATGTGTATACAAGCCCCCTTTTTGACCTCCTCGATAGCGTCGGCATTGGTTATACAAACTATGTCGACAATACACAGGTGGTCTTGGAACTTACTGGGGACTATTAAGAGGATGCTCTCAGGATAAGTGGAGTATAGAATCTAATTCAGGAATGGATGACTTCAAAGTCATTGGCCCTAAATTAAAGTAAGACCGAGCTATTGGTTGTGGGAACAAATCAGAGAGAAAGAAATTGGAAGACAGATATGCTCAATTCAAAATATCGAATTGTACTATCAAAGTTAGTTCATGGGTGAAGACCTTGGGAGTCTATTTAGACTCAGGACTCACCATGACAAAGTATGCTCTACAAACTAAAGCTGTATGTGCATACAACATAATAATAAATAAGACAAATGAAACCCTACCTGTCTCCCAAAAACATATCTTCAGTAGCAACAGCACTTGTAAACTCAAAACTTGAATATGTTAACAGTCTACTAGATGTAACATGAAAAGGTAACATGAAAATTCTCCAAACAGCACAGAATGGAGCTATTAGAACTGTCTGTGGACTGGTGAGGACTGAGCATGTGATACAGGCAAGAAAATCTCTGCACTGGTTACCAGTGCATCACTGTGTTAGTCACAGAGTTCTTTCAATGACATACAAGAGCATTCACGGCATTGCACCCATCTACTTACAGCAGTTCCTGAAGCAGAACTTGAATTCACGTCGTCTTCTATCTAATACATTGGCAAACTTGAAGGTGTCCCGTTTCAAACTTAAGAAAATCAGAGGTGCCTGCTTTGACACCTGTGTGCCGAATCTTTTGAACTCAATACACCTAGACCCAAAAAACATCTCTAATCTTACCACCTTTAAAAAAGCTATGAAAACCTTCCTGTTTAACTCTAAGGACTAGTTCTCTAACTTTTTATATCGACCACAGCTTGGCCTCAGCACCCCTTATCATAACGTCTTGTTATGTTCATCCCTTGTCTCTTGTTATGCTGGCGCACTGAGGTCTATGTGCTGGTTGCGTATTATAAAAAACAAATAATAATACAAATAATGATAATAATAATAATAAATGCTTCTACCTCCTGCAACTATTTAGAGGGATCCTCACCTTCCTCTCCTTCAAACACAGACCCTCACAATCATCTCCCTAGTATTATCATGAATCGACTATGCAAACAGCCACAACCTTTGCATGCCAGAACAGATCACTAGAAAACTCCATCACATCAAGAATACTGCAGCAATGAAACTCCTGAGACAAAACAGAAGAGACCACATCACACCAGCCAGCCCGGAGAAGCCTACAGTGGCTGCCAGTTAAAAACCGCACTGACTTCAAAGCCCTCTGCTTCGCTCACAAATCAGTAAACGGACAAAGACCCAAATTCCTCCAAGCCAAGATCAACCGCTACCAACCAGGAAGTAACCTAAGATGATACAACAACCTCCAAATCAAAACGAAACAATACAAAAAACGGAAATTCTGAGGTACTGCATACTCACGTCCAATTGCCAGTCTATGGAACTCAATCCCGAAGGAGATAAGAACAACAGGAGGCCACCTCACCTTTAGAACATGACTGAAAACCAGGTTATTCAACTCGCAGTGACTAGCATAAAACTGGCGCGGCCAGCACTATCACCAGGGAACTGAGATAATCCAATGACAACAGGTATTCTGAAATCAACTATAAAACAAACACATCATACCAACCACTAACCTCCCATTCTACTCGCTCCTCCCCAGTATACCCCGCACATGCCTCACACGATCTAACGGATGAGTCTCACCTCACACAAACACACAGCCCACACATCCACCATATAAACTAACTGCTGCAAATAAACATCCCAGTCGCTGGAGGTTTCCCTTCCAGACACAACAACCGCAGAGCAAACAACCCAAAAACATCTAGAAAGCCGACTCGCCCAGACACCAGTTTCTCCTGGCTCTACACACAACAATAGAAAAACACAACCTCTAATGTACTCCCTCTTCCCCCACTAACCTACCCAACCCACTGTCTTAGAGAACCACATGAGTGTCTGGAGACCATGCGATTGGTTTTTGGTGTGCCATGGATGTGATTTTAGGGAGGGACAAGGGTGTTTGCCCCCTCCCAACTTTTTGTGGCACACCATTTTGTACCACTTTTTTTATTTATTTTTTTAATTTTATATATTTACACCACTTACACACAGGTGAAGTCCTTCAAATCGTTTCAAGGCAGGAAGAAGAATACTGTAATCATTCTTAGGCCTTGAAGATTCCGAATGATCAAAATAGTGATCATTATTTGGCAGGGGCCGCATTCGTTTAGCTGGAATGTCCCCCACCATATTTTCTGCAAAGTTACTCCACTGTGGTGCGCGGTATAAGTCAACTTAACATGTATTACTGTAATAAGATGGAATTCATTGGGTGGAATGATATTGCTAATATCCTTTTCACTAAAAATATGTCAACAACATAAAGCTGAAACACTTTGCCAGGTTACAGTCATTTGAGTGGGCAAAATATAGGGTTGTTGTTGTGACTTGTGTAATTCACTTGGAATGTGCTTAACCTAAAATGAGAACTTACCCATCCTTTTCCAGATACATTATAGTGTGGCAGTCGCAGCACTATAGTTAAGATCTCTAGCAAGTTCGATAAGAAATCTGAACATTTTATTTCTTATAACATTTGACTTGCATTTGGCTGATATTGTGAAACTCCCAGGATGTCGTCACTTCTTCCAAAGGGGGTGTGGGCCTTTTCCATGAGGCCAGGGTGGTGAGGCTGCTGCCCAATAGTCCCCCTGGGGGTGGTACTCAGTGGGTGGATCTAATGGAAGGAGAAACCCCCTTTGTGGCTAGTGACGACTATATCAGGAGAACATGGTATCCCCGCCAATCACCTGACCTTAGACCCCTTCCCTACCACAACCCCACCTCTCCTTCACCTCTTCCATCTCCACCCCAACCCTCATATAGCATGTACTTTTGTAGCCCAGCAAAAGTAGAGAGTACTTAGATGAGGAAGTTCTATAGTGAGTTACAACATCATGCCTCACTCAGTTCTGGGATGACGAGGAGGCACAGAGCAGTACAGACTACTTACCAGAACCACTTTGTGCATTGTAGTGGTTATCAACTGCCAAGTGGAAGAAGCTGCGTTAAAACTAAAGAAGGACTTGATGAAGTGACAAACCCTCCCTGGAGGAACTGCAAGAGCAAGCACGGACCTGAAGTGAAGCCGGAAGCTGACCGGAATGCCGAGAACTGAGAGAGTCGAGTCAAGTCCAGCACGTGAGGACCACACGGTCAGAAGGCGGGCTGAAACTCTGGGCATCACTGAGACCGAGGGAGTATGCAGGGAAGGAACCGCACTGCCGGGAACGCCAAACATAATGGGGAGCCACCGCAGAATGGGAGAGGCTCCAGAAAGATACCAGAGCCCTGTGACAGAGCCCAGCTGCTCCAGAGGAGCAGACACTTGTACAGCCTGCACAGTAAGGTATGCAGGTGACCGGAGAGGTGCTGAAAGCCTAAGGAGGTGGTGGCATGAGCTGAAAAGACTGGGAATTGAGGTTCTGGGACCCTACAGCCATGGGAGAAATGCTTGATTGGGCATGGGCTTGTACTAAGGCTTGTATTAGATATCCTGCCAGCTGTTGGTCCCTCTGGCAACGGTGGAGGAAACAACATCCTTGCAGGGTTTTTAGCCCTTCAAGATGGTGGCCCATTGGGCTCCTATTCAGAAGCTATCTCAGAACACCAGTCTATTCCAAGATGGTGCTCAGAATCCGTTCCGTTTCTATGGACGCCAATACTGGGGGAGACGACATAGAAAGCACTGCAATGGTGAGCTCATTGCATCGCTTTGTGTTTTACTAAGCTAAGACGCTTATTCTGTCTTACCCATATTTGCTTCTGTTTTACTTCTGGCTCCTGCCACTCCGGGCTGCTTCCCTCTCGCTCGTACTTCTGTTGTTTTATTTCCTTCTGTTTTTACCTTGCTGGTGAGAACTGGAATTCTTCTTTTCTAAATTTGCTTTTTATCTGCTCCTTCGCCTTGACTCCAGCCTTACCTCTCCCATCGCCTCTTGCATCCTCATTCTGATTTTGGCTCCAGAGCAATTTACCCTCCTTTGCTGTTGCAACTCAGCCGTTACGCATCTCTACAAAGACGAGCTTAGATTATCTGCTCACCTACTGCGAAAGATTCCATCTTTTGTACGTTTTGTTTTCCCTTCTGGGGTTTCACTTGGGCTCTGCCCATAGGGCACACATGGCCGCCCTACTACGTTCAGGGCTAAGTGGATGCCTATGTGGTGCAGTCTACCAGCATCTTCCTTCAAAAGAACCATCGTTGGGACCACTGGAGACTTATAAGGTGGGTCCAAAATATCTAAACCTTACAGCTTTGCAGGAGAGTGAACCAAGCCTACAAAGTGGAAAACAACAGTCAGAAGTGCGAGTCTGGGACCTGTAAAGAGAACTGGGACACTCAATAATAGACAGTACATACAGAATATGACAGGCGAGTAAACCGAGTCTCTATGTGACCCCACAGCTGTTCTTCTTTATCACAGTACCTGGTGGGAGGAAACCAAATCTGTCAACCAGGGTCAGGTACCACCACAGCTTAGGAGTGCATCCAGGCTGTTCTTCTTCATCATAGTACCTGGTGGGCGGAAAGTAGGTCTGCCAACTAGGTTCAGGAACCCACCACAGCTTGGGGGAGATCATCCACATTGTTCTTCTTCAACGCAGTGCCTGGTGAGAGGAAACCAGGTCTGCCAAACAGGGTCAAGGACCCACTCCAGTTTGAAAACACATCCATGCTCCTTTTGGGTATGCAATTGTGCCTGGTGAAAAAGAACCAGCTCTACCAATCAGAGTCAGGGACCAAAGGACAGGAAAGAAGCCTGAGCTGAGCCAATCAGGAGACGGGATTTCCCCCAACAGTTGTTGAACTTTGCGAGGTGGACAAGGCCCAACTCTTAAAGGACTGAATATTCCAGAACTGTTTTTTGTCCAGGGGAAGGGTAACACTCCCTTTGGGCTGGAAAGACCAAAGTTTTACTTTAGTTTAAACTTAGATGTGAGGGACAGAGTTTGTGTTCTGAAATTGGAAATTGGCACTTGTGCCTTGGACATTCTGAAACTAGTTATTTCAGTTAAGGCAGGGAAACCCCTCTTAGAGTTAGGGCAAGATAGGATTTTCTTTTCCTTTTTATCTTTGAATAAAAGTTTCTAATAAACACAATGACCTCTCCATGTCAGAGTCTTCTGCACCCATACATATGTGTCAGGCTTGGGATCTGGCCTGGTTGATACAAACCGGGGAATCTTAGAATTCATCAAGTTACCAGACAGAGCCACGGCCTCAACTATAGTCACCTGGGAGTCCATTGAGTTCGACCTCTGAAGTAGTCAAGACCTGACCATAGCCCCAGGAGAAAGCCAGATAATACCAACTGGCCCAATTCTAATCCCACCTCTCGATATATATATCCAGCTATTGTCCAAATCTGAGTTTGCCTGGAGATATGGGTTAGACAAAATAGCAGGAGTGGTGGACCCTGATTATGGAGGGGACGTAAAAGTACTCCTGCAGAACAATGGGAAACACTCCTACCTGGTTAAAGTTGGTGATAAAGTGGCCCAAGGGATTTTGGAAACTGCAGTATTCCCTGATATTATAGAAGTCCCAAGCCAGGATCACACTGAGAGAGGGACAAGGGGGTTTGGTAAGGCTGACCAAGCTCCAAATCCCAGACTTAGCCTTTGTGCAATGGAACAATCCGATATTAGCCAAGGCATAATATCAGAAGAGGAAGCAAGGCTTTCTATATAGATGGGTCAGAACTAATCAGGATGCAATTCGGTCCCAGACAGTAGTTCCAATAAGTCATTGCAGGGTGGTTCTGGCTATCAACAATTTTGTTTTGACTTGTACACTGTTTCAAAGACTGATCCACGAAAACCCACTCCAGCCCCCCTTACAACCACTACCTATTATAAATGATCCATTTTCAAGAATAGGGATGGATATTGTAGGACCCTTATAACCTTCCAAACTTGGGAATTGATATATACTTGTCATACTAGACTATGCCACCCATTATCTGGAGCCTTTTCCCATGAGAAGCAACACCCCACAGCAGATCTTGAAACATCTTATTCCATTCTTATCAAGGTAGGCTTACCAAGGGAAGTTCTTACTGATCAAGGTACGACATTCATGAGCAAAATCATGGCTGAGGTGAAGAAGATCTTTCAAATTAAAACCTTCAGAACATCTGTTTATCGCCCACAGACAGACAGTCTGGTTAAATGATTTAACCAAACCCTTAAAAGAATCCTTAAAAAACGAGTCAAAGCAGATGGAAGAAACTGGGACATGATGGTACCATGGGCCCTCTTCGCCATTAGAAAAGCACTGCAAAGTTCTCTGGGATTTTCACCCTTTGAACGTTTGTATGGGCAAGATCCCAGTGATGTGTTGGATATGCTTAGGGAGACCTTGGGAGGGAGGAGGCCATATTACCCTAACTTAAACTGCACAGAGAATCAAAGAACATAATGCACTTGTTAGGGATATAGTGAATTCTAATTTAAACAAAGCCCAATAAAATGAAAAGAGCCTCTATGATAAAAAGACAACCACCTGCTCTTTCTCAATTGGGCAAAAGGTCTCTGTCCTCCTTCCCATATCAGACCAGAAAATGTTGTCCCCTTGGTATGGTGCTTATGAGATCTAAGAACAGACAGGACCATGTAATTACCAAGTCTCTTAACCTGACAGACCCCTTAAATCCCAAGTCTACACCATAAATCTCTTAAAGGAGTGAAGACAGGATCCTGTACTGTCATTCTCAGTGGTTATGGCTATTCTGTAAACTGAAGAGAATGACAACCTGAATTAAATACCTAATGACCTTTGTGTAAAGCAACAGAGAAATCTACAAGATCTGTTGAATCACTTTACCGATGTACATAAAGTCGAACTCAATGTCATTTCCACAAAGTAAGTTACGACGAAGGAATTTATCTTGTTGAAATTACATGGAACCGATTCAACCATAAAGTCCTCAAATATGAAGATCTGTGGTCATTCCTATGTTCCCAAAATGTTATTTGATTGTATGCAAATGAGCCAGGAACACTCAGTGGTGTTCCTGGTTCCCACCTATCCTTTTTCTTACAAGGGTATTTAGAAATAATAATAGTGCACCAGTCCATCAATCTTTGAATGATAACCTACCAGAAAATAATGTATATCATTACTCTAGATTTTGTCCATGTGCTTTGTTCATTGAGACAAGTGTAGCACTCTTATTATCACTACAATAAATACTGGAAGAGGTCATTAGAAATGAACCTTGTAAACATTTTAAAAGTTCCAGATGGCAACATTAGTACGATTTTATTATAGTTTTTGTTAGCTTCCTTTTGCAACAATACATACCATTTTGTCTCTCAAAATGATGACCTTCCTTCTGGGAAAGGGATATACTAATTAAAAACAATGATCTGTGTCTTTTGTGAGTACCAAGGCAAAGTTTAATTTTGCTGATCACCGATTGGTGAGTAGCCCTGCTGAAACTGTACATTTGTTACGCTGTAAGAGGATTCAATTCAACACTACAGCTAAGTCAATGCCTAGTCTGGGATACTGAATGGAAACCCTTATTGATATATCTTTATGTCCAGTTCATGAGTTCTGGATGACTACCCCTATATAACACCCCTCTCTTAGAATCCCCCTGACCCCACTGAGCCAAGAAGTAGTTCTGTTTTGCAAGTTTAAAAGGTTTATTTGAGAAATAAAACAAAATATAGATACCACGCTTTTATAATAAATTAATAATCGATATCGCCCTTATAAATATAATGTTAATCAACAATGGGTAATCTGACACTAGCACACTTCTTTATAATCAATGAGGAGTTAGTATAGGATGGATAAAGTAGCAAAAATACTTTTATGATTTCAAGGGAAAAGCAATGAGGAATAAAATGCAGTACAGAAATACTTGATATGATTTTAGCAAAAGATAAGATAATCACTTTTTCTCTGGCAATTCACCCCCCTCCCCTATGCAATGTAAGAAATGGAAGGAGATGGAAGTAACACACACGGTTCTCAGGTATGCAATCAAATACAATACGAAATTCAATTCCCACCCCAGCAAGCTTAGAGAAAACCGGTATGAGTTTTAAAACACAGGCCCAAGTGCTTTGAATGTGGTGGCAATGAAGTGAGAAATATGCTGAAAATGCTTTTAATTCCCTTTAGGAGGTTCAGGGTGAGTGAGAGATACTTGGGATGAGTTCAGGCTCACTTTAGCAATGATGGTGATTAAGAGGCAAACGAATTTTTAGCAAGGAAAGAAA
Organism: Ambystoma mexicanum; assembly: GCF_040938575.1. Classification (NCBI taxonomy): domain Eukaryota; kingdom Metazoa; phylum Chordata; class Amphibia; order Caudata; family Ambystomatidae; genus Ambystoma; species Ambystoma mexicanum. The sequence goes on from NC_090922.1 coordinate 1,393,962,329, forward strand.
TGACTGCTGATGGTTACATGTGGCTGGATTTTTAACCAAATCGCAAATCGCGGTAAAATTCGCGAGTGCGTGAATTGCGATTACGGCAAAAGTATAAGGAGTGGCAAGTCGGTTTCGGGTTCATTGGAAAGCTGAGATCCTAAGCTTTCAGAGGAAAGTTAAACCAAGTTCCTAGAACGAACGGTTCCAGAGATATGAATGATTTTGTAAGGGTCGTTTTTCAGATTTAAAGTAACTCAAATTGACAAGTGACAGCTATGCAGCTGCAGAATTGACAAGTGACAGTGGTGCAGCTTTACAAAATGACAAGTGACAACTTCTAGGAGGCAGTTCTGGTTAGATTAAAATAGTTTGGATTAGATTATTTTAAACTAAGATCTTATTTCTGTCACAATCTGACATAAGTAGTCACAATATATTTTGGAAGGACTGGACCTCGTCATGGATCTGATCAATCAGGCTAGCGGCACTTCACAGCGATCTGGTCTCTGGGTCTGTGGTTCTGCACGGTCTGGTCTGGTCTGGTCTGGCACTGGTCTGGTCTGTCCGGATACAGCGGTCTCTGCACGGCTCCTGGATCTCTGCACTGGTCCTGGCAAAGGTTCTTGACAAGGGATTCAAGCAGCTCACCCGGCTGTGAGTAGCTTGCAATGATTTGAGGCCTGCTGCAGAGAACTCAGCTTGTGGTTTTAGGCCTCTGATTTAGGTTCTAAAGTATAAGTTCTAGGTTCTGGAGTATGTAGATGGAGTCAGTCTGGAACTGGTATCTTCTGGATGTTGTGTGGTCCGGCAAAACGCTCCGCAGCAACTGGATTTGAATGTCCTCACTAGCTTCCAGTGGCTCTTTTTATGTCTTTTGAAAGTGGGTGTGTGCGCAGCATCACTAAGCCAGCCCCTCTCTCAACTGATCATTGGTCAAGCTTTTCTCTCTTCCTTGATAGGGGAAAGGAAATGTGAGTCATGGGGATGCTGTTTTATGGCCTGCAGAAAGGACACTCCCCTGTCAAATTGCACACAAATCTATATTTGACCCAAATACATATTCCACAGATACACAGTTGTTTGTTATTGCATACACACATCATGCATTACTGATGGGAGGCACTGTTCCGACCCTGGCGTTTCTAGGAGCTTGGGTAAAGAAATGGCAACTTTTTGCGCTTTTTAGTAGCTTTCCCCATATCGGATTTTTCTCCAAATTTATACAATTGTGTGCAAGGCATGTGTGCATTTAGATAAGGGAGTGTCAGATTTTTAACATGCATACATTTAGAGTAACAGCCTCTTTTCCGCTCGTAAACCCCCAGATCATACCACCGGGTCCTAAAACCTCTTAAAATGTGGGCAGAAAAATCACAAGAATTATGGTATCATTTAGATAATTTTGACAAGTCCGCACCATGAGTTATACATCTTTCTTAAAATCATATTCTGGCCAACAGGGGTGCGTCTTCCCAGGTCACATGGTGGAGAAACCAGTCTATCCACTTTCTTTAAGCTCAGCCTGTCCTCAGAGGGGGCTGCCCTCCCCGTTTCTGCCAAGAGGAAGCCACTTTAGGACCCCCCCAATAAACCATCTGCCTGAGTCAAGGAAGGGCTTTGTTCAAAAGGAAGCCATTTACGACCCCCCCCAATAAACCATCTGCCTGGGCCCTTTGTTTAGTTTCCTGCAGTCCCCAGGTAACTCAATCAGAGAGTGTGTGACCTCCTTTTGGCAGGGGCAACAGAATGCAGCCAGGCCTGGGAACCTGCTGATCAGTTTCAACTCCTGTGGGGGTAGATGTCAGGCAGAATTGGAATCTCTTTAAGCCAGTTTTTAGCTACATGTCATTTTGGGTTCCCAGTTTAAATCAAACTTACAATTTTTACACATGCAGCTAGAATGCTGATTCTAAGTTCAAAACTATGGCATGTCAACAGTGACAAACTATGTGACACTCAAAAGTAGGTCAATCATTTATTCTAAACATTTCAATTTTAGTGTCTTTCAGTTCAGTTTAGCACTCAGCCAGTCTTGTTATCAACATTATTTTGGGCTCTTCATCTTCCCAGATTTTGTAGGCACACAGAACTTCATTCTGCCAGATGTCTGCTGGTGTTCAGTGAGATTTTTGGATGTGTTGCAATGTTTGAAAATAGGCATTTTGAGCTGGCATTCAGAGAAACCAAAGGTAATTTTAAAGCGTTTTTTTTTTGCTAACAGGTGCTGCTGTTTTACCTTAGGCACCCATTCCACTCATGGCACCCTGGCCCATCATGCTCGCACTGGTGGGTGGCAAGTTAGGCAACCATTTTGGTGTGCGCACAAACTGCGTGGTTCTCCTGGATTCTGGCGCACATGTGGGCTTTTTGGCCATCTTGGATTTTCTAAGCCCACAGCACCAAATGTTGCAGCATGATAGCTCAAACGTGGGTCAGGACACCCAACAATGCTAATTACACACTGGCAACTAACAAACATAACAATTGACAAACACCATTGCAGACCCTACAGCCCAGTCCTCTGGTCCCTTACAAGCTCTGTCCGAAGCCCAGCAACCTCAGTAGATCCTATCAGCATACCCATTCCTACCCCTATATCCATGCCTCAACGGTTTTATGTTACGTGAGGTGGTATTTGGATAGCGCCTGCTGCCATTGGAATTGGCCTTGAGGCGCTGTGAGGATGAATTCCCTTTAGAATACTGTTGTCTGTGTTGGAAAGTGATGAAAGGAGTGGTAAAATGCATGTGTGCATTTATTGCCAATTTGATGGTAGGTAGAGAATAATCTGATTTGATAGGTTATTTTTGACGTGCTTAATACCCAGAGGTTTCTAAGCGTGGACCCGGGGATCGAACCTGTGTTACTTTGTGTTGCCTTGCTTCCTAGGCGAGAACGTTGCCTCTGAGCTATCCTCCTGCACTATCCTCCGCTAGGTCTCCAAAAGCAGCTCATATTGTAAAGGTGCGAGGAACGGATGCTGTGTCAAAATATCAAGCCATATCAATAGCTGGACCGAATTTTGTGTGGGACTCTGTATTCTATCGGTCATAGTGCTGTATGTTTAGGGTAAGGTATAAGTCAAATAGCATACATCTCATAGGTGTGAGGCTGTGTGAACAGCTGGACCGCCTCTTTTTGTGGGGCTCATCTGTATTCTGTGGGTGAAATGAGAGTGCAGTGAAATATCACAGAGGTGATGCAAAATGTAAGTGTGACAGAGCGTCACGATGACAAGACACAATGGAGCAAACCTAAGCTGGGCACACTCAGGAGGAAAAAGCAGGTGAGGAAAAACAGCACAATGGAAGGATTCAAACCCACATTTAGAACTGTGATGAATCTAAGGATGTCATCACTCCTTTTCCAGGGGAAGCCTCTCCTCGTGGGGCCGGGGGATGAACGCAGTTACCGGATCCTGACCCAGGGGTTGAATTTTTGATACATGAGGGGAGGTAATCTTGGAGGGAGTGACAAGATATCATTAGTTGAGACATGCTATTCCCCCACTTCTCTAACCCCACTTGAACCCCTTGTAGGCCCCAAAACCTAATGGCATACTGTCAAACTACAGGAAAGACTGTAAGTAAAGTAGGTTCACAGATAGTTTTTCCAATACATATTTATTCCACGAACCTTCCCCTTTGTACTGAGAAGAGGGGGAGGGAAGGAGTGAGAAATATATTCAATACCGGAAAATCAATGCAGCAGTCTAGCTTTTGGAGAGCGAATCATCCATCTGGGAAGTTTAAATCCCCACCAGCTAAAGGTATGGGAAAAGAAGCCGTGTGGGCAACATTTCTTCCTGTCTGCGTCTGGGGATTTGGAGAGCTGTGTGGAGAGAGGAACGCGTTGGCCAGAGCAGTCGCAGCATAGACCGGAGGGTGTTGTCCGAAGACGTGAACCCAAGAGCAAAGACGGGTGATAAAAACCAGTGAGGAAGAGAACCAGCGAAGGGAGCCGCGACCTAGATGCTGCAGTACCGTGCCTTCAGTGAGACGTCAAGCTGAGTGGACTGCTGACAGTCCTGCGAGGGAGCTGAAGAGCCAGGAGGAAGTCATACAACTGGTGAGCCCACTGTCGATGGGTTGGAACACCGGGAGAAGAGCGGGACATCTTGGAAAAGCTTGAATAGGTGGTGAACTCCTTGGGAGAAGGGTTGCACACTGAGAGAAGTACCCGGGAGCATGAAAAGGTGGAAATCAGGAGACCCCTTAGGTGTTCTAATATTAACTATATGAGAAGGAAACTTGTGAATTTCTGTACCGTATGCCCTTGGAATTGTAAATAAAGTTAACTTTACCATAGAGTGCTGGCAGGAGAGTATACCAGGTGAAGTCAAGTGTGCAAAAGAACCCTAAGAACCCTAAGGAACACCCATGCCTTTGGGATTGTGCATTGTGTAAACTTTATCAAGTCCTGGCAGGGACGTATATCAGGCAAAGTCAAGTCTGTAAAGTAAATTGCAAACAACAAGAGGAGGGATGGGTCCTCTTGAGTTGCACGCCATTCACTTATACTGTTGAACTTTGTTTTACTGAAAAGAAACCGGGGGAAGGGAGACATTCTCAGGAACTGTGAACACTACATTTTAAAAGAGTGTTCCCTTTTGTTAAACTTGAACATTTGTGCAATTTTCAAGGCCAATGATATTACCTTTAGCACCTTAGAGTTACTTTTTATAATGTGAGGGCCAGGATAGGGCTTTGGACAAAGGACATCTTGTTTTTGGACATCTTGACACTGGACAGACCCTTAGTTTTGGTTGAGGTAGGGAAGTACCTCAGAGCAGGGAGAGCGAGGCATGTTCCCACCTTTTTATGAGTTGAGTAAAAGTCTGTAACAACCACCATGAGTTCTCTGTGTCCGAGTCTCATTCCTGGTTGATCACAGAACCCTATGGGAAGCGAAATGCAAGTGTGGCTAAATACAACCGCAAAATGCCAGTGGTGAGCATGGTGGTGGCAGTTCTGCAGGACACTACATTCACAATGTATGTCTCCTAATACTGGGCCAGCCCCTACCTCGGGAATGCCTCTGCCCCTGCGGCTCTCATTCTACTCTTAAGCATAAAAACGAAGCACTCTCTTTGAAGACATCTGTGTTTGTTCTCTGAGTCAGTCATTGCTGGGGTGGCTCTAGTGGGTGTGTACCTGACAACGTGACTCTTCCCAGAGACAGAAACAATGTTAGGCAGGTGGGACAGAGAGAAAGCTAGTGCAGAGAGAGAAAGGAGTAAAAGGGCGAAAGAGATATGATACGCTGAGCACAGCTCGTATTAAACATATGTTACTCTATTGCTAACAACACTCCATCTGACAGAAACCTTGGATTTAATTATATACACTTTACATGTGCTTTGTTTTCTGAAATCTTGGATGGATCTGTCTCCCAAATTCAATTGCTGGGAGTGAGGGGGGATGCTTTACATGAGTGATAGCAAACGTAACTGTTTGCAACCAATCAATATGTGGAGTGTTATCTTTTGGTAGCATGAAACATTTCAGGATATACATTCAGCTGATGTTCCAGCAAGAACATCTATAACAGCATGAACATATTCATATAATAGCAGAAGGCCATCTTCCACGTGCACACATCCATGCAGTCAGTAGACAAAATGCCTTCTCCTTGAGGCTGCATTAATTATCTATAGATCCGCATCCACTCCACGCTAACCATTTCTCTGCACCCTTCTCCGCCTCCACCACCATCTTCACTGATGCATCCACCTACCGAATCACCACCCACATATCACACAGAACACCTCACAAACTGGTTGACAATCTCCAGCACAGACTACATCTGCTGACGGGCCGCCTAATATTCAGACACACACATTCACTCTGCACCATCTCTGTAGAGGGGAAATCACTGTACAACCTGGAGTCAGCGGTTAAAGTTCTGGCAGGACCAACCTAGCCATTTATCCTTCTAAGGTCCATGAAATTAATACTATAGAATTCTGTAAAAAATATACACCACTGAACTGATGATTAAAAGAGCGATATATCCGACTTGAAGTGCTACATAATATGTGATATTCTTATTATTAGAAAATCAGTTCCTCAGGAGAGCTGTGTTTCTCATTCATGACAAGCCATCTCAGCATTTGCAAGGTACCTACCATGGTCCACAGACCCTGCCAGCCAGAACTTGAATGTAGGTAGAAGTCTGGATGCCGACAATAGGGTAAGGACCACACTGAGTGGGCGCCCTTGCATCACTATCCTCATATCGATCACTAGATTTGCATGAGGCAACGCTGGTTTTTCAGAGAACTTGCACTTGCCACCGGTGAGGTTCCATCAGAGAAATCTGTTGGTCTTGGACAGATATGATTGCTACCATCAGTGAATGCTCTTTGGGTAGTCCAACCAAAGGAAGACAAGCCGGAGGCTGGGCCTGGGTTTCGCACCTATCCTTCCAAGAGCCATGAGCGCAGAGAAGGGCAACCAACGAGTACAGCTTTGGGGCCATTTCAGTAGATTATTTCTACCAGACTCCTCGTTTGACCCTGCGCCAACGAGTTCCCAAGGCTAAGTCTAAGCCAAACCTGAGTGCATCCTGAGTGGGGCTCAATCAGCTGGCATCATGTGTGGACCCCATGAGCGGTCAAGCAGCTTGATTCTTCTTGGCCTGGCTCTAGAGTCGAACATGGCACAAATCAGAATCCACCCAGTGGAAGCCCACCAGTGTGTACCTCAAAAGAACTGCTTGCACTTTACTGACCACAAGTGTATAACCTGCTCCATGTTCTTAAAAACTGTTAATTTTTCAGCTATTTTCAAATCTTGCTTCCATCCTGGATAAAGCTGCTGGGTGTATCGTTGCTTTTCAGGAACAGATTTTGTGTTCTTTTATCATCTATCTGTGTTCGCTTGCATCGATTTTATTTCAGGTCCATGCTTCTCCTGTAGGTTGGGATCCTGCTCGGTCTGCTAATTCATTCATTTTGTCATTTCTTATAGCACCTTCCACCATAATTATGGTCTCAATGCGCTTTTGGTTGTAGGCCCTCAGAGGGACCTGAGTCTAAAGATTTGGGAGAATTTGGGAGGTGTTATGATGCGTGTGTGATTTCAGCCATTATAGTTATGTGAGGGTGGCCAAGACCCTGGTAGTCACCCCTGTCTAATACAGTATGCATGGGCACAGCGGAGGTATACAATGGACTAAAGAGGGGGATTGTGTTTAAAGAGATAGAGTTCTGTGGGAAGCTACAGTTGAAATTTTTGACATTAAAAGTAACTTCATTCTTGTGGCAGAGGTGATGTGCAATAGTGTTTGTGTTGTATGTGAGTGCAGGGTGTGTGGAGTGAGACTGTGTCTTCTGCTAAGTTGCGAAGGTGCGGTGTGCGAGAGGAGAAATGGGTTAGCTGTATAAACAACAATGTCTACTTCCTGGGTTCCGTCTATGTACAAGGAGCAGTGCTATGTTTCACAGGCGATCTAAGCGCCCGATGAACGGATACCGTCTATGCAGACCGATATCATTAAAGTAACTTGTTCGGCTGTTGGGAAGATATTGCATGGATCTTGTCTTCTCGGGCAGGTGCCTTCTGCTTTAAACAAGTTGTTCTTTATTTTACCACAAAGTGCTGCAAGCCTTAGAGACCTTGGAAGGGGTTATCATTTGGGATAGTTGCCAATGTATTGCTCAAGGTGAACTTGGAGGCGGGTGCTTATCCTGTGATATTGGCCCTTCACAGGTCTATGAGGCAAAAGCAATATCCCATGGCTAGTTGCAGCGGTCAATGACATTAGTAATGCTCTACATGAAAACAATATTATTCTTCTGCCGGTATTATGAAAATTCTTACCATGGTCCATATTTTCCACCTATCAAACATCTTCATATACATAATGTTCTAAGGGTTTTCAGCCGCCTCCTGCACTATTAGGGTGATCAGATGGCTCAATAACACTTTCTTTTAAATGCAGCTAACATGTGCATTCTGGGAGGTCTAGTTTGAGTTTACTTGTTTGCACTAAATTAGACTAGAGCTCCTGTAACCAATGATTTGGTAAAGCAAAGCTCAAGGTGTCATTGAGTCAGCTAGATGCTGCATGCACGTTTACAAATATTTACACAATAAATGCACACAAATTACCCACCCAATCATCTCCACAACAACTACTGCAGAATCTTAGAGGATAGGCTATCAGTTTTTCGTTTCTTAATATATATAGCGCAGGGGTCTACAATCTGCGGCACCCACAATGTTTTGGACTATGACACCCCCTCTGATCCCCCATCATTGGCTACACTGGGTAGGGGTGATAGCAGGTGCAGTCCAAAACATCTGGAGAGCCAAAGGTAGTTTAGACCCCTGACACAGTGCTTCTAAACGCTATTCCCAGATCTAATGGTACTCATTTCATTGACCCCTGAAGGAATGGACCAAAGACATTTTTGCCATCTTCAGGGAGTTGGAACCCCCCCCCCCCAACCCCAACCAATCCTCCAAAAAGATGAAGACTGGTGTAACATTATCCAATCTGCTATGCCGGACAAACTTAACACGCTTCAAAATAAAATCCTAGCCCATCAACAGGCACTCAGCCACCAAATATCTAAACTACGAAATAGCATGGCTGGTGACTCCCCTCCCTTTGCTTTCAAGGAAATGAGCGAACAAGAAGTCATCGCGCAGCTGAAATCAATTAAACCATCCTTCTGTAAGGGGACGCCTGCCCGGATCAACTTATCAAAGATTGTGCCCTTGCCCCGTTCCTTTCAGCATTCATTAATGCCTCCTTTCAGTGAGGCCTTGTCCCTACTGGTCTCAAGGAAGCATGGGTAAGTCCTCTCCTCAAAAAGCCAACACTTGACCCAATTGTCCCAGGGAACTATAGACCCATTACGATGGTCCCATTCCTTTTAAAAATTACTTGACAAGGCACCTTATCAGCAAATCCAAAAATTCCTCAAAGCAAACAACCTGCTCGGCCTCCAGCAAGCGGGATTCGTTCCAGGACACGGCACCGAAACTGCACTCCTAGACCTAAAAAATTAAATGGACGATTTCAGAGATGCAGGCAAACCTGCCCTCCTTCTGCTCCTAGATGTATCCACAGCTTTTGATTTGGTGTATCATAATACCCTTTGCCACCATCTCTCCTCCGCCACCAACATTTCCCCTAAGGCCATTGCTTGGATCACCTCGTTTCACCAGGAAAGCGGTATGAAAGTCTTTTCTGACCTCAGCCTGTGCCCACGCAAGCTTCATTAAAGCATCTCCTGCATCTCACCCACCCTTTATAACCTGTTTACTAGGCCTCTCTTCCACATTCTGGACGCCTTGGGCATCACATACACTAACTATGCTGATGACACGGAGGTCCTCATCCCCCTCATCGGCGACTATGAGATGGATATGGCCACCCTTAAGTCCATATATTCCACCATCCAAACCATGCATCGCAGAAAACTGGTTATGCTTTAACGGTGAAAAAAACAAACTTCTGCTAATTGGATCTCCTGCCACCCTCAAGAAACTAGACAAACAATACAGCTCTTTTACGATTGACAACATACCAATCCCTATATCACAAGCTGGAAAGACCCTGACCTTTCTATGAACAGGCAGGTCAATGCCATTGCATCGGCCTCAGCCTAACACTCTAAACTTATTAACGCAGCCAGACCCTTTCTGTCAGAACAGAGCTGTCTCACTATTGCAAGAGCAATAATTGGATCTCGGCTGGATTATAGCAATGCCCTCTTTTTGGAGACATCTGCTAAAAACATCACCAAATTCCAGACTGTCCAGAATAATGCCCTTAGGGCTGCCAAGAGGGAACATATTTCTGAAACCAGGAAGCAGGTTCACTGGCCATTAAAGAGAGGATAGTCTTTAAAAGTCTTGCCTTAACGCACAAATGTGTTCATAACCTGGCACCACTGTAGCTGGCTCGAAGTGTTGTCAAGCCTGTTTCAGCCACACCCACAAGAATTGCCTATTCTTGTGATGCTGGAAATGAATCGGAGGGACAGGGCCTCCGTATCCTTGTCCTTTACTGCCTTTTATCATGTGTTCTGTCGTGTTTTCCACGCAGGAGTTCATGTGGGACTCCTGGCGGTGCAGCTCTCTCTTTTGGTTTTGGTGAAAAGACCCATGGGTTACCCTCATGGCACCCATGGATGGAGGTACAACCCTGTGCCCCTAGTGTATGTTTATGGCCACCTGTGTGTGGCCCACAGAGCAGTGTATGGGCTGGTGGCACCTCTGTGCTGAATTGACTGGTGCCCTGAGCGTCCTCCATTTTGGGATGCCCAGGCCCCGTCATTGGAATCAGTAGATTCCTGATGGAGACAAGATGGCCCCGGTGGCCTCTTGCCATCGATCGCCTATTACCTTGATCTTCCCGAAGTCCCGGGAAGCCCTGACTCTGTCCCTTCCCCCTGACTGGCTGTTTGGTGGAAGTTCCATATATGGTAGTGTGGGGAAGTGCCGACCATACTGGCTGGAGCCTTCCCAACGACCGTATGTTGTGGGTACGCCTGTGGGTGGGACCTGGGTGAATGGAGTGTGTGACGAATATGCACTTCTTGTTGTGGATGTCTAGTTTATGGTGTTTGACACAATGACTGAGACAGCCCTGCCCGAAACTGGTATGAATGCAGTGTGGAGTGTTAAATGGCTGGGTACTTGTCCCAATATACATAACTTGTTGTGAGTGTCTGGAGAGAAGTGAGTGGCCTGAATGCACTATACACCTGATTGTCTGCCTGCCTGCATGAATGCCTGTTAGGCAGATACCTGTGCAGTTCCCTTAGGGACCACTGCAAAAAGTTTAAGACTACAGGTGTTTGCAGTTAACCCAACTGGTAGCAGTCTGTACCACCCAGATTTACCTGGTAGCTGTGGCTGAGCAGTCAGACTTCTCTCAAGAAGAGTTAGGCAGTATACAGAGTATACACAATAGGGCTAAAAATAAAGTAGCACAAGCAAACACTGACCAGAGCTTTGGTATAAAAGTATATAACTATTTATTTAAAAACACACTTGTAAAAATACACTGGCACTAATATGTCAAGCAAGTTCAAACACAGTCACTAGAAATATACACCTCCCTAATTAATTATCTGACAAGTCTAGGTTAATACACCACTTATTTAGCAAAACAGAGGTGAGCGCGTAACCATAGATGGCACTCCAATAATTATTTAAAAAGGGAGAGAAAAGGCAGAAATAAGAAAAAAACACAACACCAACACTTTTAAAGAACCACAACAAGTCAAGAAAGGCAGGGTCTACTGTAGAGCAAAAAGTTCATAGGCCAGGCCCACTCTTGGAGAGAGCAAGGCAGAATGTGCCCAAGATCACACAGTGGAAATGCACTAAATGTCTTTGAAGGAAAGTCAAAAAGAGGTTGGATCAAGTTAGAAAGGTAATGTTAACAGGTCCGAGGTCACCCCAGGATAGAGAGTCAAGGATTTACGGGACACCTTGGACAGTCTGTTGCAAGGGAGACCAGGCAGGACACAGTACCTGAAATGGTGAGAAAGCTCCAGCGGGGGCAGTTGTTCCTGGCAGTGGGTGCAAGTCGGTGCTTCGTCCAGGGGAAGAGAAGATCTCGACATGGAGGAAAGCTGGAGATCGTTGCACTGCCAGGGAAGAAACCAGCCGCGGAGTTTTCCGGTTAAAAAGGTACTACCCTTTTATTCGCGGGAGTGGTGAAGCGTGGCTATTCGGCCGCCGGGGTGCTTGGCACGGCGATTCGACCACGAGACGATCCAGGAAGGCGAAAAGGACGAACTGGTTGGTCCCACCAGCTCAAGGGGAAGAAGACTCTCCTGGAAGAAGATGTTCTTTGTCGTCGGGAAAGTGGTGAGTTTTGTACAGCAGCGCTCCACCGGTGGTGTCGTCGTTGTAGATGGCTCAACTTCTCCCCTCTTCAGATTCTTTAGGTCCTGTGGCGACCTCTGAAGTTCCAGTCCCCAAAGCCCTGCTTTTATGCAGCAAAACCCCCATTCATCAGCCTAGCTGTCAATCAAACATGCTAAGTGGTGAGCCGGGCGGCTCACCACTGGGCCAATCATACAAGAGTGCGACTTGAGTTGCCAAGGCAACTCAGTCCAGGGTGCCTATTCCCCCCTCCCACACATCCTGTAGACACAGACAGAGTGGCACCACTTTTGGAGGCTTCTGTGCAGAAGCCCGCCAAAAGTGGAAGAAAGGGCTCGATTGGGTTAGGGTTTCAGAGGCAAAAACAAACGCCATTTTAAAACCGAGTCCTGGCAAAAAGACCCAACCGGGGAATGAATATTAAATAAATAACCCGGCGGTATCTTTAACATTGCACCAAAAAAGTGGTGCGTTTAAAATGAATGGGAAAATCCCATAGGAAATATTCCAGTGGAATATTTTGTGTGGTAACCACTGCCACCAGCCAGAAACTCGACAAGGGGGGACTGGACAGTGCCCCCTTGAAAAACAGACCCAGGGGCAATCAAATTACCCCTACCAGTACTTCCACAATATGATGGTTTGTACTGGTTCTGTTTACAATTTAAGACTAATAAAGTCAATGGTGACTTTACATGCCCTGGGAGACAGTAGTCAGTCCCAGGGTATGGAGTCTATGTTTGGGGGTCACTATGACACCCCTGTGTTACTGCACTGAGGGTGCTGTGGAACACACATACCAAAAACACATGAAGCCCTATGGAGTAAAAGACCCCATAGCCCATAAAACACATTACAAAGTCAAAGGAAATTCTCAAACCATGCCTAAGAGTGGGAGAAAAAGAGTCTCACTCTTAGCAGGAGAAAAAAATAAACCCCAAAAATCTAGCAAATCTGCTGGGGGACTCACTAGGTTTGGTGAAATTAGCCTAAACAGAGAATTCTCCCTAACAATGCCCTTCACAGTGATTGGATGGTTTAGTATGAGCCAGCGGAATGAATGGGAGATCAACAGTATATCTGGGGGCCTGTTCACTGCTAGAATTTGTGTTCAGAAGCTTTAGTCCACTACAAGTAACTGGAGTAAAACTGAAGCTTAACCTTCAAGACCTACTGGAAGAGAAGAATTGCTGTTGCCCTTCTTCATCAATCAGAAAGCTGCTGTGTCTCCAAGGACTGACCCAGAGAGGACCTGATAAGGTGCCCTCTTCCCGAGCTACGAGGGACCATCGTGCACCAGCTGATCTTTGCCAAATCTCCCTGGTAGACAGACCTATGACAGGCTGCCGACCAGGGACGGGGACTGCTGCGGAAACCCAAAGAGAAGCGCCCGGACTGTTGTCCGCCATCATCGACGACCGGCGTGGCTGACCGGAGCTGCCGTGCTCCCGTTGCCTAAGAACTTTCGATTCACGGACACGCTCGGATGCACCGCCGCCCGCCTTATCCTGCCGGAGAAGGCCAGGCCATCGACACGCCGAGGAGCATCCGCCGGTGGGTTTCCCGCCACCCCAAGACCACAGAGACGCAGACGACTCAACTCCCCTTGCTGGGCCACAGTTCTTCAAACTGTTTGCAGTCCTGAACTATCACCACAGAGATGCCCAGCACGCTTCTTCCTTGCAGGACGTTTACGCTTCCTCGTCGACGAGCACCGCTAGGAAAGAAACTGCTACTTCACCGTCGTAGCTCACCCTGTTCTCCGTCGGACGTTCGATGACCCTTGACTCCTGCCTTAAAGGGAGGGCCCTCAAGAAGGGCCATCGATTCCCCGACAAGGAACGCTACAACGCCAGGTACTTTGGGGTTGCAGAATTATTGGAAAGTCTCTTGTGAAAAATATATGGACTGGGCTTGTGATATATATTTATCCTACAGGTTGCCCAGGTGGGGCGATCTCCACACAGAACTGTGTCTAGGTATCGGGTCCAGTATTCTGCCAATTGTTCTAAACAACTGCTTTCCTCTTACATCTATTGTTGGTTTCCATTACAAACTGATTTGTGTGCTATTTAACCGTACAGTTGATGCACTTTAAAGAGATCTAATAGTAATTGTGGTACCACGTAGAACTGTATATTTGCCATTATAGATAACCGAGTACAAAGTGAGTTATCGTGATATTGTACATAACCTTGAATATTAAAAACTGTGTTTTAACTAATACAGTGTACGGACATTCCTTTGTGGGTGCTTGGGGACTACACTATACTTAAGAACCAGCCTGTGTCACCTCCTGAGAAGCTAAAAGCTTTTTTCTTCTATAAAAAAGAAATGATCCTTGCTAAACAAACTTCCTACAACCTCTGCATCTCCCAAGCTAAATCCAACACCAAAGAGCTTTTTGCTATTCTGAAAGAGGTAGAATCCCCTATCCCAACTCCAGACTCCTGCCTCAAGGACAAAAACTGGTGCACGGGCATACAAAATGCTCTGGCCAATAAAATTACAACCTTACAAACTAAGATCAATAACAAAAAAGACACTCTTCTTAACACCTCGAAATCCAGCTACAATAAATACAATAGCACCGCTACCAATCTTGACTCCAACCTATGAAGCCATCCTCCACTTTAACTTTCACAAAGTATCCACTAAAGAGGTTGAAAAAGTCATCCTTACTCTTAAAACTTCAAACTGCCATGGTGACTTATGCCCAGCGCAACTCATAAAAGATGCAGCTCGTGAACTCTCCCCTTTCATTACCAAACTTATAAATGCATCCTTCACCTCAGGTATCATACCCAATAACCTGAAACAATCCTGGGTCCTCCCACTCCTCAAAAAACAAAACTTAGATCCCTCCATCCCCACCAACTACCGTCCTATCACCACAGTGCCATTCCAACTTAAAATCCTTGATAAAATAGCATACCTACAAATCCAACACTACCATGAATACAATAACCTCCTAGGAGTCCGACAGTCAGGTTTCAGACCCCAACATGGAACTGAGACCACGCTTGTAGCCCTCAAGGCACAAATTGATGAGTTGAGAGACGAGGGCAAGACGGCACTACTGCTGCTCCTTGATCTCTCAGCAGCATTCGATTTGATCGACCATGAGATCCTCTGCAAGCACTTAGAGACGGCAGCCCATTTCTCCCAAGAGGCAATTGACTGGATTCAGTCCTTTCTCAACAACAGAACAATGTGAGTCTTGTCCCCGTTAGCAGCTGTGGACCCAATACCTATAACTTGCGGTGTGCCACAGGGCTCCTGCGTCTCGCCCACTTTGTACATCTTTACAAAGCCCCTTTTCGATGATCTTGACGGTCTGGGTATCACCGACACGAACTATGCCGATGATACCCAGATCCTCATCCCGTTGATGGGGGATTATGACAAGGATTTGGCCTTTGTAAAGAGAGTGTACCTCATCATCCAGGCATGGATGGCCTCCCATCGTCAATGCCTGAATTATGACAAAACGAACTCCTCATCTTGGGCACAACAGCTAACCTCAACAAACTTGGCCAGAACTACTCTTCATTCGAAATTGAAATAATACCATTGCCGTGGCTAAGGAGGTAAAAACCCTTGGCTTCCAGTTAGACTCTACACTAACATTCAAAAAGCAAGTAAACGCTATGGCTTCCGCCACATCCTATACTTGCAAACTCATCAGAGCAGCCAAACCTTTCCTCTCCTCCAATAATTGCATTACCCTAGCTAGACCTTTGATCCTGTCCAAGTTGGACTATTGCAATGCCCTATACGTAGGCAGTAACAAATACATCACAAACTAGATTCAAATCTTGCAAAATAATGCCTTAGGAGCAGCCCTCAGTCTCCCAAAGAAAGCCAGAAGATCTGTCAACTGGCTCTCCACGACAGACAAGATCTTCCTTAAATCTGTCTCTCTGATCCACAAATGTCTCCACCTCTCTGCTCCTCTTTACCTGACAAAGAGATTTACCAGACAAGTTTCCTGCCGCCCCTCCAGAAAGGTCAACTCAAACCTCCTATTGGTGCTGAGATTCAAACGGGGAGTAGCTTTCCCGTCAAAGCAGCACAACATTGGAACTCTCTACCGCCACCCCTAAGGGAAGACCTTCCTTACATATAATTTAGATCCAATCTTATCCACTGATCAAGGAACACGACAACTAACGTACTTGCTCTTCTCACCTACTCTATATGCTTAGCTATAATTTGTAAATTTTGTATATTATACTTTCTGTAAATATGTTTTATTGTATCTGTTCTCAATGATGCGGATGTGTCTAGTACTGTAACCAAAGCTGGACTTCATCCATTTCGCCATGTGTAACCTAAACTATACAATCCTCTTGTTGCTCTTGCGCCCTGCAACCCCTGGGTTAGGTGTGCATTACAAATAATAAAAACAAACAAAAGCAAACTAGGCCGTGATTGCTCGTCCATTGCTACCACAATAGAGAATCTTGGCTGGGGTCCTCTGTGCCTCGCCTCTACCAAATAGAGAGCAGAAGTACAGACACCCCCCTCCGGTCTTTACACTGGTGGCAGCGGTGGGATGCTTGTGGTTTTAAGAATCAGTGCATAACCGTGCCACTTACAAGGATATCTGCACTTTGTTAAATTGAGGTTAGTTGTGTACAAGATAACTGCATTACAAGCAATGGAATCTATTGCGAATGGTAAACCAGAACATTATGGTCCCCTTTAAGCTGGCTAGGTTGGCTGACAAGTGGGTCTCCCACCGGGTGTCCCCTAAGGACTCCAGTGGCAAGGACAAGGACAAAGAAAAGGGGACCTCTCAGAAAGCTGAGGAGGCCCAGAAGCAATCACAGTCGGGTAGACCAAAACCTTCCTCTCCTAAAACCCACACACCTAGTGGGGATAAGTCTGTTGTGGGTGGGAGTATGGGTAGTGGTCCGCCTGTTGCAAAGCAGGGTCCCAGTGGTTCCAGTACCATACCCCACATTCCCGGCACTTGTTGGGATAGTGGGACTCTGGATCACTGAAGGGGTGACCCCAAGTGTAAGGGTAAGGCACTTGGAGTCCAGGCTGTCAGCCTGACCTACCCCTACTCCATACCTGAAGTGGAGGCCACTGTCCTCCCCTCCTCTACTGCGATCAGCTTTGGTCCTCCTGTAGAGATTTCCTTAGTGTCCCTTGGGGCCTGGGACCAGTACGCAGAAGTACTGGCAACTATCCCACAGAACACCCGTAGGTTTTTGAGAAGTGTCCCTTGAATGGCCAGTCTTCTACTAGTTTGAGAGACACTGGGGCAAGCATGACAGAGGTGGACAGGACCCTGCTCAAGCCAGAGGACTATTTAGGTGCTCCTCTGAGAACCACCAGGTTAGCTGGTGGGCCTCCGAAATTATCGCCTGTAGCCTTAGTCAACATTACGATTGGAGACAAAACAGCAAAGCTTCCGGTCCTGGTTCAGGACAACATGCCTGCGAACCAATTGTTAGGAAACGATTTGGTCGAGTTGGGGATGATCACGGTTGGTCTACCCATGCCTGCTGGGGCGGTCACCCGATCGCAGGTCACACAGGATTTGGCTGCGAGCCCGGTATCCTTGCCGACGGGGAAACCCAAGGCACGAAGGAAACGGAAGAGTAAGAAGGCCACCTCTGTGGAGTGGACTCCTGCTCTTCCTGCTGTGCCGACAGCACCGAATGGGATCCATGCTCCAGACGTTGGTGGTACCCCAGGTTTACAGGCCCTTCCTGCTGCAGTTGGCGAATGAGGTGCCCTTAGCTGGTCATCTTTGTGCCAAGTAGGCTAAGCAGAGGCTCTCTGCCCATTTCTACTGGCCCCGGATGGGAGTAGAAGTGGAGTCCACCTGCAGGACTTGCGCAACTTGTCAGTTGTCTGGCAAGACTGGAGGCAGCGTCATTGCCCCACTGCAGCCATTGCCAGTGGTTGGCACCCTGTTTGAGATGGTGGGCATTGAAATTGTCGGTCCCCTTGACCCTCCCACTTCAGGAGGACATTGGTTCATCCTCGTCTTGGTTGAGCATGCCACCAGGTACCCTGAGGCTATACCCCTTCGGACTGTTACTGCCAAGGTGGTTGCCAGGGCTCTCCTGGGCATTTTTACCCATGAGGGATTCCCTAAGGAGGTTGTCTCTGACAGAGGATCCAACTTCATGTCTAGTTACATGAATCCATGTGGAAAGAGTGCGGGGTAACCTACAAGTTCTCCACTTCTTGCCAAGTGCAGACCAACAGTCGGGTTGAGAGATTTAATAAAACTCTCAAGGGCATGCTAGGCGCTTTGGAAGAGCCCCTAAGGAGGAAATGGGATCTCCTCATGCCATGGCTGCTGTTCGCTTACAGAGAGATACCTCACGAGGGTGTTGGTTTCAGCCCCTTTGAGTTACTCTTTGGACATCCCGTGAGGGGGGCCCCTGGCCTTGAACAGAGAAGGTTTGGAGGCCACCACTCCAGGTCCCGCCAAACAAGTGGGGGACTATGTTTTAGGCCTCAGATAGAGGATGACACAGATGATGTGTCGGGCAACAGAAAATGTCACGGACAGCCAGGAATTGAACAAGTATTGGCATGACCTTAAAGCCTCACAAGTGGATTGGACTACGGGACAGGAAATCCTTGTGATGGAGCCTACCAAGCCTAGAGCTTTGGCAGACAAGTAGACTGGACACTTCAGGATCATCTCCAAGATGGGCGAAGTCAATTATCTGGTTACATGGGAGTCCCTGGGGGTAGCCCCTCAGGTATTCCATGTTAACAGGCTCAAGACTTTCCACAGGCGAGCAGAAGTCTCATGTCTCTTTCTAGCTTCAGAGCAAGAAGAGGATGAGAGTGAGCCCCTTCCTGATTTGCTGCATTGCAACCCTCAGGATGGCAAAGTGGAGGGAGTTCATCCCTCTCCCGATCTGACGACAGAGCAGCGGAGGGACTGCAGGACTTTGCTCTGGCAGTATGCCTCTCTGTTTTCACTGACACCAGGCCTTACACTGTGGTGTAGGCACGAAATTGACACTGGTGACAGTGTGCCTGTCAAAAGCAGGTGCTACCGTATGTCAGATACCGTTAAGAACCACATCCATGCTGAGGTCGCCAAGATGTTGGATCTGGGTTTTATTGAACCCTCAACCAGTCCCTGGTCCAGTCCAGTGATCCTTGTCCCCAATCCGAGTAGTTCCCAGGCAGCTACCAATGATTGGAGGTTCTGTGTTGACTACCGAGGAGTCAATGCCGTCACCAAAACTGACGCGCACCCATTGCCCAGGGCTGATGAGCATGTGGACGCCATAGGTGCTGCATAATTTGTAAGCACCTTTGACCTTACCTCAGGCTATTGGAAAATAGCTCTGACGGACCATGCCAAGGAAAAGATGGCATTCTCAACACCTGAGGGACTCTACCAGTTTAGGGACATGCCTTTTGGGTTGAAGAATGCCTCTGCCACCTTCCAAAGATTGGTCAATCATGCGCTCAGTGGGCTGGAGGCCTTTTGTGTGGCCTACTTAGACGACATTGCCATCTACAGTTCCACCTGGGAAGAGCATCTGACACATCTGGATATGGTGTTGCAGGCCTTGAAAAGGGCTAACCTCACTATCAAGGCCACCAAGTGCCAGATAGCTCAGGAAAAAGTCACATATCTTGGTCATGAGGTAGGAGGGGGTCAAATCCACCCTCTCCCCAGTAAAGTACAGGATGTACATGACTGGGACACTCCCACTACTCAAACCCAGGTGAGAGCCTTTTTGGGCCTCAATGGGTATTATCACAATTTCATGGCGGACTATGGAACCATATTTGCATCTCTGACAGCTCTGACTTCACCCAAAAATCCTAGGAAGGTTAATTTGACTGAAGACTGTCAGAGGGCCTTTGATGGCTTGAAAGAAAGTCTGTGTCGGGCACCTGTGTTGTGTGTGCCTGACCACAGCAAACCCTTTATCGTCCAGACGGATGCCAGCAACACCGGAATTGGAGCTGTCTTGTCCCAGTTAGATGACAAAGGGAGGGAACATCCTATCATATTCATCAGTAGACAACTCAAGGGTAGAGAACTTAGGTGGGCTACTGTTAAAAAGGAATGTTTTAGCATAGTTTGGAACCTTAGGCGTTTTAGGCCCTACCTTCAAGGTTCAAACAGATCATAAGCCCCTGAAGTGGCTTATGCAGATAAAGCGTGAGAACCCGAAACTGCTCAGGTGGTCCATTAGCTTGCAAGGGCTAGACTTCACCACAGATCACAGACCAGGGAAGAGTCACAGTAATGCAGATGGCCTTTCCAGAAGGTTTGTTGACCGACTGGATGCGGGTGTCTATCTCATGGGAGATTAGGCACCCTAACCTCAGTCTGGGGGGGAGGGGCAACTGTGATGCTGGAAATGCATCGGTGGGACAGGGCCTCCGTATCCTTGTCCTTTACTGCCTTTTATCGTGTGTTCTGTCGTGTTTCCTGCGCAGAAGTTCATGTGGGACTCCTGGCAGTGCAGCTCTCTCTTTTGGTTTTGGTGAACAGACCCATGGGATACCCTTATGGCACCCATGGGTGGAGGTACAACCCTGTGCCCCTAGTGTATGTTTTTGGGCACCTGTGTGTGGCCCGGCCCACATAGCAGGGTACGGGCAGGTGGCCGCTCCGTGCTGAATTGACTGGTGCCCTGAGTGTCCTCCATTTTGGGATGCGCAGGCCCTGTCATTGGAATCAGTAGATTCCTGATGGAGACAAGATGGCCCCGGTGGCCTCTTGCCTTCCATCACCTGTTACCTTGATCTTCCCGGAGTCCCGGGAAGCCCTGACTCTGTCCCTTCCCCCTAACTGGCTGTTGGGTGGAAGTTCCATATATGGTAGTGTGGGAAAGTGCCAACCAGACTGGCTGGAGCCTTCCCAACAACCGTATGTTGTGGGTACGCCTGTGGGTGGGACCTGGGTGAATGGAGGGTGTGACGAATATGCACTTGTTGATGTGGATGTCTAGTTTCTGGTGTTTGACACAATGACTGAGACAGGCCTGCACGAAACTGGTATGAATGCAGTGTGGAGTGTTGAATGGCTGGGTACTTGTCCCAATACACATAACTTGTTGTGAGTGTCTGGAGAGAAGTGAGTGGCCTGAATGCACTATGCACCTGATTGGCTGCCTGCCTGCATGAATGCCCTTCGCAGTGATTGGATGCTTGAGTATGACCCAGCGGAATGAATGGGAGATCAACAGTATATCTGGGGGCCTCTCACTGCTAGGATTCGTGTTCAGAAGCTGAAGTCTACTACGACGAGTAACTGGAGTAAAACTGAAGCTTAACCTTGAAGCCCTGCTGGACGAGAAGAATTGCTGTTGCCCTTCTTCATCAATCTTAAAGCTGCTGTGTCTCCAAGGACTGACCCAGAGAGGACCTGGTAATGCGCCCTCTTCCCGAGCTACGAGGGACCATCGTGCACCAGCAGATCTTTGCCAAAGCTCCCTGGTAGACAGACCTATGATAGGCTACCGACCAGAGATGAGGACTGCTGCAGAATCCCAAGGAGATCTGCCCGGACTGTTGTCTGCCATCGTCGACGACCGCCATCGCCGACCGGAGCCGCCGTGCTCCCATTGCCTAAGAACTTTCGATTCACGGATGCGCTCATCCACACCGCCGCCCACCTTATCCTGCTGGAGAAGGCCAGGCCATCGACGCGCCGAGGAGAATCCTCCGGGTGGTTTCACACCACCCCAAGATCACAGAGACCCTGACGACTCGACGCCCTTGCTGGGCCACAGTTCTTCAAACTCTTTTCGGTCCTGAACTATCGACACCGAGGTTCCCTGCACGCCTCTTCCTTGCAGGACGTTTACGTTTCCCCGTCAATGAGCACCGCTAGGAAAGAAGCTGCCACTTCACCATCGTAGCACACCCTGTTCTCCGTCAGACGTTCGATGACCTGTGACTCCTGCCTTAAAGGGAGAGCACTCAAGAAGGGCCGTCGATTCCCCGACGAGGAACGCTACAACGCCAGGTACTTTGGGGTTGCAGAACTATTGAAAAGTCTCTTGTGAACAATATATGGACTGGGCTTGTGATATATCTTTATTCAACAGGTTGCCCAGGTGGGGGGATCGCCACACAGAACTGTGTCTAGGTATCAGGGCCAGTATTCTGCCAATTGTTCTAACCAACTCCTTTTTCTTATATCTATTGTTGTTTTCCGTTACAAACTGATTTGTGTGCCATTTAACCATACAGTTGATGCACTTTAAAGAGATCTAAAAGTAATTGTGGCACCACGTAGAAATGTATATTTGCCATTATAGATAACCAAGTACAAAGTGAGTTATCATGGTATTGTACATAACTTTGAATATTAATTATATAAAGACTGTGTTTTCAGTAATACAGTGTGTGGACATTCCTTTGTGGGGGCTTGGGGACTACGCTGTACTTAAGAACCAGCCTGCATCACCTCCTGAGAAGCTAGGCCTTCATTGTTTGTCCATTGCTAGCACAATAGAGAATCTTGGCTAGGGTCCTCTGTGCCTCGCCTCTACCATATAGAGAGTAGAAGTACAGACACCCCCCTCCGGTCATTACAATACTAACAGGATATCCATTCCTAAGACCCTGAGAATGCGTGCAGGGGGATCCAGATTCCCAGTCATAGCAGCGACACATTGGAACACACTACCCACTTACGTTAGAAGTATTGAGTCGCATTTAGCCTTCAGGAAAGCAACAAAAACCATGCTGTTTGTCTAAGTAAGTATATTTGGCGTCACTGTCCTATGAAGACTGCATACTCCAGTCTTCTTGCTTTGTAGCTTTCACAGTAACCGTAATGCAAACGAAATGTAACCACCCTTGCGAGGCTACATGTTCATTGTAACAAAGAGCCAAGTATCCCTCTGTAACTATGACAATTTTGTGAAACAGTGCCTTGATGCCCTTGGGCTGCAAGTGCGCTTTACAAATCCAAACAAATAAATAAATAAAGAGGTTTTTCAGTCCTGTCAGATATTCAGATGTGTGAAATACATCCTTGCCATATGTCAGTAGGTATGACTTAACCAGAGAACTTCAAACTCCACCCAGTGGTCATTCAAGCAATTACACAACATACCCCCTTGTCCACGCCCATAGCCCTAGGCTTCAAATGCCATGCACCTGTCCCTACTGCTGCATATCAAGACCCCACCTCCTATGCTTCAAAGGTACGGCCTCTACATACCCCTCCCCTCTCACCTCGTGCACTTGCCCATACAGCCAGTGGCAGGGAGGGCCGGGGAAGCACTGCAGGGCTTTCAGCAGTTCCTTCCTTCTGTGGTGCAGCTGGATGGCCTTGAGAAGCAGGAAGGCCAAGCAGAACACTGCAGCCAGGTGCAAGAGCCTGTACACGTCCACCGCCAGTAGCGTCTCCAGAATCGAGGGCTCCTCCATCACGGCACTTTGCCACTGCGTGTGGGATTCTCTGCTAACATTTCCTTTTTGTTATTGAAACTGTAGTGGAATGTATGCGAAAACTGAGCCTGTATCGCCACCGTGTGGGCAAAAAACAGAGTCACTACGCAGGCTATCTTAGAAAGGAAAGTTCGATTTCTGCTTCGTGCCCAAGAGCCAGGGGAGTACTTATCGTGGCGAGAGTGGGTGGGCTAACTATGCAAAAAGTGATGATATTTTAGTATAGGCGCTAAGAATCACATATTTTATTAGAGTACAGCTAGGGAGAAATGGCATATGAGGAGCGACATAGAGCTTGTAGGTGTTGTTGGGTTAAAAACAAGCATTGGCATAGCCAATAGTTTTGGCTATTGGATAAGTATTAGGCCTTTGCCAAGCACTGCTATTTTCTGATTCAATGAAAAAATTTAATCGAAAAGGAAATCCATGGAAGGAAATGCATCGAATATAAATGCATCGAATTGCTATCTTTTACATGTAAAAGTACATATCCATCGAAACTTGTCCATCGAATGTAGGAATGGACAAGTTTCGATGGATATGTACTTTTAAATGTTAAAGATAGCTTTTCCATTCATTTTTTTTACACGTTAAAACGTTACATGGAGCTGTCCAGTGCTGAAAACCTCAAAGTATTTTGGCACTGGCCAGCTTCATTTAACGTTTTAGTGTGTATTATTTAATGGGGGTTTCCCTCTACAACCCCCCCCCAACCCCAAGGGCACCCCCTTACCCTAACCCTAATCCAAACCCTAACCCTAACCTTAATTCTAACCCTTGCCCCAACCTTAACTCGATTTCTAACCCTTGCCCTAACCCTAAGCCTAAAATCCACCGGAATCCATCAAATTGTATTCAATGAAAATGCATTTCGATGGAGAGTATTTTCAATGAATAAAATTCAATGTAAATTAATTTGATTCATTAATTTTCGATGGAAAGTCCAGATACCCTGCTATTAAATGCCCAGCTACTTGCATCATTGTTCACCTGCTAACTTCAATCGCTAATTAATACCACTACAGCAGTGCCTGGCAAGTGCCTTCCTAAATGCCTACACAAAACTGTTGGCATTGCCAATGCTTGTTTATTATGGAAGAAATCGGGGTTCTCCCAATGTGTTGTGAGAAGCTAGACCTAACTAGCCATCTGCATGGGCTTTCATACCCAAATCCTGTAATTCAGTACAGTTCAGCTGTGAATTTTTCAAATGTTGGTACGTACATGTTTTTCTTGATTTGAACCAAGTGAGTATGCCCAAACATAGCACAGTAAGGTTGTGGGCGGTGCTTCCCCATAAGATTTGTTGGTAAACAATCATTGCCCCACTTCCAAACAGCTTCTGCCCAAACCAGATCATGAGGTATGTTAAGGGGCTGTTTGGCCCTTTTCTCTGGTGGGTTGCTCTCTCGTGGATTCTCTGCCTTCTTGTAGGGGGGAGGTCAGCCACTGGTAATCCCTTCTTTTGCCTCGCCCCAGGAATGGGTAGCTGGTTCCACCGCGTCTGCCTTGCCTGTGGGGTGGTGGGTGGGGAGGGAGGGGGGTAGGTCCTCTCACCATTCTTCTCCAGCCTGTGCCTGGTCTCCTGGGCTTCAGCTAGTTCGGACCCTTCAAAGTGAATGCGCTGCTTGCCTGTGGCCTACTCACTTTAATTCCTGTTGGGCCACGTGTACTGGCTGGGGGACGGATTTACTTTTTTACTGGATTAGTTGATGTACCCAGGGAACTTCGTTTTGCTAGTCAGGGGGCGGGGGGTCACGTCTTTCTCCTCTTTAGTTAGATCTTCCAAACCCGCATTCCCTTAGCAGACCCTTAGAGTAGATACCGCATATGCCATTAAAAAAAAAGCCTATATGAGCTAGAGGAAGTCCCTCCAAAAAACTTTAGCACCACAGTAGAGACGAGGAAGATCAGAGAAACATGCCCACAGATCCAGGTACCCAAGAACAAGAAAAGGAATGCCAACTGGCCACCAAAGGTGGCAGAAGGTCCATCCTGGATGAAAAAAGGCCATGAGGAGAGACGTTGGCCATCAAATGCATCAATGAAAAGAAAGAGTTCACCCAGGGATGAACGGGTATAGACGTTAGAGGTGATTCAAACATCCGTGGGCATACTGGAAGCACAAATGATGTCAGAATATCAGCACTGGAGAGGCTCGAAGAAGGACTACTCCTTAATGAGACTGAAAAGTGAGAAAGGCCTTGCAATCTATTGTCCTTTGCACTCCCTCAAAAAAAGAATGAAACTTGGCCCTCCTCGAGGAACAGTACCAGAGCAAGGAAGGTTCTTGGATTGGGGAGGAAAGGGGGAGGGAAAGTAGGGGGATGGGGAAAATATATTCGGGGTAACTGTTGTTGGTTGAAAATGCAAATGAAAATGTATTGAAAAAAAAAGAATGAAACAACTAAATAAGTGAAGGAAAAGGTGCTGGAAATTGTCAATGCTCTCTTTGCGCATGAAGGTTGTATGAATGTTACCCTAGACAGAGCGCATAGAGGCCGAAGCAGAGCAGGAAAACACACAGCATTAGTGGAGAGGTTCCTCTATTATCCAGAGAAGGTCAAGATTATGAATAAAGCCAAGAGCAACACGCAACTTGAGGACGAAAACTCAAAAACAAGAATCTTCCAAGACCTCTCCACTCACACCCTGTAGAGCCATGAAATGTGCAAAGAACATATGGCAGGGTCATAAATCTCAAAGAAGGTGACCTGGGAGTGAAAGAAGCCCAGGAGTTCCAAATCAGCTGTGGGCGCGAAGCCGAAGGAAACGGGAGCACGGCGAAGGATGCACGGCTTCCGATGTTGGGAGGAAGCTGGCATGTGAATCCTAGCATGTTGCAATCAAGAAAACCTGAAGCCAGAGAAGCTGAAGGACTGGTACCAATGAATGAGCGACCAATTAAGAAGTATTGGCGTGGTCAAAACCCGGTGGACTTGGGAGTCCCTAAATGAGAAGCCAACCAGACAATCAACGAAGAAAGTCCTGTCTGGACCGCATGCCTGGTGACGCGATCCCTGAAACATAAAGGTAACGGGGTGCGCAGGAGACCCAGGTGCGAGACCGAAAATAACCAATGGAACATTCACACTCGTGTTAAGATCTGCAGCAGCAGCACTTCCAAATCGTGTTGATCACGAGACAATGCCCCAGGCGATGTTCTATAGCCACAATTAAACTGCCGGCTATGAGCGTTTCAAAGGTGAAAACCCATAAGTTTGAGAAAAAAACGTTCTACGCATGTAGAATGCTGGATAAGGTTGCAAGTCGAGATGGTCCCAGTGAGAAGTAGACTGCAGGAATACAAGTATTGTAGAAGGAGAATCCGTCTGATAGATGAAGCCAAACAAGTTGGAGCTCACAGGCAGAAAACGTATTAATGAGGGAAGAATGTCCAGTGCAAGAGAAAGTACTGAGAATCCAGTAAAACAGAAGGCAGAGGAAAGTAACAGCAGGCAGCGAGCGGGTAGGTCTGCGAGGAACAGCCAAGAAGAGAAAAGCAGGATAATGAACAAATGAAAGAAAACTCAGTGACAAGGAATGAAGGAGAGAACAAACTATGGAGCATCTGTATTCAAAGGATTGAAGCGACAGAGCAAACGTATCGGTTTCTTCCATAATATGAAGCCGGTCTGCTCAGTTCCTTCCGCAGAACGTTAGACTGGGCATGGCAGCCCTGAAAAAATGGAGCCACGTCCAGAGGTTCCACAAATGGCATGAACCGAACGCCATCTTGTGGGAGAAAGCATACTTGTGGATGCCTACGTCTACAGCATTGCCAAAGAGACCAGGAGGTAGTGGGAGTCCTGACCACTCATCCCAGTAAGGACCAAGTGTTGGAGAAGAGTGAGAATCATTACTGGAACACTCATACACATCCCAGTAAAGACCAAATGTTATAAAAGAGTGAAAATCAATACTGCAGCACTATTAGTCATCTCAGTAAAGACCTAGTATTGAAAAAAGTGGGAATCAATACCCGAGATACAGACGTTGTTAACTTGGTAATAATGCTGCAGATAAGGCCGCCAAAAGAAGCAGTGTATCTAGAAGACCCAGACGATACAGCATATCCACAGGTAGATCAGCAGCAATTGCAGCCTACAATACCTTACACATCAATTCCTTTCACTCAGATAATTGAATTACAGGGTCAGGCACCCCAGGAGGAAAATGGTTTGTGGGCTAAACGTGGGTGCGCTCTTTCACAGACAGATCTCATCCGGAGACAAAATATTACAGCTAAAGTATTAATGTCATGTGAATTGCTTGAGCAACTGCATTACCCGACTCATGTCTAAATCGTATGTTGCAGCGGACATACAGGAGTACTGGTTTGGCCCCATCCTTCTAGAGTACATTGCTAAGTTTGTGGCAAATTGTACTACATGTCATCTTTACAGCACTGGGCACACTCTCAGGACATTGCATAGCACAACAGGACCCTTTCAAGAGCCCCACATCGATTATGTGGACATGGCTTATTGTTATTGTGTGTCCATTTTCATGTTGGATTGAGTCGGGCTATTGCACACAACCAGATGAAAAATCAGCGGCCACATTTCTAGTACATGAGGTCTTTCCTCGCTGGGGGTCATGTGACGTCCTAAAATCAGACAATGGGACACACCTTTTCAATATATATTTGAGATTACACCCCTACTACGGAGTAAACATAACTTCTGCTCGATTTACCACCCTCCAGCCAATGGATTGTAGATCATCTTAACGGCCTCTTGAAACAAAAGCTGTCAAAATATGTCATACGTTAGGGAGGAACTGGCTGCATTGTCTCCCTCTGGCCCTGTTCAGCCTGAGAAACAAGCCAGGTAAGGACCACCACTTGACCCCACACAAGATAGTGATGGGGAGAAGGTTGCACGCACCAATTACACCTGAACGCACTGCATCAGACTCACACAGGGCAGCTGGGATTTTAAGGGAAGGGGTTCAGGTGTATTGGAGGGATTTAATCAAATGAATAAAAGTTGTTTCAACAGCTTGCTCTAAGGAGAGAAGAAACAGCCGCCATGCCGACAGTTGACCCAATGTGTCTACGGGCGCCTCAGCTATATCCAGGAGATTTCATCTACGTTCGCTCCTTTGTGAAGAAATGGAACGATAATAGTTACAAGTGCCCATAACAGGTTATTTACTGTACCCCATCTGCAGTGCGAGTGAAGGTGTTGAAATATTGGGTTCTCCTCCCTGATGTGATAAAAGCATCTGGGGAAGCACCACCTCCTTCATGCTCTAGAGAAGATTGACATTAAAAAATGAAGGTGGTTACTTTTATGGTGACATTCTTGCAACAGTTGCGCCTCCGTGGGCACTATGCCACTGCGTTTTCATTTTCCCATAGCGTTCAGGATTCACAACTAATGCAATGTATGTAGTATTGTATGTAGGAAGCTTCTGTCTCTGTCTTCACCTTTCTTTTATCATATGTATTTGGATATGGGGTGTGCATATAAAAGGGGGGTAGTAGTAATAACAGATGATACAGAACCATTAACATTAAGCCTAGGGATGTCACGAAACAAAAGTAGAAACAGAAAACAAAATAGAATACAATCAGTATAAGGGGGTCATTTTAGATACAGTTGCAGATGTGCACCACCCCGAGACAGACAATATGTTGTACAATCATATGAAGGAATTGGGAAGGGCACAGTCAAATGAGAGCTGCTATATTTGTGCCCTTATACCCCATGCAACAGGCACGCCCAAACAGTTTATCCCTCAGGAAATGCCACCTCTTTTATCCCAATTCTTAGTGTACCTAGCACTTTATAGAGTACAAAGCCTGTTCCAAGGACACTGTAACGCTTACCTGAACTCTACGGGGACGCCCCTAGAGCTCCTGACAATTCTTTCAGTGAACAGTGTATTTCTGTAAAGACAATAAACGATAACCTTCCTTAACAATGGCCCCCTAATGATTTCCACTCCACTAAAACAATATGGAAAATGTACTCTAGTAGTTCCTCAGGCTCACCTTATATTTTATTTTTTAGAGCTCTCCATCCTGTTTTCACACAGGGGGGCTAGTCCTGAAGAATGGTGATGTAATTGAGGCAGAACAAATTAAAAGGGGAAAATGATGACTAAGCTGGTTCGTGGTGAATAAAAAAAATAAGGAAAAAAACTTAATTAGTTGACTTGCAGTGGAAAACACATAAGAAGGAAAAAGTTCCTAGAACATGAGGAAACAACCGTAATGCACCTTACTTAATTCCTATTTAATGAATGAATGCGTGAATGACCAAAGGGAAATACAATACTAACGGTAGGTCATAAAATAACAATATTCAACTCTAAACCCCCTCAAGAAAACTATAAGGACTAACTACTGGTTAGCATGCATGTGTACAGCATTGGCCTAATAAGACAGAGGAGAAAACCGTTAATATCAGAAGCGCGGTAACACTAAATGTGCACCAGCTGAGATGGTCTATCAAAGAAATAGCAACTATTGAATAGCGGATGGAAGCGCCGCTAACGGTGACAACAAAACTCACGATGCTTTCACCTGAATATAGTAATTATTAACTCTCGAAGCAAACCATAAACAGTACTTGCGTGTGAGTGTAGCCAACTCTCTCCGGCAACTCTGAGGGAAAACTTTACTGTGATGGGAAATACAACAGAAATGAAAATGAGGGGTAACGTAAGGGGAAACAGAGACTACAGAAGGGGCAACAGGGACAAAATAACCTGCAGAGGCTAAGGGGGCAGAAAGGGCTTACTGGAAAAACTGTTGTGAGGAAAAATTCCGGAGGAACCGCAGTAAGCGTTAATACTGCAGAGCAGTCAACGACGCGAAGTGCGAGTATCCAGGTGGGCTGGCCTAATAAAGGAAAACACTGCCAAAGGCTAGACCTGTAAGGTTAGTCTTTCAGTGGCACAAAAAGGCGGCCATTAAGGGAAAAAAGGAAGTCCTATTCATTCTATAGGAATCTATCTGTCTACCCTAGGGCAACACCCATTTCCAACCCAGATTAACCCTTAAAGGTTTTTTCTACTAAACTTAACCTGAGAACTGGCCGGTGGTCATGACAGTACCCCCCCTCAAAGACTTCCTTCCCGGTTTGGTAGGGTGGTTTCGATGGAACTTTTTTAACAGTATAGAGGCATCAATGTTCTCTAAGGGTTCCCAAGACCTGTCTAGCGGACCATAACCTTTCCAATCGACCAGGTAAAATAACTTGCGCCGCACCATTTTGGAGTCCGAAATTTCCTTAACTTCGAATTCTGGTTGATCGTATTTGATTTCAACTGGAGTTGGTGCTTGTAGTAAACAGATCTCTGGTTCAAATAGTTTTAATAGGGACACATGAAAAACTGGATGGATTCGCATTTTCTTAGGAAGTGTCAAACTCATTGCCACTGGGTTAATGACAGCTTCTATGATAAATGGGCCCAAATACCTGGGAAGAAACTTCTTGGAACCCTTCAGAGCCAGGTTTCTGGAGGACAACTCGAAAACTTGGAGCAGCACTTCGATGTCGATCAGCAAACTTCTTTTGAGATTCTTTAGCTGCAGCTAAACTAGCTTGAGCCTTACTTGATGCTGTTAAAATATTGTCATGGAGATTTTTGACCGCTGGCATCTCTAATGGATCGGGAGGATCTAATGCGGAGGTTCGAGGATGCCGACCGTGCAGGGTGTAGAACGGCGTGAGTCCAGTAGATTAATGAATTAGACGATTAGTGCGCTCCGTTTGACCATCGGTCTATGGGTGATGACTCGTGGATCAATCTTGGCCAACTCACAGCATTTCCTCCAAAATTTTGAGACAAATTGACTACCTCTGTCGGGAATTACAATGGAAAGAAAACCGTGTAGTTTTACGATGTTTTCTAAAAAGGCCTTAGCTAAGCTGAAGCAGTTGGAAGTCCTTGTAGTGCCACAAAATGAGCCATTTTAGAAAATAAATCTACTACTGAAAGGGGCCCCTAGGGGTCCCTAACGTCTATGGAAACAAGGCGAGTCACCACACACGATAGATACGCCAGACACAAGGTTGTTTTCCCAAAGCTAGGGTTTATTGCAAAGCAAAAGTCTCAGTTGGCTAAATCGGTCTCACGCCCCGCGACGTGCATCTCTAGACGCAAGAGAGTGAATTACGTACATCAGTTACATATATACAAAATGCATATCAAACAATCAGCTGTGACTTGTTTAACAGCCCCTTTATTGGGTTTCTTTGAACTTGGTGTGATGATGGACATCTCCGACAACTATGACACCTTCAAACATCTATTCTAGTAACAATTTGCAATTTGTGAGTGCGGAGGCATCTTTCAGTTGTTGAACAGAACACAGCGCTTCTGTTCTTGGAAGCGAGCTACATACAGGGGGAGAGTTGCATTCCAGACCTTGCTATCTATGAGGTGCTATTCGTGTCCTGGGAGCCGACACGCTCTAACAGGGCTCAGTAAAGGGGGGCCGTAAGAAAAGCATAATTCAAGCCTTTAGCTGTATTATTCTAACATATTCTACCATATTAGTCCCGGGAGGATACCATATTAGTCCCGGGAGGATAGCACAGCGGCAGCGTGCGCGTCTTGGAAGCAAGACGACACAAAGCAACAACAGGTTCGATCCCCGGGTCCGCGCTTAAAAACCTCTGAGTGTTTAAGCGCGTTATAAATACGTAACTAAGACAAAGAAAAAAAAAAAACACAATTGCACAACTAAGAAAAACTAACAATTCCTGTAACAGCGCCTCGATGCCTGCGGGCTGTGTGAGCGCTTTATAAATGTAAATAAATAAATAAATAAATAAATATAACGAGACTGGCTGGCAGCTGCGAAATGATTAAATGCCCTGCAGCTCTGCTTCAAGGCTACATTCGGGAGGGAGCCGGGCATTCTTCCTGGCGCTGCCTACATTGTGTTTCAACAAACTCTTGTTATCCTCACGGCCCTGCGGCCTTGTCCTTTTTACGTGCAGACAACAATGTTTTACAGTCGAGCAGTGTAAGCAGAAAATATACTGCGAAGCAATAGGAACAGAAAGCAATGAGCAATGGTAAGAAAACAAAATGGCGATTCTTGTTACATCAAAATGGCCGTTAATTGGAAAACTCGAAAAAACCTATATTCTGTCATATCGTGCATGAGACGGTTGGCCCACGGCCACCAAAATACATTTGCGGTCACAAAGTAGAGGTATCCATTTTTCTAGACTGGCAAACCCTCCTTTGTCCGTATGCCAAACGTCTCATCTATTTATTGAAACCTCCTCTAGTGATGATGAGTCTGAAGTACTTATGTCTGAATTTTGCATGCTATCGTAAACATCAATATCTATTGCCATCAACTCTTTTACTGTTTTCATCTCATTTGGGTCTTGGTCAGCTCGACCATGAGGTTGTTTTTCCTTTGTCATCATATGCATACATCCTTCCGTACACCCCTCAGTTACCTCAGCGCAAACTATTGGTAGGCAATGTATGCAACAACAGCACGTTAGGAATATTCCAAACACCACTACTAATATTGAAATCGACTTCTATCCCCAAGAACGTAGTATTCCCCAAAACCAAGATCCTATTCCCCAGCCTCCTTCTTCAGTAGGCAGTTCAGAGCTTAGGACATGCATTTTCTTTATCGCTTCAAAGATCGTAGGGGAATAGTCATCGACATCAACGCAACACGCTAATCCCACTATTTTGCAAATTCCCCCACGATCAACCAGGATTACATCGAGAGCCATTCTATTTTGCAGCGTCATTAACCTGATTCCTCTTTCTTCCAACGTCATGTTAAATAGTATATCTGTTGTTATGTTTATGGTATTTATTAGTATTCTGGACAGCTGCCTTATATTATAGGAGTTCACTATCTACCCTAAGAATGGAATGAATGATTTTGCTACATCAGTTGCTATCAAAACACCCTCGTCAGTCCTATTGACTCTAGTTCTGGATAGTCTGGCCATGTCTGCTGTTTCTAAGAGGAATACTCCTGGGAACAGTAGTCCTAGGTAACATGTACCTCCCCAGTTTCTGGGCAACCAAGGATATGCTTTCTCTCCACATATAAAATAAACTGGATCACCTACATATACTGGTTCTATTTCCCATTTTAATACCACTGTAGCCATGCATCCAGTATATGTTTCGACTGAAAAAGAGCCTTTCTTTTTTAGACAAAAAGGGACAGTTCTTGGGCTATAATTTACTGTGTAAGATGGGGGGATTGAATCTTTGTCCCCTTCTGTTCTTAAACAAAACTTCATTACAGATGTCTTTTCTGGTGGGTCAATCTATCTCATCTATTTTGTCGTGTTATCTTTCGTGTACTTTTCCTCGTGGGCTCTGGAGCCATTACTTGTGCTTTATGGAAAATGGAACAACCCACAGGCTTTATTATTATCTCCTCAAACTCATTCATGTTGGTTCTGTCTAATTGACCCGCACTACTCTCATTCCATTTCCCATAAAACATTGCACCTAAAGATGCACTACATGCAGAACTTAATGGTAATGGCTGTACATACCACCCTATTCCTTTCCCAGCATGCTGTGGTAAATGGGCACATACCCAGCAATTTGTTTTCTTCAGAATTGCATGTGTCATGTTCATGATTAATAACAACGTATTATTCCCAAACCCTTCCCTGTGTCTTTCTTCCATTGGGGGCAGGGTATAAGTAATCACCTGAACTGGGCTTTCAGTAGTGGATATATTAACTATTGGTAAAAACATTTCTAATGGGTGGATCGCTTCCACATACCATAATATTAGGGCTGTCGATATTGGTGCTACCACACTCATAAAGCACATTATTATTGTCAGTGCCAGCATACAATTCGTTTTACCATGCGTTTTTCTTAAGCTTACAGTCTTTATAATTGACTCATTCTCAGCAGTGGTGGTGCAGGAGGAGGCTGGAGCCGGTCCCGACATGTTTCTCGTCGTCCTTCTTCTTCCTTATCACAGTTCGTCATGGATATCTCTCTTCGTCGGGCTTGCTCTGATGTCAATAAGTTCAACAGAATTGTCACAGTTCAGTCTGCCAGTCCTTAATAGCCTGGATTGGTTTATTCGTTTTTAGGCAAGATCACTTGTCCTTTCTCATACTGCTCAGAGGACCTTTGATCAGTTATCTTATTGCCTTGGTACCATGTGCGCCCAGCTTGTCCGCTCTGGTTCCTGACACATGTACTTTTTATGATCGCACCGAGGAGCCGCGAGTCTTGAATTGTCCGACTTGCACAATTCTCACGCTTCTCTCCTCTACACCTCTAGTTCCTTCTCCGTCCATGAGCTGAACCAGAGGTTGACATAAACACCAAAAAAGAACTGCGGATCACTTTGTCTTTTGTGGCCGCAAGTGCTGGTGGGTGCCAAAAGGGTACACGATTTGTTTCTGCTGGTATTTGCAAGGCAGATTTTGTGTCGGCCAGCAGTGATGTCGATTCTGCTGGGCAACGTTGGGGCACTCTTTGCCCTTCCCCCTCTTTGGCAATCATCTCAGGCTTTGTTTTGAGTTTCACTTCTCGTTTTGGCAGATTTGGTGGCTGCTTACTGGCAATAGTTTCTTCCGTTTCTGGGACCGCTGTCTCTTTCCGGTCATCTGGGTCAGGCAAGTCTTTCAGTGAAGTTGGAATCTTTTTGGCATGGGTGGCATGGATCCACGACTTACTTCCATCCACCCGTATTGCCGTCTGCGTTGCCAAGAGTACTTGATAGGGCCCGCGCCACCTGGGTGCTAACGATGACTTTCTTTCAAAATTCTTTAGCAGCACCCAGTTTCCTGGCTCCAGCGCGTGCCCCGGACCGGTGTATCTCACTGGTAATGCCTCCTGCACCTGCTGATGAATCAAACGCAATTACTGCATTAAAAGGCCACAATAAGTACTAAGAACAGGATATTCTACTTCACTAAGTCGTTTTGGCTGTGGTGCGCACCATACATTTGCCGGCCTCCCCATTACTATCTCGTACGGGGAGAGCCAAGTTTTAGCCTGTACAGACGTACGCATGCATAATAGTGCTATTGGTAATGCATCCACTCAACTCAACTTGCTTCCCTCGCAAATCTTACTAATCTTTGATTTGAGAATCCCGTTGTGCCTCTCCACAAGACCAGCTGAACTCGGATGCCTTGAACTATGGAATCTGTTATCAATCTGAAGACCCGCACATATCTGTAACACCACTGCGCCCACAAAATGTGGTCCATTATCGGACCATAGGACACGGGGCAAGCCAAATCTGGAAAAGTATTCCTTAAGCATTACTTTTGCCGTGCTCATTGCTGTGCAGTCCTTCAAGGGATATGCCTCCACCAACTTACTGAATGCACAGATCACCACTAAGACTTATTTTAAGTTTTGACATCTCTCCATCTCTATGAAATCAAAAATGGATCACCTCAAATGGCATAGAGGGCGGGCCAAAACTTCCCATTGGAGTCACTGTTCCCTTTTCTACATTGTGTTGCAAACATGTGATACAGTTCTGCACCAACCTCTCTGCATTCTGTTTTATGTTTACATACTGCCATACTGTAGAAAGGTGCTGTATTATCTTTTTCGCACAGATGTGAGTAGGGCTGTGGGCCATTGTGACCATTGCAGTCACATACGAATTTGGCAACGTCCAGTTTCTAGTTCCCTTGTCCACCCAACAACCTTCCAGATCTAACTCAGCAGAGCCCTCTGCCCACCCTTGTATTTCATCCGCCGTAGCTTCGGCCTGCATTTCTTTGACAGTGGCAACTCCATTTTCTATCATACAGGGTACTTCCTCAGTCTGAACTGTCATCATTTTGGTATTTAAATCAGTGGAAGTTTATTTCGCAATTCTGTCTGCAAACGCGTTTCCCTCTCCTACTTTGCATGTTATCTTTTTGTGTGCCTCGCATTTCACTATTGCTAGGCGCTTTGGAAGCGTGAGTGCAGACAGCAAGCATACAATCAGGGCCATGTTGAATTCTGGCACCATGTGATGTCAAAAACCCTCTCTCAGCCCAGAGTCGACCAAAGTTATGAACCACCCCAAAAGCATACTGGCTATCAGTATATATATTCACATTAAAATTTTCAGAAATCTCGCAGGCTCTGGTTAATGCTATTATCTCTGCAGCTTGTGCCGAATTGTAGGGAATTCTTTTGCTTTCTACAACACTCTCTAGGGTAGTGATAGCATATGCGGCAGTTGTCGTGCCATCTGGTAATTTAAAACATGAGCCGTCACAAAATAACTCTCCATCTGGCTCTTTCAGTGGGGTATCACTTAAATCAACTCTCCCCTTGGTTTCTTCCTCAGTGACCATTAAGCAATTGTAGGGGGGTGATTCATCCTCCCCAATTTCTTTTATGGGTAGTGGCATTAATTCTGCAGGATTCAAAGCGCTACACCTCATAATTTGGATATGGGGCGCAAACAAGATAATCTCATATCTTGTCAATCTAGCAGAGGTTAGGTGTTGCGTCTGTGTCCTATTTAATAGAACGTCTATGGCATGTGGCACCATCAAAATTAAAGTGTGCCCCAATACCATCCCTTCCGTTTGTTTCACTGACGCAGCAGATCGCAAACATCGGGGTAGTGCATGCGCTACAGGGTCCAGTGCAGAAGAAAAACAGCGCATGGCCTATTTCTTCCACTTTGTTCCTGTGTCAAAACCGCCAATGCACATCCTTCACTTTCACACACAAACCGTCTAAAAACCTTCTCATAATTCGGCATACCCAAAACTGGAGCCGAGCATAATGCAGTTTTCAATTCATCAAATGCTTTCTGACATTCCTCATCCCACTGTAACGGCATAACCGCATCTTTTTTAGTCAGATTCAACATCGGTTTCACAATTAACGCAAAATTACCAATCCATTGTCGGCAATATCAAGCCATGCCTATTATGGCTCTGACACCTTTTTGTGTCTTTGGAATAGGCATACAAGAAATACTTTCTATGCGTTCTGGCGTTAGCCTTCTCCCTTCTTTCAAAAGTAGGTAGCCTAAATAGGGCACCTCCTTTCGATTATATTGAAATTTCTTCAAACTAGCTTTATGGCCATGTGCCGCTAGGTGTGACAGTAGTAATACAGTGCTTTCTTTACTAATCTCCTCTGTGTCTGCAGCTAACAATAGATCGTCTACGTATTGCAAGAGTACACAACCCACTGGTAATTCTAGCATGTCTAGCTGCTCTTTTAATGCTCTACTGTGAATACTTGGACTTTCCGTGTAACCTTGCGGAATCCGCGTGAATGTAAATGATCATCCTCCTAATGCGAACGCGAACAAACATCTGCTGTCCTTGTCCACTGGAATGCTGAAGAACACGTTTTTCAAATCCAATACACTAAAATATTCCGCTGAAACAGGTATCATTGTCAATATTGTTGTGACATCTGGCACTAAAGGAAATTGTGGATCTACTACCTTGTTTAATGCGCGCAAATCAATTATAAAATGGTATGGTACTTCATTGCCTCCTTTTTTATAAACTGGAAGAATCGGGCTGTTGCATGTACTGCCTGTAATTTCCTCGATTACCCCTAATTTCACCAAATCTGTAACAATACTCTTCAATCCTTTCTCATCTTCAGCCGAAATTCTGTATTGGGGAATTCGCGGTAGAGTAACACCTTCTTTCAAAATGATTTTTACTGGCTCTATCTTTAAGCATCGTACATCATTGTCATGCATTGCCCATATACAGGTTGGCACTTTACTTAGTTCTCCTGGTAAAGTTTCTGACATGAATTCTGACACAGGGGCATCATGGGGCCAAATCGTTAGGAGCACCCCGTCTGCCGTGCAATGTATAACGGAACCTAATTTTTTCAACAAATTTAATCCCAACAAGTTCTCCCCACAATTTTCTGTTAAAAGGAAAGGGCAATGTTAAATAAATGGTCCTATTGTAACTGGGACTGGTTTGGACACTGGGTTTATGACTGGTGTACCTGCGAACCATATGGAAACATTCTTTTGCCCTGAGAGTGGTATATCCGGAACCAAGTGGTGGTCTATTGAACACTTCTGGGCTCTTGTATCTACAAGAAAGCGGTGCTCCTCATTCCCGAATCTCATTTCTACGTAGGGTCCTCTCTGATTCACGGGAATAGACACTGTCCTGGGCTGTCCTATTGAGGAAATAACACGTCCGATGTGTAATCATTGCTGTTACTGTAATACGTGTTTGGATGTGTATCGAAAACATTCCCACTCTTTCCTCTATTTCCCCCACTCTGGTTTCCATACTGTTGGTTTTGCTGTCCCTGACTCTGGTTTGGGGCATTTTGGTTTTGGCCTTGGTTTTGATTACCTCCGTTATTGTGATGCTGCTGCATACTATTCCTATTTGCTCCATTCGCTCCTTGGTGTCCTCCATGCTGTCTCCTCTGACCAGACCCATTTCTATTCTGTAGATGCGGACATTGCGCTCGCCAATGTCCTTCCTCCTTACAATACGCACACTGATTTGGTCCCACTGTACCCCCATGCATATTCGAATTACTCCTTCCTTGTGCATTCCCTCTCCCTCTATTGTGTCCTACTACTTGCTGCAGTAGTACCCGTGTTTTCAAATTTACCCTATCCTTGTCCTCTTTCTCTTTCGCCGCAGTCACTCTGTGCTCATAATATTGGGCCATGTGTAATACCTCGCCCAGCGTTTTTGCTTGCCATGCACTCTCTGATATCATTATTAGATCCTGGATTGGAAGTTTTAACCCCCTCACATTTTTGTCAACAAATAACCTTTTTCACGCTTCCGAGCCCACATCCTACCCACTGAAGTCTGTGAATACTTCTTCAAATCTGTTGAAATAATCTGTAGCTAACTCATCCTTGCCCTGTACACATGCAGTCAATTTGTCCCATTGAACTTTTTTCTCTGGGACAATTTCTTTTAATTTCTGCACTATATGTGCTGGTAATGCTACCAGGTTCGGTCCCGGTGTTCCTCCAACCGCTTTATTCCTGTCTTCTATTATCAAGTCCGCTCATGTGGCGCCAAAGGCCGTTGAGTCATCTACCTTCCTTATTTGTTTCCATATGTCTGCTGGCAGAATCACCGGGAATATTAGGTTTATGTCACCCATGGTAAGCACGGATGATTGCAGGCAGGACTCTACTTCCTTGTAAAACCCTGCAGGATTCTTTCTTACATCAGGAATCGTCTGCTTTATGTTGTTCACCTCCTGTCTGGAAAAGGGGACATGCACATACTGGGCGGTATAATGGGCTGGTGTTACATGCGCCGCTATATTGCCCGCTGCTGGAACCTCTACTTTGGGCACAAAGGTAGGTGGGACCTCTCTCATTGGAAATGCCCCACTTACTGTCCCTCCTCCTTTTCTCAGGTGCAACAATATTCCCAGATCCAGCGATAGGGCTGTTTCTCCTGTCCCTCGCTCTAGTGCTCTTCTATATACTGCCATTATTTCAGGTGGGATGGCCTTATCCTTTTTTATATCTTTGTCTAATAAATGTTCAGCCATCGACTGCAGTGCTTTTCTTTTCATGGGCATGGAATATTCATCAAATATCTCATGTATCTCCATTGTGGGGATACTGGGATCCGACATCCATCTAAACGCTTCTCGTATACATACTTTCAATTAGTCGCCCCTCTGCACTGATGACATGAAATGCCGTTGTTGTATATACGGCTCTACAGTTTCCTTCCTATGTCTCCCGATATCCCTGCTCCTGTACCCAGGTGTAGTAAACATTTCGGCATAATCACTATCCAATTCATCTTTAAGTTCAAAAAGTCCATATACATGTTCTCTCACTTCTTCATCCCTCTCCCTACAGCCCGCTAATGCATTCAAATCTAACAATCACTGCTGTGGTAATTTCCCAATTAACTGTTTCCATTTCTCCACCAAATATTCACCCATGCATTCCAACACTACCTGTCTTTCGTTGCTTCTTCGGAAGTCATATATCAAAGCCAATGTTGTCGTCCCATCATTCCCGTCTATATACATCTCTGCCTGTTGCTGCAATTCCACCTTCCTTTCTTTGCTGATCGCGCTGCGAGTTACCCTCGTGCATCCCCGTTGGTCAGTCCCGCCTCTTGCCCCCGCGGTTTCAACTTCAACCCCGGGAGGAACGGACGGTACCGAGTCTGTGTCTGAGGCGGGAGGTGCGGATGGGACAATGGGAACAGGGAGTGTCTGTTGTGGGCCTGGTTGGCTAATAGGAAGTGCCAAGTGCGCAGTCTGTGGCTGTGGGAGGGCTTGAGCTACCGGAGGGAGAGCTTGGGCTATGGGTGGGGTTTGGGCAATAGCTACTGACGTGTCTGGCCTCACTTCTGATCTTGGGCCTTGTTTTGTATGGGTCAATATGTTTTCTATCAATTCATCTGCTATGTGTAATTCTCGTTGTGGATATATTTTTTCTATATTCAACTGGTCACGCCTACCTGCCCTTCTTAGACTCTCAGTCCACTCCTCCTCTT
Organism: Ambystoma mexicanum; assembly: GCF_040938575.1. Classification (NCBI taxonomy): domain Eukaryota; kingdom Metazoa; phylum Chordata; class Amphibia; order Caudata; family Ambystomatidae; genus Ambystoma; species Ambystoma mexicanum. The sequence goes on from NC_090922.1 coordinate 1,394,003,031, forward strand.
CTTTCTCTTCCGCTACTTCACCTTTCAATTTATGCCTGCACGCATGCTTCGCTCTGCTTTTAAATCAGAGCATTGCTTACCTTCTCCAGTCTTTAATAGTCTCAAATGCTGCAGGATGCGCTTTCTTTCTTATCAATACCCTTTCCAAGTTATCTATTGTCGCTATCTCAAAACTACCATTAATCGGCCACTGATGGTCTTGTTGCTTTCTGGTTTGCCTATGCCAAGTCTCACAGAATATTATCGCACCCACTCCATACTTCACATACATCTCATACGCCGGCGTTCCCCCAGGTGGCACAATTTGGCCATCTTCCAAAGACTGTCTACCACAGCGGAAAAACCCTGCTAGGGTGGACAATACCCCAGGCATGTTTCAACCTTCCCCCTTGTTAATCAACCTTACCTAGGGCGTTTGATTTTGCAAAGTCAACTCTCAACCAATATCAGGATTATTTTGAATCGGGGAATGACTCACCTGATAGATCAAGTCGTCTGTATACAGACGCACCAAATGACGTTGTGTCTGCGTTTCTTGGCTTCCGCCTCGTTTCGGGACCCTCGCCTCCTTGTTCTCTAGCCAGGCACGTTGATCAGGGATCAGATGTGTGCAGATCTGCAAAGGAGTCTCTCATCACTTCTACAGGGCGCCCCGAACACCTCTTGATCCTGGCTCGATCGTCCCGTCCTCGCCGTTCTCCGCCTTACTCAATAACAACATTATGCGATGGAACAAGTGGGAGAGGGTTCCTATTCGGGCACCATCTTGAAAGGGGCCCCTAGGGGTCCCTAACGTCTGTGGAAACAAGGCGAGTCACCACACACGATAGATACCCCAGACACAAGGTTGTTTTCCCAAAGCTAGGGTTTATTGCAAAGCAAAAGTCTCAGTTGGCCAACTCCGTCTCGCGCCCCGCGATGTGTATCTCTAGACCTCGAGGGACGCAAGAGAGTGAATTACGTACATCTGTTACATATATACAAAATGCATATCAAACAATCAGCTGTGACATGTTTAACACCTCCCCTTTGTTGGGTTTCTTTGAACTTGGTGTGGTGATGGACATCTCCGACAACTATGACACCTTCAAACATCTATTCTAGTAACAATTTGCAATTTGTGAGTGTGGAGGCATCTTTCAGTTGTTGAACAGAACACAGCACTTCTGTTCTTGGAAGCGAACTACATATTGGGGGAGAGTTGCATTCCAGACCCTGCTATCTAAGAGGTGCTATTCGTGTCCTGGGAGCCGACACGCTCTAACGGGGCTCAGTAAAGGGGGGCCGTAAGAAAAGCATAATCCAAGCCTTTAGCTGTATTATTGTAACATATTCTACCATATAACTGGCAGCTGCGACATGATTAAATGCCCTGCAGTGCTGCTTCAAGGCTACATTCGGGAGGGAGCCGGGCATTCTTCCTGGTGCTGCCTACGTTGTGTTTCAACAAACTCTTGTTAACCTCATGGCCCTGTGGCCTTGTGCAGACAACAATGTTTTACAGTGGAGCAGTGTAAGCAGAAAATATACTGCGAAGCTATAGGAACAGAAAGCAATGAGCAATGGTTAGAAAACAAAATGGCGATTCTTGTTACATCAAAATGGCCGTTAATTGGCAAACTCGAAAACCTATATTCTGTCATATCGTGCATGAGACGGGTGGCCCACGGCCACCAAAATAGGTTTGCGGTCACCAAGTAGAGGTACCCATTTTTCTAGACTGACACTACCACCAAAATGGTGTCATAACCTTCACATGGAGGGAGGTCAGTGATAAAATCCATGGATTAGGTGTGCCACGGATTTTGCGGAACATTCAAGGGTTGAAGAAGACCTGCCAGCTTTTTCTTGGAGTTCTTATTTTGTGCACAATTTCCACAGGTCTGAATAAAACAAATCACATCCTTACGCCAAGTAGGCCACCAATAGTATCTTTTTCATTTTTTCCAAGGTTTTGGTCACCCCTGGATGACCTTCAATCAAGGAGCCATGGTAGTTTGAAATTACTTGATTTCTAATCGCCTCAGTAGGTAAATACAGACGGTCTTGATAGGCATTTCCTCTTGGATACAGAATTGAGCTCCTCGATTAACCCATGCTTGCAGTTCTTCCTGAGTTAAGGTCCTTTTTACTTCATTCTGCAGGTCTTCGAAAAATGGGTCTAGAGTGTGCACAAAACCCAGAACTCTTTCTCCTGCGATGATATTAGTGGGAACTGGGGAAACAAATGCCCCCTCTCCCTTGCCAATTTGAGATAGTGTGTCAGCCTTACCATTACGTACTGCAGGTCGAAAGGTAATGATGAAATCACATTCAGCAGGAAAACAGGGCCAATCGCAGCTGTCGAGCAGATTGAGCCTTGACGGAGCGTAGATACTGTAAATTTCAGTGGTCAGTGAGAATGGTAAATGTGTGTTGAGCCCCTAATAAGTAGTGTCTCCATTATTTTAATGCACACTTGATGGCCAAAAACTCTTTGTCAGTGATAGTGTAATTGCGTTCTGTGGGAGAGAACTTCTTAGACTAGAATGCCACCGGGTGTAAGACCTGAGTCTCTGGATTGCGTTGCGACAAGACAGCACCCATCGCAACATTAGATGCATTGGTTTCCACGATGAAGGGTAGATCAGGTTGAGGATGTTGTAATACAGGAGCCTCAGTAAACTTGACCTTTAAACTCTTAAAGGCGACATCTGCTTCCTTGGTCCATTCAAATCTCTTGTTCTTTCTAAGCAGTGACGTGATGGGGTGTACCAATTGCGAGAAGTTTTCCACAAAACGTCGATAGAAATTTGCAAAACCCAAAAAGCTTTGGACCCCTTTTACAGACGTAGGGGCCGGCCAAGTGAGTATTGCATCCACCTTCCGAATATCCATCTTGACTCCCTGAGAGGATAATACAAAACCCAAAAATTCAACCTCAGAAACATGAAATTAAAATGTTTCCAGCTTTACAAAAAGTGAATTCTCTCGCAGCTTCTGGAGAACCGCCGTAACATGCTTCACATGTTCCTGGGGATAAGCCAAAAAAATTAAAATGTCGTCAATGTAAACTACTGTGCAAATATCCAGTAGATCTCTTAAGACATCATTCATAAAGCATTGAAATGCTGCCGGTGCATTACACCATCCAAAGGGCATCACCTGGTACTCAAAAAGGCCATATCTAGTGTGAAAAGCGGTTTTCCATTTGTCGCCCTCCTTTATGCGAATTAGATGGTAAGCGCCTCTGAGATCTAGTTTGGTAAAAATCTGAGCTCCTTTAATTTGATCCAACAAATTGGAAATGAGAGGAATGGGATATCGGTTATTGGCAGTAATTTGATTTAAAGCACAATAATTGCAGGTCCTGAGATCTCCTTCCTTCTTCCATACAAAAAAAAGAGGGGAGGCAGCGGGAGATTTTGAAGGTCGAATGAAACCATTAGCTAAGTACTGGTCTAAATATTTTTTCAGGTGAGCGTCTTCCTTCTCAGTTAACAAATATATCCGATTACAAGGAATTTGTCCCCTGGAAGAAGATCAATCTGGCAATCGTAAGGTCGATGTTGTTGGAAGGACCTCAGCCAGTCTTTCTTCAAAGACCTCCTGGAATTCCTTATACTCAGGAGGTAAGATACCAATTAATCCAAGTGTGGAGTCAGTAATTCTCTTGTTTTGACCGGAACTCTTCAGGTTATTCATTAGACAGCATGAGTCTTCACATTCTATGTCAAAGGTCAAAGATCTAGACCGCAAATCAATAGTCGGGTTGTGTTTCTTGAGCCAGGGCATACCAAGAATGATCTGAAATTGTGGAGCACTTATAAGGTCAAACGTAATCCTCTCTCTGTGTCTCTCCTGGCAAAGCATGGTAAGATTATCCGTGCGTTGTGTGACAGGACCAGAAGCTAAGGGAGTACCATCGACTGCAGATACATTTTCAGCTTCATACTTGTCCACGAGGGGAAATCCCATCTTGTATGCCAGCTTTGAATCCATGTAGTTACCGACAGCACCGCAATCAATGTAAGCTTGTAAAGCATGCATTTTAGTGGGCTGCTCTTGACTAAATAGGATGATGGGAAAAACAAAGTGTGAGGTCACTGAACCTTTTTCCATGCTCGACAAGCTGACCTCTAAACTTGTCGGGCACTGGCGTTTTTCCGAAATCTGGTCCTTCTTTTCCTGGTTGACACCTCCAATGGGTCTTCGTGATGGTTTAACAGGACAATCCTTGAGGACATGGCCAGGTTTTCCGCAGTAAAGACACAATTGCTGTTGACGTCTCTTGTCTCTTTCGGCCTGTGAAATGGGTCCTCTGACAACTCCTAGCTGCATTGGTTCCGTGTGACTTTAAGTTCAGTTCTTATTAGATTTTCTTTTGGGCGAACAAAATAGGTCCTGTTCTCGGAACGGGAACGATCCACTCTTCGGTCTTGTAAACGCTGATCTAATTGGATAGTTAGGTCAATAAATTCAGCAATACCCTCCGGAGGATTGACTACCTGTGCCAACACATCCTTTAATTCACTGCGCAACCCTCTATGGAATAAGGTTGTCCTTTTTTCGGTGGGCCAATTGGTCTCTGCCACTAATCTATTGAAGGTTGCGACATAAGCCAACAATTCTTGGTTACCCTGCCGGAGTGAAAGCAACTCATTATCCAGGGCCTGCCCTTGGGTATGGCGCGCAAATAGTTTTGCCATCTCTTTCTGGAATTCTTGAAGATTCCTTAAGATTGGGTCATCCCTATTGGCTAACGGAATAGACCAATCTGCAGCATAACTGCCCAAGTAGGATAGTATAAAGGCCACCTTAGCCTGATCTGTGGGAAATACTCCTGGGCAGCAGAGAAAATGTAGCCGGCAGTGATTCATAAAAACAGCAAACTTTTTAGGATCCCACAAAAAGCGTTCAGGAGGTGCTAAAGGAATATTCCCCGGAACTATTATTTGAACTGGAGTAGGGGGTGCAGCTGGAAGGGAGGCTGGTGGATTGGCTGAGGGCAGGGAACTTGGCCAGCCTGTGTCTGCAGTAGTTGGCGTGCTAATTCTTCAGTCCGATCCCTATTAACTAGTAGCTCCCTGTGCAGTGCACTAGTCTCAGAGCGAGCGGTATAGACTTCCACTCTAAACTCCCCTAATAACTGAGCCAACCGATCCACCTCAGGAGTCTCCATGGCGCCCAGACAGAGTGAATTAAAAATGTGGCTTCGGGTTCTGTAACGCTTACCTGAACTCTGCGGGGACGTCCCTGGAGCTCCTGACAATTCTTTCAGTGAACAGTGAATTTCTGTAAAGACAATAAACGATAACATTCCTTAACAATGGCCCCATAATGATTTCCACTACACTAAAACACTTGCAGTTAGCTTTGACACATATTGGAAACATCATGTAGCTACACAGAATAAGCAACAAATATACTTACATTACGGTTGCAGAGGTTAAAGATAGGGTGGTGTAGCTTGCATCTAGTGGTAGTGTACGAGGTAGTGTTCTCAGAGTTGTGCTTGTAGGTAGCTAATAGATGTAGACGTGTGAGTTGGAGTCAGGGAAGCATTGGAATGCAGACGAGGCCCGGGTGCTAGGGTAGCAAAAGTTCCACCATGTTGGTGTTGGAGGCTTGCCACAGGGTGTGCTCACAAAAGGATGCAAACTAGGCCTCGCATGGACCTGTGGCTCTGTTTAGTTGATTCAGAGATGAGTCCCCTTCCATACCCCAGAGTGAAGCTATGCTGGTAAGGTCACTGGCAGCTGAGCTGTGGCGATAACAGTTAATTGGGCCCAGCTGCAGTGCTCCACAGCGCTGAGTCGAGGGGAGGAAGGGCTGGGATGTGCCTTTGTAGTTTAAAATTCATGTGAACAGGGCATGGGGTTTTGTGAGGCCTGATGAATATTTAGAGCACTACTGCCATCGCCCTAAGGGTGGTCATCATGTTTGAACTGCAGACACTGCACTTGAGGTTTTAATAAATACGTGCAATTCAGACAGAACAGTAGTACCTTAATAGCGTCATCCCTCAGCACCTGGGTTCTCAGAGAGATAAGGGAGGGGACGTGCTAGGGATATACTGTGATTTGGGAGGGGAGGAGCAGAGGTGATGCCAATTTACGAGGTCAAGAGGCTGTCTGTGTGTGCCTCAGTGTCTGGTATAATGAGGAGACCCACTGTATTATCATAGCCAAGTTGCCTTGCTCTTCCCCATTTGATCAGGTTCCGATGGAGAGATGCACATTACGTGGTGGTAAAGAATGTTTATTTAGACACAAAATGTATTATGGCAACAATGTACCTGGTAGTCATTCAACTCATTAAGTTTCATAGTGACGACATAGTAAGTCATGTGTTTAGAGGAATGCGTTTTAGATAATATGTGACTAATCGGGTATTGGACTATAGGGGATAATTAGACTTCTGTATAGGTTTTAGCCAATGGGGAGTACAGGATTATGTTGTGCTCATTATTATGCATAGTTCTGTTCAACCTGTTCAATATCACCAGAGGCTATCAGCCTAAGCGAGGGGATCTTGTGCAAGAGTGACAGAATATTTCTCCAGTTAAAGATTTTGTGTACTTCTAGCGGCAAAACTGATTAAATAAAAATGGCAGAATGTGCAAGAGCTCTCTTATTGTTTGAAGAAATCTCTTCCCTAGGTGGAAAAATGCAGGGTGGCGCAGCCACCAATCCCCCTCCATTTTCATTTTCATCAGGTTGGGTGAGTTAGAACAATTTAGCATTTGGAAATGAGCTAGATGCTCCCTCCACAAACTTGGGTTTTCCAAAATGGGTGCCTTTCCACTACCAAAAGAAGAAGCTCCCATTTGTGCGCTGAAGTGGTTCTGAATGCTAGGAGGTAAAGATGTATGACCAGAAGATTGAACTTGTTTGTCTTATTCTTTTTTGCATTTTCTAGAGCATTTTGGTCGCATGAAAAGTGGAAAAAACCTCATGAGAGGCCATAGCCATATTTATAGCCCTCCCACAGATGCCGTAGCATAGAGTTGGACTGAAGAGCACTGCATCACAGACATCAGAGATTGTTCCTTCAATGATAAAGATTTAATGCATTTTCAGATCGTTCTTTCAATGAGAAAGATTTAATGCATTTTCACAAAGAACTGTTATTTATGTTCTTCTTTTTTAATTTTTTTTATTTCTTTACATTCTGTTTTGATTGGATAGGTCTCTTTTCTGTTTCAAAGTTTTGTGATCATATGGAGATTACTGTCTCTGGAATAGGTATTAAAGAATCTTCAGCCTCCGGAAGGGAACTAAGGGCCTCATTACGACTCAGGCGGTAAGGGGTTTACGGCAGCGTAAACAGCACCGACCCTTACTGCCTGATTCCGAGGTCCCTTAGCGCCATGGCGGATTTAACACCTGCTTTTAGCAGGTGTTAAAATCCATGGCGCTAAGGGACCATGTTGTTAATTACGCCACCGTAATTTACGGTGGCGTAATTAACGCCTTCCCCACTCCCATTATGCCCTATGGGGCAAAAATGGGAATGGGGAAGGGTAAATGGGGATTGGGGACTTACCGCCCCGCCGACCTCGGAATATGGCGGTAAGTCCGCCAACCACCATGGCGTAAATGTAGTTTACGCCATGTTGGTAAAGGTACGACCCAGGCAGTAACTTACCGCCTGGGTCGTAATGAGGCCCTAAGTCTGAAGAATTCTTCCATAAATTCTTCAGAAGGAGGGGTGTTGGAATAGAAATCTGAATTATGGTTTTCACGACAGGGGACAAAACAATTCTTTATTAGAACATTGGAAAGTGCTGTATTCAAATCAGTATTGTGTTCAATAGATTCACAACATGTGTTAATTTTCATTTGTAAAGAGAACAAAGATAGCATAAGAGAGTTTACCTCTACAATTAGGCCATATACCTTGACCAACTAATTCAGTACAAAATTAAGCAGTGAGGAGGTAAGATTCATTATGTTTCATTAGGGCTCCATGGTTGGGGGCTGGAAATTCCATGTTGAAGAAGAAGAAGAGGACTCAAAATATGAGTTCAACTGAGCATTCACAGGGGATGCAAACCAGGCTTGAGTATCAGACAAAGAGCCCAATGTGATGAGTCAGGAATGAAACCAGGACATAAGTTAGCCATGATTTTGGACTTTTATTGAAAATAAAAGGGGTTGGGAAAATGCCTCTCTGACTCTAAGAGGAATTTCCCTACCTAAACCAAATACTAAGGATCTGTCTGTGTCAGAATGTCCAAACAAAACTGTTCGGTGCCCAAAGTTCCATTCTGGCCCTCACACTATAAATGTAAGGTGAAGCTGGAAATGTCTTTAACCTTGGGTGTTTTAGAGAAGTGTTCATAAAAAAAGAATAAATGCTTCCACCACACAAAGTTCAAGAATAAAGGACCTTGTTCCAGAGGGTGGTTCCTTTCCCCTGGATTCTTCTTTCCACTCTGAGGTTTTTCAAAAATCAGTTCTGTGGGCCTTTCTTGGCCTACAACAACACTTGCAAACAAAACTGTCTGGCTTTGTAAGTGTGTCTCTTTCAGTAAACCTGGTATACTTTTCTGCCAGGTGGTGTTTCTCCTCTCTTGGTTAATATAATCCCTTTTCTCATTCCTGATACTTCTTCTCAGGACTTCTTTGAATCTAATCAACACAATCTTGTAATTGCCTGGTGAACTCTCCTGCCAGAAATTCTAGCTTGAATTTGTCTGGTATACTCTTCTGCCAGGGCATCTTGTCCTGACACACTTGCAATTGCCTGGTATACGCTTCTTCAAGGAATTCAGTTCATTCAGGGATCTTTGCCCGCAGTGAGAAACCTAAAGGTGTCTCACCTGCTAGTTCCCAGAGATATGTCGTCCAGGTGGTCAGGACATGGCCATTGCTATTGGATCCAGTTCCTGGGGGTGAACTAGTGGGTGATGATCACCTGGGCGAGGGGTCTTTGGGGAGGGGCAATGGGACACTTAAGGTTGAGACGCAGTATTCCGTTCACTGTAACACCTTTTCCCCATCCTACCATGTAGGATATTTATGAGCTCTACGCCCCCCTTTTCCAACACAAACACTTTCTTACATTATAACAAACAACGGACTAACACCGTTTACCTGACATGTCCCAACACTCGGGTCAGGCAGAGTCAGGCAATTGACCCTGACCACGCACACAGGACAGCCCTTTACCTACCCATAGGGATAAAAGGCGGAGCACGACAGCACACTTCGAGCAAGGCGGAATGCACAAGGAGACATCTACACCAAAAATGGCAGTACAAAGGGAGGTGAAAAGCAGTGAGACCTGGAAAGACGACGAAAGGGGAATTGCCTTTGCCCTTTTCAACCCAGAACCGAGAAGCCTCCGAATGGGATATCAAAAGACTGGGAGTTACAGCTGGCGTGCAAAGCAGCAGATGTCAATGATAATGCAGGCGGAGAGGCAAGCTGGCTACTGTGGTACTATCCTTTACTCGAGAGAACAAAGAAGCCAACGGGTTCAGCACAGCCAGTGATTCAGAGGAAACTGATAGAAAACCGAACTGTGTTGAGCCCAAGGTTGCAAGAAGCAACATTTTTGAATGCAAGGAATTTACAAGAAGAGGAAGTTGTGTGTGTATTTTGAACTTTAAAGAAAGCCCAGTTGAGGTTCAGGTGCAGAAGGGCCCAGCACCATGTGGGCGCTCATTCTAAAGACTCTGACCGGGACCAGTTTTGAAACCACAAGAACCAGAAGGCCCTAGGAAAGGGTGGTGTGAGGCATCAGAGTGGTCCTACAAGGGTCACATCAAATCCATTGTACTATCGAAAGTCTCTGAATCATTGAAAGAGGAAAGCTAGGGGAAGGTAACCCCGGTTTCCACTACGATTGTGAACTGGGATAATTGGCAAATGTGAACCCGACAGAGGGATGCCGAAAGAAAGCTAGGAGAAGGAAACCCTGCTTTCTGATCAAAATGAACAATACATGAACAGTATTAGGAATGCATGAACTGTGGATTGTGCAAACATCCTTCCAGCTTCCTTTGCGGCTCAGCTGCCACACACCTGCTTCCCTTCAGGTATAGGTATGGAGAACGCTGCCTCTGTGAACTGATGAGTGCCCAGGAACTCTGTCACGGCTCCCAGCATCTCCACGACACATCTTGCACCACCACTCCGGGACATGTCTCCCGCTCTTGAAAGCCTCTGCATAGAAGTCAACACCTTCTCCTGTACTGCCACACACCTTCCCCTCAGTAGTGTGGTTGCCTTCTTTAAATGTCCCGTGCACAGGTAATTCTGTAGAACAACTAGTCTGCACTTTGAGCTTTGGGTTCCTGTTACCTTGCACCAAATCCTTCATCATCCTCGTCTCAGTACTTTGGTGAGTATGGGAGTTGGAGTGCATGGGTGTCATCTGACATATAGGGCCTCATTACACGGTAGGCGGTGGACCAAGGTGCTAACAGCACCTTGGTCCATGCCGGTAAAATACCAGCACCGCCTTGGTGGAAAGGGGAATTACCGCCCTATTCCAAGGTTGGCGGGGTGGTATTTCCCCCTTCCACCATTGCCCTTCCCCATTCCCATTTTTGCCCCATAGGGCATAATGGGAATGGGGAAGGTGCTAATTACGGTACCACAAATTTGCGGTGCCGTAATTAGCACCAAGGTCCCTTAGCGGGTTGGTTTTTAACACCTGCTAAAAGCAGGCGTTATAGTACCAACCCGCTAAGGGACCTCGTAGTAAGGCGGTATGGGTTAACGGTCACCGGTACCATTACCGGTGACCGTTAACCCTTACCGCCTACCGTGTAATGAGGCCCATAGTGTTTCTCAGAGAGAACATCTTCACATAAAGGTTTATCAGAAGCAAAAAGGGTTTTGTTGGAGATGTGTGTGTTTAGGTCATAGGTGGAGGTTTGACCTAAAGAATATGGGGAAGAGGTTTTTAAACTTCCTCTACAGGGGAACAAACAGTCGACAATAGGCCATCAATGTCTTAGGTCTTCCTCACAGGAAATGGGGGGATACCGCATCTAGTCCAATGAAGTCATGACATCTACCCAGTAGTTGTCTCCCATGCGATCCTCCCTCCTATAGCCGGCCCCCCAGGGACAGGATCAGGTAGCAGCTGCGGTCTCCTGGCCACATGGGAGGAGGTCACCGCCAGGGAATCCGGGATAACTCCACTGAATTTATCAAAACATTCACACATTTGTAAAGGGTTTGTTTGTAGTTTAATTCCCACTTTAACAATATGTCAGTTTGTTTTTTCTCCTTCAGTTACGTTGTTCACAATTATTTTCCTTCTGCATGGTCGCTGATACACCCTGGTATCCCATCTGCCTCTGGGTGGACTCACCAGCTTTTGTTGCCGTTCCTGGACTCTCTTGCGGTCAACTATTGAAGGGTTTCTGCATGCGTCCTACTTTCGACTGCCTTTACTTCGTTCTTCCATCTCTCGCAGCTTCCACTTCACACGTCTGATTTCTTCTTGGCTTCGGGAAGTGAAATGCTACCTTTGGTCACCTGCAAATGCCCAGGAGTCTCTAACCGGCTTCTGGTGTTCCTGCGGTGTGTCCTGGTACAGCAGCTTCTTTCTTCTTTGTCCATGAGCCGCCTGGCTCCACCACACCGGTCCCAGCCATCCCATCTCTCGTTCCTAGCAGAGAAGTGCAGCTCTCTCCTGCCCGTGGCCGTAGCAGCAGATGTCGACTCGCTGCGTCTGCTACTTACATTTCCTGGGCAAAGGTGTATGCGACCAACAACTAGAGTGCTCGCTGGGCTTGTGGCCTCTTGTGCTCTGCTTTGCTCGATCCCTCTGCCTCGTCCCAGTATCTTGAGGATTCTGGGAAAGGAAGTCCTTTGTTGACAATTGACTCAAAGATCTTGGATAAACATTTTTAAAGATTTCCAATGGCAAGTCAGTTCTGGGTGCTTGATAGGTGGAACTGGAAAAGGTGGTTTCATACGTTTTACAAGGAAGACCAAAGTTGGATGGTTGGTCTATAGGCTTGTTAAAAAGGTGTTCTCTATTCTTCATAAGAGTAGGATGAGATGTATGAATTTTTGGATTTTGGACATAGGACGGTCGTTTTCAGGGGAAAATAGGGGATACCATGTCTCACCCGATGAAGCCAAGACATCTTCCCGGAGGTTGTCCCCTCCCATGAGATACTCCCTCATATAGCCGCCCCCAGGCTGAGGCTCAGGTAGCAGCTTCCGTCCCCTGGCCCCATGGGAGGAGGTCACAGCTGGGAAATCAGGGTTGGCTCCACCAGAATCATTGCATACCTTTCCCCTAATGCTGCTGGTTCTCTCAGTGCCTGTTGTAAAACAGGAAGTCTACATTGCAGTGTTCTCTTCCTTTTCTGTGTTCTACCTTAAAACAATAGGGCTGCAGGTTTGAGAACCAGCACATGATTTGTGCATTGGCATCCTTGCGTAGGCTCATCTAGCTCAATGAAGCACGATCTGTGACCATGCAAAACTTTCTACCAGTAAGGTAATACCCACTTTATTGCCAAGGCTTCCAATTCAATAGTGGCGTAGTTCTTTTCCTGGAGAATCAATTTTCTACTAATGTCAAGAATAGGGTGTTCAATACCATTGTAATCTTGTGAAAGAACTGCCCCTAATTCAACGTGCCGAGCATCAATCTGTAAATTAATCCCCCCGTTGAAATCTGCAATCTTCAACACGGGTTCACTACGCAAAATGTGCTGAAGATTATCAAAGCAAAGTCTTTCCGGTTTTGAGGCAGATTGGGTGGAATCAGACTGTTCTTATTTGATTTGTTGGACAACAAACTAGTCAGTACCACAGAGGTATTTTCGACAGGGTTTTCCTTCTGCCCCTTGAAGAGGTTTATAGGACAGATATGGGTCTTAATTCTTCGGTTGTTTGTGATACTCGATAATCATATGGCCTTGTTTGTTATATCACTTCATAGGGACCATGCCCTTTGGGCAACATCTTATTCTCAGATGAATGAAGGAGAACAAGGACTTTTTGTCCAATAGAAAAGGATCTAAGCAACACTTTCCTATAATGGTAACCTTTCTGTTGTTCTTAGGCCTTGACCATATGGGTTTGAACTATTGTCCTTACCATAGCCATGTGTTCTTTTAATCACTGGGTGGTGTGGGAACGGGGCAACATGGCTTTCTCCTGCTCTTCCCAAGTTTCCTGCAACATGTCAAGGACATCCCGTGGCCATATAACAGTTAAAATCAAGAAAATGCTGTAGAGGATTGTGGGGTCTTTCAAACAGAATAAATGCCCCAGTTGTCATGATATCCCAGTATTGGCCGCCCGCTTCAACTAACATTTTCAAAATATGTTTTAGGGTCCTGGAGTAAGACACAGACAATAGATTCAGAATTAATAATAAAACGTTATTAACTTAAAAGTCAGGATGGAAAAACGCCTATCTTCAACCATACAATGGTGGGATTTCCCTACAAAACCAAGGAAAGTCAAAGTCCAAATGTTCAACTTAGGAATCTGTCTGTGTCCAAAACCTATACTTGCCGTCATAACTAATCTTCTTATACAATGTGTAGGGATGTCAGCAACCAACAAAACAGTGTTGAACACAATGTTCGAAGCTCTGGCCAACTCGCAGCTTTCTTCCAGCTCCCTCCGCCAAGTATATAGCAGTTCCAATAAAAGTCTCAGGATTGCCTTAAGTTCAAAACAATATAGAGTTTACCAACACTCGGGGTTCTCTTCCCCAAGTTTCAAAACATAGTTCCAAACACAAAATATCTTGAGACTTGTTCTCAAGTCAAAAGGCAGGTTAAACCTCAGGGTTCCCTTCCCAAGATTCACCTTCAATGTAAAAGGATATTTTCCACCTTTTTTAAATGTCTGTGCCACACTTGCGCCCCCTCGGTATGGTGGGTCTTTGGACAAGAATGTCTTGACTGAAAGCTGCAGTTTATTCACTTGTTAAAGTTCACCTCCAAAGTTCCATTCACTCTGGAGTCCTGTATATATTTGCCACACTTGTATTGCTGAAGTTCTGTTCACTTTAAGGTTAAAAAAAGAATGGTTTATTTTGTTTGAAGCTTTGGTTACTTGCAAGTTCAACATATAAAAATTTGACATGTATTTAAAGTTGTATTCCCTTTTGAAAATTGATGAATTTAAAGGTTCTTTCTTTTATGATCTTCATAGATGTCAGTTGAAGGTTTGATAAGCTTTTCACTTAGTTCGAAATTTAAATAGTGTTAAACATTTTCACTTGATTCACTTCATTGTTATATATTGTAGAATGTCTGCAATACTCTGCTCAGCACTCAAACACTTTTGTAACAATTGGAAAATGTTTCATTCATTTCAGTTGAAAAAAGTTTTCATTTGTTTCATTCCGTTGTTATAAGTCTTTGTAAAATGCCTTTGTAATTCGGTAGTTATAAGTCTTTGTAAATTGCCTTTGTAATGTGTCCAGCACTCTGAGACTTTTTCAAAAACATGTCTTTAAGTACACACGATAACTCTGCTACAAAGTATTTTCATGTATTCAAATGTTAATGAGGATTACACCGGCGGGAGACCTTTGAAAACGTGGTTTAATATGCTTACAATTGCTCCGATACAAAGTCATCCTCAGCAAAATGTTCAAACACTTGCATACCGGATTTCCTTTCACATAGAAGCTCACTGGTTGCGTCTTTCGGCATTCCTGATCTCTTGGCCTTTGATTCTCAACCTGTGCGCTGCACCTTCTGTCCCTGAGGAACTCCTGTGTCTGCTTCTGGACCCAGGAGAACATACACTGTGAACTCAACGAAAAGGGGCAACCTCCAGGCCCTTTCAGAGTTCCCTTGGTTCCACGGAGCCCCAGCTCCAGGGCTGCACTCCTTTGAACCACTGGCGTGCTGCGCACCTTCAGCTCCACGCTGCATCTCTTGGCCTCTATGCAGCTGCTCCTCCATAAACGGTTCATGACCTGTAAGAATGTTCTGTATTTTCCCTTGCTTCTTCCCTTGTCGTGAAGCACTTTGAAACACATTGTGTATAAACGCTATATAAATAAACTATCATATCATAACGCCATGGCTTCCCTCGTGACTGCTTCTCTGGCTGACATTATCTGATTGGGCCTTTTATACACAGGCAGCCTTTTAACAGGCTGCAGGTGCCTATGCCCAATTAGCCCTGCCTGACCATTATTAAGGAGACATGTGTTGGGAAGGAGAGAGTGTCTTCCCAGACCCATAGGCGATTCCGAATGAGAAACAAACAATAAATCACACCACGAAAGAGCAGGGGAGGGGGGTGGTAGTGTGCACCCAGAAGTGTGCACAATTGCATAGTGCATGCATTAGGAGCTACATAGTAGAGACGAGTGTAAACACCATTTTAGTTATTAGCAGCCATTTGGAACATAGGCCAAGCACAGCAGAAGCACCAAATGTGTTAGTATTTGGCCTGCATGAATAGCACAGACATAACTCACACCTCGAGTGAGCTTCAGAGAGTTACAAGCCTTTCATTGTTTCGAAGATTGCAGACCTTCACGCCCCAGGGAAAATGTACTGTGCTAGGCCACGAAAGGGGGCTCAGTGCCTCTTGGCACTCACTATCCCGCGATACAGTTAGCATGGCTCTTAGCCCAACACCCCCTCTACATCAGAACTACACCCCTCCTATGCTTTCATACTAAGACCTCGACATACCGCAGTGCCAGCTTGGCCCAGAGCACCGACTATAAAGTTGTAAGACACCCAATCGATCAAAAAGATCACAAAGCAAGGCTATTTTGCCATCACATTTGGGTCATGTGATTTGTGCTGCAAGGTGCCTGGGAGGGATGACATTATAGCTGAAAATGAGGGTGGAGGACCTTGGAGGCTGCTGGTGCATCTGGGATTGAGTGAAGTATGCAAGTTGGTATGGCTTTGGCTCTTCCCCTGGGCCCATCTCTGTGACTGCCAAGTGCACCATTACAATGATAAAATAGCATTGTTTTTAAAGTAACTAATTGCTTGTTAGGCCCTGTTCTTCTGTGGATGACAAGCCCAGCATCACCCACGTGGATGACGGTGGACGAGAATGCTGAGAGCAATGGCCTAGCATCCCCTATGGAGTGGGCCACCCATGTATAGGGTCACCCCAACCAGCCTTGCAGGTTTTCACTGTATGTAATGATGACACTGATGACGCCAGGCATCTTTTTAACTTGCGGTACATCCCCAATTTGCAAGGACGTTCGGCGGAAGCAGAATTTTTTACTGATGCATTTCTTTTGTGTATGAATTAAAACTTGTTATCCTTGCAAGCAGCAACTTGGGTTTATTCCCCTGGCGGGTTGTATTTTTTTTGGTGTGAGCATGTAGGGGCATGGCTTCATTTGGTGACCCTGATGTGATCCCAGCTACACCCACGTCGACGTAAGCTTCCAGGCCGCTTCTCTGAATCGGCTGCGCCCACCTGCAGCAACTAGTCCCAGGCGTGGCATTCCCAGGGGTGCGCAGGAGCCATTTTACAGAATTCCTTTCTGCTCTTAGAAGAGTGGAGCGGCTCTGGGGTAGTTCAGGCCCTTGTTGGGACCTGTGAGAAACCTAAGGCGTTTCTCTCCCAGGTTATTCCCAGGGATACGTGGAAAACGCATGCGGGGAAAACACAGGCAACCTTTCCCCTCAACCTTTCCGGAAACCAATAATAAATGCATTCTTTCCATTTACATTATACAACAATAATCCTGTGACAGACCTCCAAACTATTATTTTACAAATTTCTCTAATGCATTCTACAAACACTACAAGCTTTCTCAACCTTCCGAATGGGGATACGCAGGCTATTACTCACTATTAGAGCCCGCCATGTTGCCCCGATTTTGAGGCCAGACAAGATGAGGCAATCAACTTTGATTACACACACCTGACTTTCTCTTCCCCACAGGGATAAAAGGTGGAGCACGAAAGCATGCAGAGAGCAAGGCAAAACACACGACGAAGCAGCAGTTCTGAGTTGGCAGTTTAATACGAGGAGAAAGACAGCAATACCAGAAAGGGTTGCAAGGAGGGAATTGCCCATGGCCTTTTCAGAGGAAGAAAACTGCTACTTTCACAAGCCCTCGAGAATAAGAAACATACGACTGGTTATTAAAGCGGTTATAGGTGAAAGGATCGAATACAAAGGATCGAAGTGCAAATGTTTCGAGTCAAAAGGATCCAAAAAAAAGGTCAAATTTTTCTTTTATTTTTTTGCCCTCCCGTAACCCCCGTTTTTGATATAAAAACAACTTTTTTTTCGGTCCTTTTGACTCTCAACTATTGAATTCGATCCTTCTGTTTTTGATCCTTTGGCTGGACACCAATTAAAGCTGAAGAAAGGTGCATTGTGTGTCAAAGGTCCTCGGGGCTCTCACACATTGATAGCCATTGAAAGCCGCTACAGTAAAGTCAGCACAGCCGGAAAGTCGGGGAGACTGAAAGCAGACGGGTCTGTGTTAGAGCCAAGGTTGCAAGCTGGAACATTGTATGAAGAAATCTGCAAATAACAGAGTGTAAGGCGTATGTGATGAGTGACGCAAATATAATTGAATATCCAAGGAGTGACTGAACCTTTGAAACCAAGATAGATGCCATATACAGATAGATCTGGCGCCATGTGGGTGCTCATTCAAAGGTCTCTGTTAGGTATCCAACTGAGAGTGTAACATTTTGAACTGTGAAATTGAAGTGGTACTGCAACCGGTCAAGCCAACCCCTGTGCACATTAAAAAGTCTTTGATAGCTAATACGAACTGCAATTAGTCCGAACGCAGCTGATGGAGACTAATTGTGTGAAAGGGATCTGAGCCTAGCCGAGGGGGACCCAGGGTGAACCGCGAGTAACCCTAGAAAAGATATTCTATAAGCACTGAAAAAGAGGATCTGAACCTGGCTGAGGGGGAGCCGGGGTGAACCGCGAGTCACCCTAGAAAATATATTCTATAAGCATTGGAGAAAGAGATCTGAGCCCGGCTGAGGGGGATCCAGAGTGAACTGTGAGTCACCCAAGAAAATATATTTATAAGCATTGGAGAATAGGATCTGAGCCCATAAGAGGGGGATTCAAACTAAAGATTGTGATAGAAAAGGGATCTGAGCCCGGCTGAGGGGGATCCAGGGTGAAGACTGAATCGTCCAACTTTAAGATTTGTAAAGGAACTTTTTGTTGTTTTGGTACATCAGGCCCTCTGAATCAGGAGACTTTGATGACTTAAGAGACTTGGTCACAGAAGACACTGATGTTGGTAATGGTACTGTGTCCTTATGTCGAAGAAGCCCAAGACACTTGTGTCGGTCTTACTTTAATACCATGCCTTCCTTACAGTACATCCAGGCAAAGGAGGGTGAGCGAGCATGGAGCCTAGGATATGGAACAGTGAGGTCTGATATGGAAAAGGACAGAGAGTTGAGAGAAGAAGAATGGGACACAGAAGACAAGTGTGTGGGTGCTGAAGTAGACGGACAGCAGGCACGAGAAATAACACTGAGGGTAGAGAGCATGTGGAATGAGAGGCTAAGGAGCAGGTATGGCCGAGTGGCAGTGCAGGATGGAAAAAGGGGAAAAGGGCGGGCATGCAGATGCCTCTATTACACAGGGGCCAGGGGAGAGCACATTACGTGCCCTGGGAATAAATGGATAAAAATAACTTGATCAAGGCGCTCCTGCCTCTCACTGCAGGTGCTGGGAAATGGATTTACGCATTAGAAAAACAGACGGCAGGTGTCCTTTTAGCGGTGGGAGATATGAAAGGTTTGTTGGTAGTAATTGTTGGTGAACAGGACGGGGACATATGGGTCAAGATGCACACAATGGGGAACCTTTCAACAACCGTAGGGCACAAGTGTGGGATACGCTATGGCGAGCATATCCCGACACCCCAGACTTACAGTCTATAATGCAATACACTATGGGAAAGGATGATGTCCCTGCACAGTACATTATTAAACTTCAAGAGATGTGGAGGGCGGGGACGGGAAACCAGTGGGACCGATCAGTTCCACTTTTTTATTTCGTTATAACAATGGGGCTTACCCAAGGTATTTTGCAGAAAGCGCTCTGCAAAATAGGGGTATTGAAGCAAAAGGGTGGGCAGAGATAGATTCAGATGATAATAACACACCATTGTAAAAGAATTTGGAGCTGCGGGAAACGGGGACAATTTGCAAGAGGATGTAGGAGCAGGCAAGGGGTGGGGTACAACCCACTTAGCAACTATTGTCCACAGCCACAGCCACAAGGGCAGCTCCAAATTCCAACTTATGTACCATACAAGATACATCAGGCATACACCCAGTTGCCCCTCATCCCCAAGGGGCATACATGCAAAACCCATAAATAGTAAATGGAGTTGCAGGGTGGCTTCAAGAACAACAAGGGCACCTGATGATCTGAGGTTAGGAGGCTGTGCGCTTCACCCCTCCAGTGCATGCTGTGGACCTGAGCAGCTCACCGCTGGCCCTTGACTGCAGCAAAATACATTCTGCTACAAGACCAGGAGTTCTTCATGCAACCAACCTGCTATCTCTCATTCACATACTTTACTTCTTCTTTCATTTACCAATAAATAATGAGAACGAGCGAACGCAGCTGGAGGAGATCGGCCTTTCTGCTCACAGATTCTCCCCTCACCCACTGCCAGGTAAGTACGAGTTTCATGCTTAAGGCAGGGGCTCAGCCTGTCCTGGAAGCCCCGCTAAGCAAGGGTGAGAAGGCATGCATTGACCCAGTCCCACTACTCCTGGTAGCCCTGAGCCTCTTCAGAGCTGTATGGTTATGCATAGAAGAAGCTTTGGCAGGCAGATCCTAACAGAAGAGGCACATTGTAGCACCGTTCCTTTCTCCCATTAGGCTTGGCTCTTCCTGGGATTTGCATAAATTCAGGCCTGGCCACCAGCCAGCAGGCCCAGCTTGTTGGCCCCAGACAGGCCCATGGCCCTCTGAACCCCAGGATGCTCTGCCTAACAAAAGCATCTCAGGCGGGGTACCGCCGAGCCAGGCACGGCAACGCTGTGAAGGCAAGACCCAATCGTGCACCATCAGTGCTTGGATGGGGCCAACGGCTTCAAAAACAACACAAGTCTGAGGTTAGGAGCCAGTGCGCTTAACCGCTCCAGTGAATGCTGTGGACCTGGCTAGCTCTGTGCTGGCCCTTTGACTGTAGCAAAATTAATTCTGCTACAAGATCAGGGGCTGTGCGTGCAACCAACTTGCTTTCTCTATCTCTTGCACACTTTACTTTTTCTTTCTTTTGCCAATAAATCAGGGGAAAGCAGAATGCAGTCTCCCATTACCAGAAATAATGAAGTCTGTATCACGCATTTGGGGACATCGCAGTCACAGCTGGGGGAGATCAGCCTTTCTGATCACAGATTCTCCCCTCTGTCATTGCAAGATAAGTATGAGTTGCAAGTATAAGGGCAGGGGCTGGGCCTGTCCTGGAAGCCCCGCTAAGCAAGGGTGAGAAGGCAGGCACTGACCTAGCCCCAGCCCTCCCGGAAGCCCTGAGCCTCTGCTGAGCTGCCTGGCCCACGTATAGGGGAAGCTTCGGAAGGCAGAGCCAAGCAGAAGAGGCACATCGTAGCACAGTTCCTTTCTCCCATCAGGCCCTGCTCATTCCGAGATTTGCATACATTTGGGCCTGGTCGCCAGCCGGCAGGCCCGGAAGCAGGAGGGCTTGAACAGGTCTGTTGCAGTCTGCCCA
Organism: Ambystoma mexicanum; assembly: GCF_040938575.1. Taxonomy (NCBI): domain Eukaryota; kingdom Metazoa; phylum Chordata; class Amphibia; order Caudata; family Ambystomatidae; genus Ambystoma; species Ambystoma mexicanum. The sequence goes on from NC_090922.1 coordinate 1,394,023,689, forward strand.
ATGGCCTGTTGGCCCCAGACGGGTCCATGGCCCTCCTGAGCCCCTTGTCACCCCGCTTAACAAGAGTGTCTCAAGCAGGGTGCACCCCTGCCGGACACGGCATTGCTGTGAAGTTAAGGCCCGATCGTGCCCCATCAGTGCTCATACGGGGCCGGTGGCAGCCTCCCCCGGTCCTGGCAGGGCTTTCTCCAAGCTGTATGTCATGGGGCACACAAGTCTGAGGTTAGGAGGTGTGCGCTCCACAACTCCAGTGAATGCTGTGTACCTCAACAGCTCTTTGCTGGCCCTTGAATGCAGCCAAATAAATTCTGCTACAAGACATGGAGCTTTGCGTGCAACCAACTTGCTTTATCTCTCTCTCACACGCGTTAGTTTTACTTTCCTTTCCCAATAAATCAGGGGAAAGCCTCTATTTTACTCACCACTGCCACCGTGTAAGGGCCTGAATAAATGCTGGGAGTGGAACACGACGAATCACTCGACCGCACCACCACCGGTGAGCGCCTCCAACCAAGATGGCTGCTGCCACTTCTCATGCACGAGGTCTCACTGTCAGAGAGAGTGGGAGGCGGGAGAAACCGTGGGCAACCGTGTTAAATTGGCTGTGGCAGCGCAGCACTTGCATCTAAGCTCTGCCACAGCCAATCACATTAAAAGCAACTGTGTGCAACTGTGTTTTATTGGCTGTAGCAGCACAGCATGTGCACCCAAGCGCTGCTACAGCCAATCATATTTCAAGCATGTGACTCCATCAATAGAGTGACTGCAGATGTCAGTGCCATGCCTGCCCTCATTGGATGAAGTGTTGAAAAAAAATCAAATAACTGATGATTGAAGGGAGCGCACATGCGAGGTAAAGAAAACAATATGCACGGCCTTAAAATCAAAGATGCGTGACTATACAGGCGCGCACCTCACATGGAACGTTGTTCAAGGAACTGTTTCTTCTTGCTTCAGCTTCGACTTCAACTTCTCAACAAATTGGTAGGTTAGAGGTCCCCAGATATACAAATCTGTTCTCCATTCACTCTAGCTGAGCCAGGCTCAGTCAGCCAATCACGCAATGGGCATTCGTGCAAGCAGACAGCCAATCAGGCTCACAGGCATTCAATCCATTCACTCCACCCAGACACCCCTAACAGAATGTGGATAGGTGTAAGTACCTAGCCTTTCAGCACAGTACACTGCATTCATGTCAATTTTAGCCAGCGCTGTCTCATTCATTGTGTCACACACACAGAAACCAGACACCCATAACAGAGAATATGAGTTCATTTCAGACTCCATTCATACAGGTCCCACCCCTAGGTTGTACCCAAAACACCCAGGCTCTGGGAAGACTTCATTCAGTCTGATAGGAGGCAGACCCAGAGCAATATATGGTATTTCCACCCAACAGCCAGTTAAGAAGAAAGGGAACAGAGACATATATGTTGTTTCCACCCAACAGCCACTCAGAAGGAAGGGACAGAGTCAGGGATTCCCAGGACTTTGGGAAACAAGGTCAAAGGCAATAGAAACCAAGAGGCCAGAGTGTCCATCTAACCTTCTATCAGGAATCCATTGATTCTTATGGCAGGGCATGGGTGTCCCAAAAATGGAGGACACTCAGAACTACTACCAAGTCATCATGTAGCTGCCAGCCGCCCTTAAAATGCTCGGTGGGCAACACACTGGTGCCGGAAAACACACATAAAGGGTACAAGGGAGTACCCCCACCCATGGCAGTCATAAGGGTATCTAATGGGTGTAGTTTACCAAAAGGAAAACATGAAGAGCTGTACTGTCAGAGGCCCAGTCTGGTCCTCAGTGGTAGAAAACAGATAAAACACACACAGAGAAGTGGTAGGACAAGGACTAGGAGGTCATTTCCCTCCTTAAGGCATTTCCAGGCATTAAGGCATACGTCCTCCCCTCCCCCCCACTGAGGTTAGGGCAACTGATCTCCCATGAGATTGTTACGCTAATCTAGACGGTCAACATACCTTCTGGAAAGGCAATCTGCATTGTTATGACTCTTCTCTGGTCTATGCTAAATGGTGAAGTATAACCCTTGCAGACTAATGGACCACCCTTCATCTGTATAAGCCACTTTAAGGGGTTATGGTAAGTTTGGACCTTAAAGGCAGAGCCTGTAGGGTAAGGTATAAAACGCCTAAGTGCCCAAATTATACTAAAACACTCCTTTGTAACAGGGGCCCACCTAAGCTTCTGACCCTTGAGTTGCCTTCTGATAATAATTATAGGGTGTTCTCTCGTTTTGACGTCTAATTGAAACAAGACAGCTTCAACTCCAGTGTCTCAGGCATCAGTTTGCACAATAAAGAGCTTACTGTAGTCATGGGTACACAAGACAGGTGCCATGCACAGACTTTCCTTTGACAGTCTTCACTCCAATTAACCTTCTTATGCTGCTTGGGTGATGTCAGATCTGTCGGTGGGGCAGCTATGGTGCCATAGTCTGCCATGATGTTTATGTTGTACCCAGTGAGGCCCACAAAGCTCTAATCTGGGTTTGAGTAGAAGGAGTCTCCCAGTCCTGTACAGCTTATACTTTACTGGGGAGAGGTTGGATTTGACCCCCTGCTACCTCCTGACCAGAGTAGGTAATCTTCCCCTGTGCTGTCTTGCACTTGGTTGCCATGATAGTGAGGTCGGCCCTTTTCATGGTCTGCAACACCTTATACAAGTGTGTCAAATTCTCTTCCCAGTGTAAGGAAGGTATGATATCGAGCAGTAGACACAGACACAATGGATACAAGTTTCAAAAATATTTATTTATTTATGAATTTGCTTGGGATGGTAGAATTCCTGACTGGCTCTAACTCTAAAATGGGAGTAATCCAGACCATTAAACAATATCAAATACGTCCAGGTCAGTCTGGTCAAAATCAAAAGGCCTATACTAAGAAAACCTAACCTGCCCCTCCTTATCTATATAACAAAATGTGTTAAGGGAATACAAAAAGGAAAATAGTGAGTCAAAAAGAAATGTCAGAATTGATTGATTGATTGATTGATTTATTTATAGAACGCTTTACACCAAGGCGCTGTACAGTGGAACAACATAATACAAGATGGCTTCAGCATCAAGTCTCTTCCCCAGGTTCAACCCCAATGGGTCTATAGAGCCTCTTATTAAACAAAGAATAGGTGGATGGCACAGTTCTATCAGCCTTGCACACTTTGGCTTACTGGTACAATTCTTTAGGCTTTTAGTTTCGGTAGTTCAATCTTTTCCTTAGGCTTCATGTGCCTTGTCATCAATACTCAGTTCATATGCTCTCAATGTCTCACAGTTCTGCACAGGCTTCCCTCTGCCAGGCTCAAGCCTGTCTTGTTCTTTGTGGGGTTCCCTTCCCCACGTTTTTATCTTAGCTCTTTTTCACTGTTGAAGACTTTCGAAACTGCAACGAATTTGCATAGACCTCTGCATGATCACTTCAACCTCTCTTTTAATCTTCCTTCTATTCACAATATTCTTTTACAGCACCAATGATTCTTGGTACTTGTAGTTCTTTCACTTGCCTTCAAGGGATTTCACCTAATTGCTTTACATTTTACATATGCCAATGTTCTCTTATTTAACTTTCTTCCTTTGATATTAACTTGTTATATCCTTCAAAATTTCATAACATTTCACAAAGACTTTTGAATGTGCGACTTCCTCTCGCAGGACCACTCTCCTATTCTGTATCCTTTCCCTTCTAACACTTGCTCTCTTCATTCATGTTTTATCGGCACATGCGCAACCTTCAACTTTCAAATCACAGTCACTTTCCCTTAAAATCAACCAGACTTTTGTTGGGCTTGATAACTCACCGTTTGAGTTAAATTAATGTCCTTCATCTTTTTCTCGTAGCTCAAGACTGTTACCAATGTTTCTTCTGCTCCTTCCCAACTCTGCCGTTCACCCGGGGAGGGTTGTGGGCCAATTCCTGGCACCATGAAGGTTTCTTTCCTCCGCTCGCTCGGCTCTGCCTTTCGAACACTCACAGCTTCCTGAAAGCTTGAAAATCTTGCCTGGCTTTCTCTCGATCCTTTCACTTGCTGATCAGCCCATTGGCCTTCCACCTCGCACAGCCTGGTTCGCATCAGCCTCAGAAGAACTGATCCTTCTTGTAGCCAGCCTCGCGCAACGTTTGTCTGTGTGCGCCACCTTTTGTTTTTACAGGGAGACTTAATAAGTGGCAGGTGTACATTATTAGAACTACGTTCCTGACTCTGCCTAGCCTCATTACAGGGACAGGGGCAATGCACGTCAGACGAGGTAATCCTTCTGACCTCATTCCTCATCTTCTTTGGTGCAGTACTTCTGTCAAGACAAGGTGGGGAGGAATTATGGGAGTTGTAGTTTCCCATTAAATAAACAGGGGTAGGGATTAGATGGGTTGTGGAAAAAGGGGGATACCATGTCTCACCATTGGGTACTTCTCCCCCACTCCCTAAGGACCCCCTACCCAGGTGATGCTCCCTCGCTTGTCCACCCCCAGGGTCAGGATCCAAAAGCGATGGCCTTTCCCTGGCCACCTGAGTAAGGGATCTCCGGGGACTAGGTTGTGAAACACCCTCTGGATTTTCACATACCCTTCCCCTATGCAATGTGGACAAATTGGTTTCACAGGGGAACCGAGAAAGGAAATCCACATTGCTCTGATCTTTGCCTTTCCGATGTTCCCCTGTGAAATAGATTGGCTGTGAGTCCAGAAACCATTGCATAACATGTGGGTTAGATTATTTTCGCTGACTTATCCAGACCAGAGGAGAATGATCAGTAATTAGAATTCATTTTCTTCCCAGGAGGTAAAATTTAAGGTAAAGGATGGGCCACTTGATGGCTAATGCTTCTAACTCTAACACTGAATCGTTTCTCTCTCTGGGAAATAGGTTGCGACTGGCAAATATTATAGGGTGTTCTAAGGCATCATGTACTTGGGATAATACGGCCTCATGTCCAATCAGAGACCTTTCAGTAAGGGATTTTACATAAAGTGAGTTTTAAGTTATTTTAACAAACTTAATCCTCATCAGTCAGTCCAACAAATCTTTTGTGGTTCAGCGTGTTTTAGCTTGTCAGTCAATTAAGCAGTTTTTTTCTGAGAAATTAGGGATAAATCTGTGATAGAATCCAACTAAAACCAAAAATGCTCTAAGGTCTGGTCTGGTCTTGGGTGTTGGTGCATTTAGGACAGCTCTTACTTTTTCTTGCTGCGGCTGTAGAGTACCATTTCCTACAAAGAAACCTAGATATTTTACAGCTGATTGAGCTAATCTACATTTTTTTAGGTTAGCTGTCAGCCCGGCTTTTCATAGGGTTCTCATAATGGTATAAAGATGATAAAGATGGCCCTCCAATGTTGGGCTATAAATAATATCATCAATGTGCGCCCCGCAGAAATCAGAATAGGGCTGTAAAATCCCACCCATTAGTCTTTGGAAAGTCGCTGGTGCACCGTGTACACCAAAGGGCAGGACCTTAAATTGGAAAAGTCCCATCAATGTTGGAAAGGCTGTTTTTTTCTTTGGCTGGGCCATGTAAAGGAACGTGCCAGTACCCCTTAGTTAAAAACTAATGTTGAACAGAAAACTGCATTTCCTAGTTTGTCTATCAGGTCATCTATACGAGGCATGGGATATGCATCAAAGGCTGAGATAGCATTGATTTGCATGAAATCTATGTAAAATCTCCAGGTTTGGTCAGGTACAGTTACCAGTACAATGGGGGATGAGCAAGGACTTGAAGAAGGCTCAATGACATTAGATCTGAGCATATTCTCCACTTCATCAATAATGATCCTTTTCCTTGCCTCTGGGAGTCTTTAAGACTTTACATGAACTACTTTCCCCGGTGGTATCCATGTATAACGGTATGTTGTGTGTACCCTCCCTGGTGCCTGGTGCATCACAAAAGACATCGGAAAATGCAGAAACAAGATCATTCAAATGTTCTTGTTTTCCATGGGGGAGTTCTTGGGGTATTAATTCTACATTATCAATTTCTTGAGGTGCCAAACAAGAAAATATTAAAGTGTGGGAGAAATCTCATTTTCCTTCCACTCTTTCAGAAGGTTGACATGATAGATATGGGTCTTTTGGCGCCTGTCTGATTGGGATATTCTGTAGTTCCTACCTGTTCCAATATCTCGTAAGGTCTGTGCCATTTCAAGATTTATTTATTCTCTGAAGTTGGCAAGAAAACCAGAACTTTTTGACCCAATGAAAAGGTTCATAGGTTTACTTTCTTATCATATGAAAGCTTCTGTTGGCTTTGAGCTTTCTCCGTGTGGGTATGTACTGAAGACCTAACTAGGTTCATGTGCTCTCGTAATCGATTTGCAGTTTGAGACAGTGGTATTGGGGTCTGCTCCCTCTCTTCCCATGTTTCCCCGAGCATGTCCAAGACAGCCCTTGGCTCTCTGCCATACAATATCTCAAAGGGTAAAAATCTGGTAGATGCTTGAGGGGTTTTCCTTACAGCAAACAAGGCCCATGGAATCATGCAATCTCAATCCTTCCCGCCTTCATCAACTAACTTTCTTAGAATGGTCTTCAGGGTCTTATTAAATTGTTCTACCAATCCATCTGTTTGAGGATGATAAAATGAGGTTCTTAACGAATAGATTTGTAATAGCTCTTTAACTTCTGCCATGAGACTACTCATAAAATTGGTTCCTTGATGCGTTAGTATTTCTTTCGGGAAGCTGAACCGGGAGAAAATGGTAGCAGATGTTTTAATATTTGCTGGGTCGTACTATTCCTCATGGGGAAGGCCTCGGGATACCTGGTAGCGTAACCAACAATCACTAAGAGAAATGTATTGCCCAGTTTAGCGTTTTCTAAGGGCCCAATGATGTCTATCCCTATTCGGGAGAATGGGACATCTATTATCAGCAGTGAATTTAATGGGGCCGGTGGAAGAATATATGTGCTGGTCTTTTGACATATATCACATGTCTGTACGAAGTTTTTAATATTGGCATATATTGCCGGCCAATGTTCCCTGTAAGGTGCGCGCCTGTGTTCCATCCCTTCATCTTCCACCAGGGTTGTTTGGCATTTAGGAGCCAAGCTGGTGTGAAAGCGATGGCGGTTAATTGCTGGCTGTCACTGTATTCCTGATGTTTCTGTCATGTTCTTTCAACAGGTTTGTCAGGGATTGTGGGTCCAGCTGCTCCTCTCATGGATTTCTTTTGTAATGTAAACAATTTGTCATCTTTAACACTTTAGCAGCTACCCATTGTAACGATCCAGGCGGGAAATGACCACTCTGGACACAAGTTATAGGGAAATGAGGTTAACTTTATTCTCCTTAAAGATCGGGAACTGACGGTTAGTGCATAAATGGGTCGTGCATTACACCATTTCCACCAAGCAGCCTCTCAAGTCTCTTTCTGAATGTCCTTTGCTCTGTGGAACACTTTAAACTTTCTTTCAAGGCGAGTTTCCGGAGAAGAGATTTTTCCCTTCCCCGATCTTGATTCCCTTTCCAGAATGAAACATAAACATAAGTCTTAAGTAGAGCCAGATTGAAGGTGGCCGTCTTCTCCTGTCATCTAGCTCTATATTTCTTCGCTTTTCTTTATGCCCCTTTTAAAAGAAGGTTGTTTGTTCGTGACCCATAGGCTCCCCTGGGTCCCATCTTACATGTAGCTGTTCAATCCTAAATGTTTTGTAAGGCCAGTATTGTTCACGCCTTCGATTTCTCGTTCGCCTCCGTATCTCCAAGGATTTCCGCTTCGGCCTTGAACACGCTTCGAACCTCTGTTCCGTGTCTGTTCCAGGCAACTGACAGCTCATATACGAGGTCGGCCCGCGGCTCTCCCTTGCTTTCGGTAGCCACGCTGAATCAGCTGTTCTCAGAGCCTCTGTCGATCGCTGGGCAGGCTCCTTTTCCACGACGGTGGGGGCCGGTGCAGGGAGCGAGTTCTTCGCGGCTCATCTGCCAGGGCAACACGTTGCGATCAGCTGTGCTCACCTCCCCACTCGTAATTTCAGCTCCCTCACAGTTCGTTGTAGTGACGCACACGCTCACAGGTCAGAATCCTCGTCCGCTAGGTTCTGAATGTTTCTCAATTTGGGAACGTCTTTCAGGCTTCTTATGTCGACTAACTTGGGTAAACATTTAACATCAGAGCTCAACAGGAGCACAATCACTCATAGCAGATGAACATCCTCTGCTAATAAGCCAACTGGTATACGGGCTCGCCTTCATGGGAGATTCCTTCTTCTTCCTCCTCCTCCAGCGGCTGCTCACCCGAACCCACACACAAGGAAAAACAACAGAGAGAGCATTCTATTACTAGAGAGAAGTACCTCATAAGGAATTCTTTCACTTCTCATTGGACCGGGAGCATGTCTTTTCTTCATAGACCCTCCCCTCTAGAGGCATGATGACATCATAATACCATTCAGTCTTCATGGCTGAGTGAACAGTTGTCTAATTGGCTCTGGCTTGTGCTCTGATCTGGATCTTTCCCCACTTCATCACATATCCTCCCCCTTAAGCCCTTACGTTCGGGAAGGGCATGTATTCTTGAGAGAAAATCCGCTTGAGCCATCTTTCGTCCAGGCTGGTGGACAGTTTGGAATGAATATGGCTGCAATGATAAAAACCACCTCAGGACCCTGGGGTTCGTCTCCTTGTTCCTGGACAGCCATATCAGCAGTGCATGATCCGTCACCTACGTAAACCTCCTGCCCAACAAGTAGTATCTCAAGGACTCTACTGCCCACTTCACAGTTAGACACCCTTTCTCTATCGTCGCATATTTTAGCTTGTGAGGCATCAATTTCCTGCTGATGAATAAATTGGGTCTTTCATCTTTTCCTTTGTTTTGGAACAGCACCGCCCCCAGACCCGTTCCGGAAGCATCTGTGTGTAGAAAAAAAGGTGCCTTAAAGTCAGGGCAGTGAAGGACAGCCTTGTCTGAGAGAGCTGTCTTCACGACCTCAAATGCTTCCTCCGTCTTAGTGTTTCTCCACTCCCTCTTCGGTGGGGCATCAGATTTTAGTAGATTAGTCAGGGGAGTTGCAAGAGTCAAAAAATGTGGTATTAAACGACGATAGTATCCAACAAACCCAAGGAACGCTCTAACCTGTCTGGTATTGGCAAGGAATTGAAGCTGTCTTATGGCTTCCACCTTCTCTTGTTGGGGCCGTATTGTCCCTTGTCCTACAAAATATCCCAGGTACTTGGTGTGTGGATTTGCTAGGTTCGTTTTCTTTGGGTTAACATGTAGGCCTGTCCCTTTCAGGGTTTGGAAAATTGCTGCTAGGTGATTCAAATGATCAGACCAATTCTGGCTATATACCACAATATCATCCGAATATGCCCCCACGTAGCCTTCATGGCCCCTTATCAGGTGGTTCATTAGGCTTTGAAAGGTGGCTGGAGCACCATGAAGTCCGAACGGGAGAACAGTAAACTGAAACAAATCTCTAGGGGTGGCAAAAGCAGTTTTTTCTTTGTCCTCCGGAAACAACGGAATCTGCCAGTATCCCTTGGTCAAATCAATGGTTGATAAGTATTTAGCTTCACCCAGCCTCTCCAGAAGGTCGTCGATTCTGGGCATGGGATACGCATCAAATTTGGATACTTCATTCAACTTTCGGAAATCCATGCAAAAGCAAATGCTCCCGTCAGGCTTCAGTACCATCACAAGAGGTGAATACCAATCGCTATGCGAGGGTTCAACCACCCGTAAGCAAAGCATCTCTTGTACCTCTTTCTCCACCGCCTGTAGTCTGGCCTCCGGAATTCTTTATGGTCTCAATCTTACTTTTGTCCCTGGGTTGGTCTGAATGCAATGACTAGTTAGTGACGTCCTTCCTGGTATTGATGAAAACAAGTCTGCATACTGTTCCAACAACTTGTACAGGCCTTCTTTCTGATCTGTGTTCAGTCCCGGGATTGATATTGAGAGCTTCTTTTCCAAGCGGAGACTCAGTCGTCGGCAGGTATTCTGCTGATCCCTTCTCCAGGTTAACCACTGCTATTGTCGCTTCTGGTTCTGTCAATTTTTTTAGCAAGTTGACATGATAGGTTTGAAGAGGTATTTTACTTTCTGGTTGGCGAACTCTATAGGTGTCACGCACGGCAGCCGCGGCCGCTGGCGGTTGTGGAGACGCTGGCGCTGGGGCGGCCATTAATATGGCCGCTATGCAGCTGCACGTTCTCCAGCCGCGGTCTAGCTGCTGCCGCGGCCGCTGGCGGTGGTGGAGACGCTGGCGCTGGAGCGGCCATTGTTTTGGCCGCTACGCAGCTGCACGTTCTCCAGCCGCGGTCTAGCTTTCCGCCGTCGGATCAGCGGCGCACTTCATTACGAGCGCCAACCCGGAAGCCCGCGCGTTGCAACCTATTCGCGTTAGGCTTCCGGGTTGGTACGCTCTAGTGCCTTTCTCCGTGTTCTGTTCCTCTCTCGTTTCTTTCTCCTGAGTACGTTCTGCATTGCCCTTTCGTCCTCTCCCTTACCTCTCAGGCTCCCCTTTTCTTCAGCAGTGCTTCTGTCTTGGCTACCATATTGGCTTCAGCAGTTCTCCTTTTCTCTTCTGTCTGTTGGGTTCCATCACCCCCATCCTACCTTTGTTCTGGAAGGAAGTTCGTTCCGTGTGGGAATCCTTCAAATCATTTCTGACCTGGCATCCTGTTATCCAATCCAATCGGAAGGGGTTTTTTGTGCCTTATGGCTTTTTCCCCTTCATTGGTCTGCCCCGGTTCGGGGGCCCCCCTAGGCCCCGAGTCAGAGGGGCAGATGGCTTCCTCTCGAGGCAGACCCCATCTGCATTCCCGAGAAGAGGCCCTGAGAAGAAGGAGATTTGGACTCCAAACAGAAGAAGAGACAGCAGGTGAGCAGGAGGGCATAAGGGTCACTGTGGATAGTGGTGAGGAGTCGAGTAAACCAGGGAGCCATTGTGACAGTTTGCAACGCCAAGAAAGAAGTATGGCCTCCCCCGAGCAAATACAAGATTTAGTAGCCGCGGTTCAGGCCATGAATATGGAACTACAGAATGTAAAGGCAGACAATGCAGTTCTGAGGCAGATGATCTCTAATCGAGAAGCTAGAGATTCCGACTTACCGCCTATGACCTTGTCCACAGGCAAATATGACGGCACCCCAAAGCGCTTAAAAGAATTTTTGGAAGCATGTTCCGTTTACTTTGCATTCAGACCACTGATGTTCTCTAACGATCAAGCTAAGGTGGGGTACATGATATCTAATATGATGGGAAATGCCTTGGCTTGGGCCACCCCATTTGTGACCAACAATAACCCTATTATCAGAGATTATGGGGGTTTTCTGACCTTATTGCGCCAGCAGTTCGAACAACCGGAGATAGCACATGTGGCTGCAGAGGAACTTTTGGATGTGCAACAGGGTTCCAAGGACCTGCTGACATACATCTCCACCTTTAAACGGTTGGCCTCTGAGGCAGGTTGGCCAGAAAGGGCCCAGTATACAATTTTCCGTCGAGGATTGAAGGAGGAGATAAAGGATGAGCTGGTCCGAATAGCCCGTCCTACTACCCTGTCGGACTTATTCTCCATAGTAACACAGATTGACTGCCGCCTTAGCGAACGCAAGGCAGAAAAGAAGAAACAAAGGGTGTCGGTCACCCCTCTACCTAGTGCCTACCCTATGCCCTCACTGTCTCACTCCAGTAACAAGGAGGAACCCATGCAAGTTGGGTCCGCACGGTCCCCGTTGACCCCCGAAGAAAGAAGACGCCGGAGGGAAGCGGGCCTCTGCATGTATTGTGGATCCGGTTCCCACTTACTGCGAAGTTGTACTGAAGTCCCACCAAGACGCTCGGGAAACGATCGACCTCGGAACTGAAGGGGACGAGTAACCGAGGTTCGACCACAAGTCCCTATGTTACGGTGACCGTAGCGTCTCATTCAACCACCATGGACTCTCGCCTTATGGCTGTTCCCATCCGGTTGGAAACCCCGACAAAAGTCTTCACCACTATGGCGCTTTTGGATTGTGGCGCCGCAGGAGTATTTATGGACACTGAGTGGGCACACAAACATGGTCTCCCACTGCAGAAACTGGAAGAAGTCCAGAAGGTAGAAGGAGTTGATGGCTCTCCTCTGTCATCGGGGCCCATCACCCATTCCACTATTTTTTTGAAGGCGTGCATTCTCCAACATTCAGAACAGATACAATTCGACTTAATTCGAGCAGCCCATTTTCCGGTTATCCTTGGAATCCCTTGGTTAAGGAAGCATAACCCGCTAATCGACTGGGCTCAGAACAACCTGGCTTTTACATCCTCGTATTGTAAACAAAACTGTTTACTCCATACCTCAGAAGAATTTGTACAAGTCCTAACCCCCCAACAAGAAGGAGTACATGAAGTTTGTAAGATTCCCTCAGAATTGGTTAAGTTCAAAGAAGTCTTCAAAGACAATCCGGTCTTGGATCTCCCTCCACACCGTCCGGAAGACTGCGCCATCGAGCTGGTACCAGATGCCCTGGTTCCGTTTAGTCGCATGTTTTCATTATCTCTATTGGAGAAGAAGGCGCTTCGGATTTACTTGGACTCTCATCTGACCAATGGCCTTATTCGACCCTCCAAATCACCGGCTGGAGCATCTTTATTTTTCATACCTAAAAAGGATTCCTCGGAATTAAGGCCATGTATCGACTATCGGGGTCTAAATAAGGTCACAGTACGTGACCGTTATCCAATGCCTTTGATAGCAGACATACTGGAAGCTGTACAGGGTTCAACCGTCTTCTCAAAATTAGATCTCCGGAGTGCCTACCACCTTCTCCGGATTAGAGATGGAGATGAATGGAAGACAGCCTTTCGGACACCTTTTGGCCTTTTTGAATATCGAGTAATGCCATTCGACTTGGTTAATGCTCCGGCAATATTCCAACGTTTCATGGATCGCTTGTTTTCTGACCTGTTATTTATCAATGTCATAGTCTACCTCGATGACATCTTGGTTTTTTCAGAATCCTCCTCAGCACATGCGTCGCATCTTCAGACAGTGTTTCACCGACTACAATCCCAACACCTATTAGTCAAACCCGAGAAGTGCTTTTTTTACATATCTTCTGTTCCTTATTTGGGTTATATCTTATCCCATGAAGGCATAACCATGGATCCCAGGAAGGTGTCTGCCATCTTGGACTGGCCCGCACCCATGTCTTTGAAGGATGTCCAACGGTTCTTGGGACTAGCCAACTTCTATAGAAAGTTTATTGAACATTTTTCGCAGATAGTGCTGCCCATTACTTCACTACTTAAGAAGGAGGCTAAGCCGTTTCTATGGTCGGAAACGGCCAATCAAGCCTTTATTAGTTTAAAGAGGAGATTCTGTTCCGCACCTATACTATCCCAACCTGATCAGAATCAGCCCTTTATAGTAGAGGCTGATGCTTCCGCAAGCGCATTAGGAGCAGCACTTCTTCAACTCAAAGATGGACTGGAACATCCTATCGCATACCTTTCTAAGACTCTATCCACCAGTCAACAAAATTATTCAGTCATTGAAAAGGAACTTCTAGCGCTCAAGGTGGCATGTGAAGAGTGGAGACACCTGCTACAAGGCGGTTCACATCCATTCACTTTACGTACAGATCATAAGAACCTAAAGATCCTTCGAAATATGGAATGCGTCAACTCCAGGCAGGTTCGTTGGGCTCATTTCTTCAGCCAATATGACTTTTCTATAACCTATATTCCAGGCACTCAAAACAGCTTGGCTGACGCTCTGTCAAGATGTCAGACTTCCGAAAATCACTCTTCTTCATTTAGTCACATGATGTTTCCCCGAAACCGAATAGTGGGGATAATCTTGTCATTCCTTCAAGAAGTTAAGACAGCAACCCAACCAAATTTAGCAACCACTGTGCCGGGTGGCTTACAACCTCAACTTCGCTGGTCTGAAGGCCTTTTACAGGTGGGGCAGCGTTTGTACATTCCCTCTAGACCCCTACAACTGAAAGTTCTGGAATGGGGTCACAACCATGTTACCGCCGGACATAGGGGTGTCAAGGGTACTGTGGAGTTGATCTCTCGCTCTTTCTTCTGGCCTTCTCTTTCTCACGATGTAATGCAACACTGTAAGTCGTGTATGGTGTGCGCCCAAAATAAGAACTCCACTCACAAGCCCTATGGGTTGTTGATGCAACCGGAATTGCCAAGCCAGCCATGGTCCCAAATATCCACAGACTTTATAGTAGACCTGCCCCGATCCCAGGGGCTGACATGTCTTATGGTTACCATTGATTCATTTACCAAGCTGGCCCATTTCTCAGCGCTGAAAGGAGTTCCATCCGCTACAGAAATGGCTGAAGTATTCCTTAGGGACATATTCAGGCTCCACGGGCTGCCTGATAAGATTATCTCGGACCGGGGCTCTCAATATACCTCTCGATTTTGGGGCGCACTATGTCAATGGTTAGGTATAGAGAGGGCCTTGTCATCCGGTTTCCATCCTCAGACTAATGGCCAGACAGAACGCCTTAATGCCTCCCTGGAACAATACCTCCGATGTTATGTCAACAAGTATCAGGACAATTGGGTGAGTCTTCTGCCCACCGCCGAATTCGCATATAACAACGCTGTTCACTCGGCGACGGGACTCAGCCCTTTCTTTTGTTCTTATGGTTTCCACCCTCGAGGTATACTACCAATTTTCTCTTCACCCTCTAATATACCCACCATCGAATCCACATTAGATCAAATAACCTCAGCCCACACTACCGCTCAACAAAGTCTGATATCTACCAGACGCCGGTATAAGGAGGTGGCTGATAGAAGACGTTTATCCGGTCCTGATTGGAGGGAGGGAGAGCGGGTCTGGTTGTCCACCAGATATTTGCCGAGATGGGTACACCCAACCAAACTAACCCCCTGGTTTATCGGACCTTTCAAAATAATCAAGAAGATTAACCCAGTGGCTTATAGATTACAACTTCCCAAGTCCATGTCTCGAATACACCCAGTCTTTCACTCCTCCCTCTTCCGGCTAGTCGATTCAAGCACTCCTGTTAGAAAGGCTACCGGAACAGCGAGTTATCCCCAGGCTATACCCGAAGAATATGAGGTATCTGTCATATTAGATTCCAGATATCGTAGAGGCAGATTGGAATACCTTGTGTCATGGAAGAACTATCCCAGTTCGGAGGATTCTTGGGAACCCAGGTCATATGTACATGCTCCTAGACTGTTAAGATGTTTTCACCGAACACATCCGGGGAAACCCGGAGGGGTAGGATCTGGAGGGGGGCATACTGTCACGCACGGCAGCCGCGGCCGCTGGCGGTTGTGGAGACGCTGGCGCTGGGGCGGCCATTGATATGGCCGCTACGCAGCTGCACGTTCTCCAGCCGCGGTCTAGCTGCTGCCGCGGCCGCTGGCGGTGGTGGAGACGCTGGCGCTGGAGCGGCCATTGTTTTGGCCGCTACGCAGCTGCACGTTCTCCAGCCGCGGTCTAGCTTTCCGCCGTCGGATCAGCGGCGCACTTCATTATGAGCGCCAACCCGGAAGCCCGCGCGTTGCAACCTATTCGCGTTAGGCTTCCGGGTTGGTACGCTCTAGTGCCTTTCTCCGTGTTCTGTTCCTCTCTCGTTTCTTTCTCCTGAGTACGTTCTGCATTGCCCTTTCGTCCTCTCCCTTACCTCTCAGGCTCCCCTTTTCTTCAGCAGTCCTTCTGTCTTGGCTACCATATTGGCTTCAGCAGTTCTCCTTTTCTCTTCTGTCTGTTGGGTTCCATCACCCCCATCCTACCTTCGTTCTGGAAGGAAGTTCGTTCCGTGTGGGAATCCTTCAAATCATTTCTGACCTGGCATCCTGTTATCCAATCCAATCGGAAGGGGTTTTTTGTGCCTTGTGGCTTTTTCCCCTTCATTGGTCTGCCCCGGTTCGGGGGCCCCCCTAGGCCCCGAGTCAGAGGGGCAGGGTGGCTTCCTCTCGAGGCAGACCCCATCTGCATTCCCGAGAAGTGGCCCTGAGAAGAAGGAGATTTGGACTCCAAACAGAAGAAGAGACAGCAGGTGAGCAGGAGGGCATAAGGGTCACTGTGGATAGTGGTGAGGAGTCGAGTAAACCAGGGAGCCATTGTGACAATAGGTTACTGGCCCCAGGACTTCCTCGATGGTATACGGACCCTTCCAGGATGCCAAAATGTATTCTCTGTCGTGGGTAAGAGCACAAGAACTTGTTCTCCAACATGGAAAGTTCGCACTCTCGACTTTTGATTGAAATATTGGTCTTGTTTTCCGGCAGCTTGTAACAGGTGGCTCTGTGCTAGTGACTGAAGCTTTTCCACTTTTGCTTTTAGCTCTGAAGCATATTCTGTCAACGTGATCTCCGATGTGGGCTGTTTTTAAGGATATCCAACAGTGTTCTCACTGGTCTCCCAAACAACAGTTCAAATGGGGCATACCCTGTCGATGATTGGGGGGTATTCCTTAGTGTCATTAAAATCCACAGTAAGACTCTGTCCCAATTTCGCTCCCCTGGTTGTATCGTCTTCCTTAGCATCTGTTTTATTGTCTGGTTATATCTCTCAACGAGTCCGTCTGTTTGTGGGTGGTAGACTGCCGTAAGCTGTTGGATGTGCAGGGTTTCACAAACCTGTCTGAGTATCGCTGACATGAAGTTACTGCCTCTGTCCGTCACTATCTCTTTAGGAATACCTACTCTTGAAATGAATGGGACCAGGACATCACATATGTGTTGCGCAGTTGTAGAATGCAAAGGAAAAGCCTCCGGATATCTGGTTGCATAATCCACGATCACTAGTAGGTATTTATGTACTCTACTAGTGGGGTCTAATGCTCCCACTATGTACATCCCAATCCGTTGGAAAGGCTCTAATATCAGAGGCATTGATTGAAGTGGAGCTTTTGACACATTCGGTCGATTTTTCTTTTGACACTCAGGACATTGTTGCAGAATCTTGTTACCTGTCTGAAAACTCCCGGCCAATAAAATCTGGCCAGAATCTTCTGCGTGGTCTTTTCAACCCCTAGATGACCTTCCCCTATTTGAAGGTGCGCAACTTCAAGAACTGGCCGGTAATATTTGCTGGGAACTAATAATCGCCGGATGGTTTCTTTGTCTGATGCCTCTGTCACCCTGTAATACAAACCATTCTCCTTGACTAAATAGGGGTTTTTCCCGTTTGGCTCTATTCCCACTGAATCTCTGGCATTTTTCAGAAGGGGGTCAAGTTCTTGGGCCATGCGGAAGCTGTCCCCTTGTTTGTCTATTTTCCAGTCCACTGCTACGGGACACATATTTTTCTCGACCCAGACCTGTTTCTCCCTCCTCTTCTGACTTTTACGTTTTCTTGACTTACTCGGCAGGTTTTCAACCTCACAATTGTACAAAGGAGCCTCCATTAACCACTGACCCTCCAGCTTTTGTATCAGACTAGGAAGATCAGGCACATCCGAGCCAATTAGCAAAGGTTCAGGTAGCATAGGCATAATTGCTGCCTTCACAGTCATTCTTTCACCTGCTAATCTTTTCCGAATATCTTTGATTGGATAGCTCTTTACATCACCATGCACACATCTGATGGCCATTCTTTCCTCCATTTCCCCCAGATCACCTACCAGCTCCAGTTTCACCGCCGTTTGCAAGCTTCCCGAATCCAGCATGGCTCTGGTGGCTCGACCCTCTACCTCCGCCTCACAAACATAGGGATATGTGTTTCTCCGACTTGGACAAGGACCACTTATATTAATCTCTTTCACTGGTTTGAGAACTCCCACCTCCATAGGTTCTGCTTTGGTCATCCTTGGACACATCCTTGCCAGGTGGCCCCATTCGCTGCACTCAAAGCACTGGGGCCCTCTTGCCGCAAGGCTGGGTGGTCTAGTCAGCTGTGTCACCCCAGTACTCTCAATTGCTGGTCTGAATCTTGCTTCTTCCCCTTTCGGCTTCCTTACCATTGAATCGGTGACGGTAAAGCCTCTACAAACTGCTCCAATATGACTTTCTCAGCCACCTCCTGTATAGTGGAGATACTTGTCTGCAACCATTTTTCCCCTAACTCTTTTACTCAGTAAAAAAGCTGGCAAGGAGTCTCTTCGGGCATAAGTGTCTCTGAATTTGATCCGGTACGCCTCTTCGTCGTGGCCTAGGCGCTCCAGTACCACCCGCTTCATGTCGGTACAAGCGGTGTCTCCTGCCAGCTTCGCTGCTTCATACGCGCTCTGCATCTCTCCGGTCATCAATGGTACGATGTAATGGCACCACCTCTCGGGGGGCCACTGCGCATTCCTGGCGACCCTTTCAAAATTGACAAAGAAGTGCGCAGGGTCTTCACCGGCAGAGAACTTTTGTAGTATTGAGGTTGGTACGGGTGTGTGGTTCCTCATGTTCGTGGCCTCCAACAACTGGGCCTGTTGGACCTGCAAAGCCTGTTGGAAAGCCTGTCTATCGGCTTGCGCCTGCTGGCTTTGTAGTTGCAGGGCCTGCTGTAGTAATTGTTGACCCTCGCTCAGAGTCTTTATCAACTCCTCCATCATGGATCAGTCAAATCCCACCACTGCCACCAAATGCAACGAGCCGGGCGGGAAATGACCACTCTGGACACAAGTTATAGGGAACTGAGGTTAACTTTATTCTCCTTAAAGATCAGGAACTGACGGTTAGTGCATAAATGGGTCGTGCATTAGACCATTTCCACAAAGCAGCCTCTCAAGTCTCTTTCTGAATGTCCTTTGCTCTGTGGAACACTTTAAACTTTCTTTCAAGGTGAGTTTCCGGAGAAGAGATTTTTCCCTTCCCCGATCTTGATTCCCTTTCCAGAATGAAACATAAACATAAGTCTTAAGCAGAGCCAGACTGAAGGTGGCCGTCTTCTCCTGTCATCTAGCTCTATATTTCTTCGCTTTTTTTTATGCCCCTTTTAAAAGAAGGTGGTTTGTTTGTTCATGACCCATAGGCTCCCCTGGGTCCCATTTTACATGTAGCAGTTCAATCCTAAACGTTTTGTAAAGCCAGTATTGTTCACGCCTTCTGGATGTGTGAGTGAGTAATTAACTTTTCTCACCTTCGATTCCTCGTTCGCCTCCATATCTCCAAGGATTTCCGCCTCGGCCTTGAGCATGCTTCGAACCTCTCTTCTGTGTCTGTTCCAGGCAACTGACAGCTCGTATGCCAGGTCGGCCCGCGGCTCTACCTTGCTTTCGGGAGCCACGCTGAATCAGCTGTTCTCAGAGCCTCTGTCGATTGCCGGGCAGGCTCCTTCCCCACGACGGTGGGGGACGGTGCAGCGAGCAAGTTCTTTGCGGCTCATCTGCCAGGGCAACACGTTGTGATCAGCTGTGCTCACCTCGCCACTCGTAATTTCAGCTCCCTCACAGTTCATTGTAGCGGCGCACACGCTCACAGGTCAGAACCCTCGTCCGTTAGGTTCCGAATGTTTCTCAATTTGGGAAAGTCTTTCAGGCTTCTTATGTCGACTAACTTGGGTAAACTTTTAACATCAGAGCTCAACAGGAGCACAATCACTCATAGCAGACGAACATCCTCTGCTAATAAGCCCACTCGTATACGGGCTCGCCTTCATGGGAGATTCCTTCTTCTTCCTCCTCCTCCAACGGCTGCTCAACCGAACCCACACACAGGGAAAAACAACAGAGGGAGCATTCTATTACTAGAGAGAAGTACCTCATAAGGAATTCTTTCACTTCTCATTGGACCGGGAGCATGTCTTTTCTTCATAGACCCTCCCCTCTAGAGGCATGATGACATCATAATACCATTCAGTCTTCATGGCTGAGTGAACAGTTGTCTAATTGGCTCTGGCTTGTGCTCTGATCTGGCTCTTCTTTCCCCACTTCATCACACCCATTGCATAGAATAGCAGTAAGGGAGGTGGTGTAATTTGTGACAGAAATGAAATAGAAACATCTACATAGTAAAGATGACACAAGGATAATGAAATTAAAATCAAAGTAAAAAAAATGGTGAGAGCGTGAGACAGTGGGCGCATTCTCCATTGTTCTGTCTGTCTGCTGTATTAATTTGTGAGGCAGAATCTGTGTTCCACTAGAAGAACCAGGCTCCCTTCTTGTACCAATCCATCATAAAACAAAAGATCTTGCTAATGTTTAGAGATTTAAAATGACACAATTTCAGATGAGTTAAAGACTTAGGGGGAGAATGGAGCACCCAAATGTCCCTTGAAGTAGAGCTTGTTGTGGCGCAAATTAGCATTCCTCACTTGCACAGTGTGGATCACTAAGCCCTTGCTCACTTGCAAGCTGCCAGCACTGACTGCCACCGGCGCATCAATCAGTTACTCACATGACTGAAAAACAGCACGTACACAACTATTCTTTAGCACACACAGCCTAAAACAATTAGAGGGGCCATTGTTCCTGGCCAATAAAACTTTCCACTAATATGGGCTTCAGTTGTAACTTGTTCTAGATGTCCCCCTGTTAAATTTGAGTGGGCAATTTCCACAACTATTTTCGGATGGGTTTTGAAAATTACTATTTGGGTTTTACATGCCCTTCCGCTGAGGTTTCCCTCTGATATAGTAATCCTTATTTTAAGAAATAGAAGGGACCTCCTTCATCACTGCCTTCAGGCTACGGGATTACCTGTAGGAAGGCTTCTGATAGTAATGGATCATTTCTCTGAGCAAAAGCTAGATCTGGCAGGACAGTTGGTTCATCATCATGGCTAGTATTGATGTTAGGTCTCTCCGAAACCTGGATTTCCTCTCTGCGTCACCTTTTGTTCTGTCTCTTCTTTTAGCGGGGGTAGTGAAGCCCTTTCAAAAATCACTTGTGCTATTTCATCCCCAGGATGTATGTCAAACAATGTCACCCAATGATTATGCAATAGGAATACTTTCACATCTCTCCTGAAATCTCAATCAATAACCCCTGGGAGTAAATCCAGTCTGAATTTCCCAGCTAAACCAGATTTTGGGGCTAGTCTGATGTAGCATGCAGGGGGTAGGGGTATAAGAACTAAATCAGTGGGAATCATACTCATTTTCCCTTGAGGGATGGATATTTCCCTACTACTGCACATGTTAAATCCAATAGAAACCTCTGTGGCTACACTGGGGTTTGAGGCTCTACCACTTAATTTCTGAAGTTCTAGGTTTCCCCAATTAGTTCCAATTGAGTCACATTCCACTCCTGACACCATATGTAAGGAAGGCATGGTATCGAGCAATAGACACAGACATAATCGATACAAGTTTCAAAAACCTTTATTTATGAATTTGCTTGGGATAGTAGAATTCCTGACTGGCCCTAACGCTAAAACGGGACTAATATCGACCATAAATAATATCAAATACGTCCAAGTCAGTTTGGTCAAAATAAAAAGGCCTATGCTAAAATAAAACGAACCATGCCCTCGTTCTCTAGATAACAAAATGTGTTAAGGGAATACAAAAAGGAAAATAGAGTGTCAAAAAGAAATGTCAGAATGGCATCAGCATCAACTCCCTTCCCAGGTTCAACCCCATTGGGTCTAGAAAGTCTCTTAATAAACAAGTCCTATGAATCTTTCACACTTTGGCTTCCTGGTACAGTTTAGCTTTTAGTTTCTGGTGGTTCCATCCTTTCCTCAGGCTTTACGCGACTTGTCATCAATAATCAGTTCATATGCTCTCAATGTCTCACAGTTCAGCACAGGCTTCCATCTGTCGGGATCAAGCCTGCCTTGTTCTTTGTGGGGGTTCCCCTGCCCACGTTTTATCTTAGCTCTTTTTCACTGTCCCCAGAAAGATTTCCCTGTGTATGTACATTGCAGGACCAGAGTAGGATTCAGGAGGCTTTCCATAATCATCATTTCCAAGTGCTTCAAACACAGCTGAGTGTCCATTGTTTGGGTATAGATGAACACTTTGTGATATTGACAAAATTGACAAAATAGAAATAAATTGACAGATAAGGTAAGGGAATACATCATAACAATAATGTATTGACCTCTTGCAACAGTTGCATGACAGCACTATCAGAGAGCAATCATTGTCTGTTACCGGCTTCACCAACCTTGGACATTTTGGCAGGTCATCAGCACAGGAGCAGAATATAGTGGTAGGGTGAGAGACACCACAGAGCCGCTTCTTTCAATTAACTAAGATACCATCCCTGATTTCCTAGGCCACAGGCCAGGGCTTCTGACTTTGAACCTAGCCTTAACCGGCGTCTTTCCTCTGAGACTTTTTAGGGAGTTGAGGAACGTGCGTCTCCATATCTGGCTATAATGAATGGACACTGTTCGTTATTTATGAGTCACCTGTGAGGAGACCTGTTTAGAATTATCCTGCTCTGCTTTTCCCCATGAATGTATCTCTTATTAATGTTGGTGCTATTGCTTTCTTCAGCCTCCAGAGACTTGGTCGAGCAACTCTTCATGTGGTTTTATGCTTATAATTAATTAGCACCTGGAATCCGAAGGTCATTTGTTCTTTTGCCTATTCTAAGAGAAATATGTCTTGCACTTGGGAACTCTTATCTTTTGTTCTACTTTACTGCTAGCCAACCCTTCCTTTCCTGCATTAACCTTGGACGGGGCTGTTTAGTTCTTGTCTGATCCATGCAAATCTGTGTTTCAACTAATCTTTGTTCACTTTAAGGTGGCTGCGCCATCCATTTCCCCCAAAATGGCCACGTGTTATCGTTACATTTCTGCATTGAGCAAGCATTATGTATATTCTTATGCATCTTGTGTTTCAGCGTATATATTGAGTATATGTGTCCTAGTGCCTATTGAATGCAGGTAACATTTTTAATGTCTAAATGCAGTTTTACCTTGTGTCCGTGTGACTTCATGTTGAGTGCGTATCTGCTTTGTGTCTAATGCATCCATGTGTGTCCGTTTTGGCGATAGTTTCATATGCTTTTGTCATTTTTGGTTACATGTCCATGCCTGATAGAGCTTGCAGATTCATCTCTTGTTCTATCATCCTGGGGTAAGGTTGGTAGGGTTGTCTCAGCGAGTATCATCTCCCATGCTTGCGGTATGGCAGCAGAGAAAGGACAGGTTCCATATATTTAGCATGTCTTCCATCCCTACAATATTGAGGTTGTGGAGGGGCCTACGCTATGGATGACGCATTTATCTTCCTCTTGACATTTCCAATACAGCATCACTAAGCACCAGGCAATATTCCTGGTTCCATGTGAAAATGTCCACAAGAAAATGTCACCATGCAAGAACCGAGCGGTTTTTTTGCAGAGACATTTTCATAAGGAACATGCGGAGGATGCCCCTGCAACCCTGGCCTTTTTTATTTTTTTAAAGGAGCAGGAGAAACCCTTACAACTCCCGCTCCCATTTACCCCATATATTGTCCCCATATATAATGTCGCCTAAGCTGTTTCCCAGCGACTATATGTATGGCAACATTATATACAGGGACAATATAACCCGATACCATATTTTTATGTTGTCTTCGCATTTATTCTCTCGCATTTGCACTTGACCTGTCCTGGCCAACAATGCAGTCATCAATTGTTACTCACCACTCCGAAATAGGCCCAAGATGTGGATGAACGACCTTGGAGATGATGGTTGTACAAGAATCAATATTCAGCCTTCCATCCCAGATCCCCTGAGTACAACACTCAGGCTTCCTCAAAGAGGGGCTCTTTTCTACAATGTACATCTCTGCTGTTTCGATTGGGACAGATAGAGGTGTCAATTGAATAAAAGAGCGGGGAGAACACACACTGCCAATAGCAATGCTGCAAAGGAATACAAAGATATTAGACAGTGCTGAAAATAAACCAAGTAATCAGAACAGCAGTATTTTACAGGAAAATACCTAGGTAAGTATTGGAGTGGAGCTTCCCCGGGGTGAATCTACAAAAATATGAATAAGCACAATGAGTGGGAATAATTCTAAAGAGACTTCCTAAAGTATCGAACCAATAACAACTAACCTGAATATGGATATTTTGAGGATGGAAAGTAGTCCATGAAACAGAAGACAACGAAAGGAGAAAATAACAAACAGGAATGTTAGTATAGGGAAATAGTCCAAAACGGCACAAGGGTCGCACTAGTGCCGGGTTGGTGCTGTATCAGCAAAGCGTTTATATGCACTTGAAGACAAGTTCACAAAATAGTCACTCAATGTCCCAGAATCCAACAAAAGGCAAAGATCCAAACAAGGCCGTGGAGAAAATTAATAGCAGGGGTGGAATTGCCAATTACAAATATGTACCTGAGCACACACGCATCCAGATAAGGTGTAGGAAAATTCTGGATGGTTGATATCAAGTCACCTGCGAGGAAGGCAAAGTGATTGCGCGTCTAGTAGCAGCTAGCTGGAATAAAGTACCGCAAGAGACAGCAGGAAGCAGAATCCAATAACGTTCCGGGTCAGAAGCCAGATGAGCGCGACAGGAATAAAGGAGGCGGCGAGCCAATCCAGAAACCAGGCAAGGGTCAAAACCAGGTAAGCAGATTAGGAATTCATGCAGAAAAGACACAAAGGAGTAAACGGACGTACCCGCTGTAGCTTGTAACGCTAATTAGCAGCAACGAGCCCCTTGAAAGACGGTGGTTTTAAAGCCGTATGGGGGCGTGTCTTGCCGTACGTCTTCCACGTACAGGACATGTCAGCTGACACGGAGTCCGTCGTTGTTTGTACAGGCGCCATGGCAACCTGAATCTGATCCACAGAGGAGCTTGTAAAGGAGTCGTATTCTGCAAGGAAGCCCGAAGTGTAACAGCATCCTCCCCCAAAGACACCGGCAACCCCCTTGCGGAATTGAAACTCTTCAGAAGCTCCGGACAATGTAAGTTGGACAAAGGCTCCCAGGTACGGTCCTCAGGCCCATAACCTTTCCAATTCACAAGGTAGAACAACGTACCCCTAGACACCCTGCTTTCCAGGATGCGTGAAACCTCGTACTCCTCCTCTCCATCCACCAAGATCGGCGAGGGACGAGTAGGTAGACGAGTTCCCTGGATGAAAGGCTTGATCAGGGAGACGTGAAAAACTGGATGTATACGCCATGAGCGCGGAAGGGAAAGCTGGACCACCACAGGATTTCTAACATCAGTAATGGCATAGGGTCCCACGTATTTAGGCAAAAGCGAACGTTTGCCCACAATTCGTAAATTACGGGACAACAACCACACCTTCATGCCGCTCCGATAGACCGGTGCCGGGGATCGATGCACATCGGCATATTTTTTGGCACGTTCTTGAGCTCGGAGCAAATGACAGCGTACATCCCGATGAATCTTATCGAGATCTCTCACGCAGTCTCTAGCTGCTGGGTTGACAGCCGGCAATACCGGATCAAGTGAGAGTGCCGTATGATGACCACCATACAGGGCAAAAAAGGGAGAAACCTCTGTTGATGTATGCATAGAGTTGTTATATGCAAACTCCGCGTAAGGCAGAGAAGTAAACCAGGACTGTTGGAACTGAAGGAATAAACAGTGTAGGTACTGTTCGATAGTAGCGTTGGTTCTCTCAGTCTGCCCATCCGTCTGAGGATGGTATGCCAAGGAATACATGTCCTCGATGCCCAGGGAAGCTGTAAGTGGAATTGACAATTACAAATATGTACCTGGGCACACACGCATCCAGATAAGGCGTAGAAAAGTTCTGGATGGTTGATATCAAGTCACCTGCGAGGAAGGCAAAGTGATTCCGCGTCTAGTAGCAGCTAGCTGGAATAAAGTACCGCAAGAGACAGCAGGAAGAATCCAATAACGTTCCTGGTCAGAAGCCAGACGAGCACGACAGGAATAAAAGGAGGAGGCGAGCCAATCCAGAAACCAGGCAAGGGTCGAAACCAGGTAAGCAGATTAGGAATTTGTGCAGAAAAGACATGAAGGAGTAAACGGACGTAACCGCTGTAGCTTGTAATGCTAATTAGCAGCAACGAGGCCCTTGAAAGATGGTGGTTTTAAAGCCGTATGGGGGCGTGTCTTGCCGAACGTCTTCCACGTACAGGACGTGTCAGCTGACACGGAGTCCGTCGTAGTTTGTACAGGCGCCATGGCAACCTGTATCTGGTCCAGAGAGGAGCTTGTAAAGGAGTCGTATTCTGCAAGGTTTTCTGCAAGGAAGCCCGAAGTGTAACATCAATCAATCCTGGGTTCCGTTCACCCGCCTCAAGTATTAGGTCTTGGGGACACCTCTGAAATAGAGCTTCAGCTGGTGGTACTCCGGTTAAGCAGTGCGGAGTGGTGCAGTATTCCATGAGGAATTGATGTAAGCCCTCTAGAGGTACTTTCCCTGGCCCTGAACTATTCGGAATACTTTGTTTAGGGATCTCTTGAGTCTCTCAGCATCGCTGTTGACCCGTGGCCACACTGGTGTTATTTTCCTGTGGCGTGACTCTGCATGACAGCAGCAAGTCCTCCACTTTAAAATGGATCCCCAGAGTTCGAGCAGATCACTTCAGGTAGACCGTGGGTGGAGAAAATATTTTCCATGACTGGAATGATGTTGCAGAGTGGTGTTGAGGGCACACATTCCACTTCCGGGTGCCTGGAACACTGATTAGTTTAGTTTGTTTATTTGTATAGCACAGCCCAACCCTGAGGTTACCGGGCGCTTTTGAGCTTAATGAGAAAACATGGGTTACAGAGAGTTGCACATATGGGTAAAGCACAGGATGATACAGTGCAATAAATAAGGTACGGGACCGGGTTACAGAGAGGTCTGTGAAAAAACGGTAAAGAATGTTATAGGGACCAGGTTACAAGTTGGTCCGTGGTTGTTGCAATAAACAATTTAGCAGTGAGCATAATTAGCTAAGTGCGGTTGACGTTTTATTGCCGAGATGTGAGCAGTTCCTTCACCTTGGCTCTAAACGACCAGAACGAGGTATCAGCTGATTGCCGTAGGTAGTGCCTACCAGCGTTTCGCTGCTAGCACAGGAAAGCTTGCTCCACCTGCTGTTTTCAGGTTGAATTTCGGGATGTTGAGTTGTGTAAGTATGGGGCCCTAGTGGGTCTGGTAGAGTTTTGTCTAGTATATTTCTCAGATAGGTAGCATGGGGCTGT
Organism: Ambystoma mexicanum; assembly: GCF_040938575.1. Taxonomy (NCBI): domain Eukaryota; kingdom Metazoa; phylum Chordata; class Amphibia; order Caudata; family Ambystomatidae; genus Ambystoma; species Ambystoma mexicanum. The sequence goes on from NC_090922.1 coordinate 1,394,050,677, forward strand.
CAGATAGAGGCATTTGTGTGTGATGACGAGAGCTCGTAATTTAATTCTCACACGGACAGGGAGCCAATGTGACTCCTTTCTGATAGAGGAGAGGTGGGCCTTGCGGGGGAGATTGAGGGCGCACCCGAGGGCGTTGTTTTAAAGTATCTGTAGTCTGTTCAAATTGTGCTTGGTAGAGCCAGGGAAGAGCATATTGCAGTAGTCTGGTTTCGATAATATCAGGGCTCTGGCCAATGTTAGGCAAATGTTGGTGGATAGGAACGGTTTACAGGTGTTAATAGGTTTATTCGTATAAGCCATGGATGAGATGGTGGCGTTGATTTGTTTTTGGAGTGAGAGTGTAGAGTGAAGATCCATGCCCAACGTTTTGACTTCTTTTGAGACTTTTATGATTTTGCCATCAATGGTGAAGGATTGGTATCTAGAGTCAAGTTTGTTGAGACGGGCCTGGGAGCCGACGATGAGCAGTTACGTCTTGTTGTTGTTTAAGCAGAGGCTATGGGTGGCCATCCCTGCTTGGACTTCATGGTAGATCTCATTTAGTTTTGCGACATCGTCCTCATAGCACCCAGTGGGCGCGATGAGGACCTCGGTGTCGTCAGCGTAGTTTGTATATGTAACACCCAGATCGTCCAGGCGGTCAAAAAGGAGCTTAGTGAAGATGTTGTAAAGCGTGGGGGAGATACAAGAACCTTGGGGGACTCCACATTGGATTGGGACAGGGGCCGCCTCAGCTCCGCCTGATAGGGCGAAGACCCTGGTTGTTCTGTCCGATAGGAAAGACTGAATACAATTGGTGGCATTCTGGGAGAATGCAGCAGCCGAGGAGAGGTGTTTGGTAAGTATATGGTGGTCGACAAGGTTGAAGGCTGCAGACAGGCCCAACAAGAGCAGGATGGCCAGATTACCCTTGTCTTTGGCTTCATCCATTTGGATTTTTAGGTCCAGGAGGGCTGTTTCGTTCCCATGCCTGGGTCTAAAGCCAGATTGTCGCAGGCCTAGGAGGTTGTTGTCTTTCAAATGTCATTGTATTTGGAGGTAAACTACTCTGTCTAGTATTTTAAAGAGAAAGGGGACAGTCGTTATGGGCATATAGTTGGTCGGTGTATTGTGGTCTAGGTTGTTTTTCTTTTTAGAAGAGGTAGGACCCAGGCCTCTTTGAGGTTATTAGGGCCAGAGGAGTTCTTGAATGAGGAGTTGATCGGTGTGGTGATGAAGGGAGCTAGGTCTTCAGCCCCATCCTTAATGATTGATCTACCATGACAAAGAAATGGTCATCACGGCAGGTGGATCCAAAGTCAATATGAACCACTTGCCAGGACGTGTTTTGTGAGGGATCAGAAATGTGAAGCAGACAACATTTAGATTTCTCAAATTGTGCTATTTTATTAAATTGTAAGTTTCAACAAATGCCTCATTTTCCCTAACTTGATGAGGATTTCCCTGCCTATCCAGAACTAAAGGAAACACTCTAATAAAGAAAATCTGACTCTCAGACTTACACATAGAATACACAAAGAAAATATATGGCAACAGAAATGTTGTACTTCCAGTATATTCACGGTCTCGCTCTGTAACCTGGGCGAGATCCCCTTCGCAGGTTAGAAGTTAATTTTAGTTCCAGTGTTCAACAACAAAAAGAAACAAGGAAATCTGGGTTCACAATAAAGTTCTCGGTTTAGTTCTTGGCTCCTTCACAGAGTCAAAAGAAAACTCAGTAAACCAATGTTTAACCAATAGAAAGGTTTTCTCCTCTTCCTTCAACAATGATTTTTCCACTTCAGTGAATAGCATCAAGGATGTTCCAGGTCAAGATGCTTTGCCACAATATACAAATGTCAAAGAAGAACTATAGTAACTTGTCAGATTTAATGAGACCCAATTTCCGGCAAGTTTGAAGAATCACAGCTGTTGGCAATACTTCTTAAGCTTCTTTATAATGATATAAGCCACAGTTTATATCTTTGTCAGAATGACTTCACAGCAGTACTGCTTTATGTTCACCGTGAGTACGCCTGCTCCGTAGTGTTCCTCATTCAATTGTGCTTCTGAAGCATTAAATCTACTGACAACACAACATATTGCCACAACTTCAGCAATGTGTATCTTTGTGACTTTGAACAACTTTTGAGCAAAGACAAAAGTCACTTTAGGGCGCCTCAACACCTTCAAGTAATAAAGACACTCTTCTTCTGACCATTCACTTTCAGAAGGGCAGCCTCTTTGCCATTCTTGTCTTTCTGCAACTACAACAACCACAATGCCTTTAAGGATGGAAGTCTACCTTTTGTCTTTTTGGTTTTGGTTTTGTGCGTTATACCAACTTTCAGAGAATAGTCCCAATCAACAAGCTTCCCTTTTCCCAACCTTGCATTGGTCTTTTTGCTTCCTGCCAACAGGAATAGTTAAACCATAAACCGTGTTATCAGTTTCTTTTGGCTTTAGGCAATGGTTATACACCTGTGGATAGGGTAATGTTTATATCCTTTTTGATTTAGGACAATGCTTGCACCACTCTTTGGCTTGGGGAAGGTTTGATTCACTCTTGGATTGGGCAACACTTGTTTCACTCTTGGCTTTGGTAATGCTTGCTCTCCATAACTCAGTATTACTTTGTATGTCAACTACTATGTAGTTGATTCTTAGGTTCACCTTCACTTTAGAATCACTTTTAGGTAGAGGCAAACCTTTTTCATCTGTTTTTAAAGGTGTGAATGTTAATTAACACGTTTCAAGACTTATTACTCTTACACGAGAAAAGGAAATAAAATTCACTCACGTGCAAGTGCTACTTTTCACTCTTCCGATTGTCAAGCAATCAATGGCTGCTTGAAGAGAGATTTCACTCCTTCAGGAGTGATTTTACTGGCTACATGTCATGGTCATGAAGTCAGGGGTACAGGCATGCAGGGGTCGCATGCACAGGAGACCTGGGTGGACACTGTCCTGGCGCCTTTGGCACCATGCTCAGGAATAAAAGTAAACAAGACCATCCATTTAACACCAAAAAGCTTTTATTATGGACATAGCACTTCAGATGCATTAACCTTGAACATTCCATCCATTAAGCAGGATGCATTAACCTTGAACATTCCATCCATTAAGCAGCCCCAAGTGTATTCTTGCGTGTGGCTGCTAATGGATTTCCTTTGCACGTGCTCACTCTCTAGGAGTGGCAGGGTGTGGCTGGTAAGCCGGCCCTAATGGGCGTGCCCACGATCTCAGCTATATAAGCTGCCCCAAACCTCATGACATACGCTTCGCGTTATTCTGCACTTGCAAGCAGCGTTAACGCTCACCGCCGTCTGAGGTCAGATTTACCTTTGAAGATCCTGCTTCCTGGACATCCTGCTTCCTGCCACCATACTTACCAACTGGGGGAAGCTATTCTTACCTGCACATCTCTTCGGCGAACCAAGTATTCATCTTTACACTTTCCGGAACGCCAAAATCTTCATCTTGGCACCACAGCACGACACGCTCCATCGTCGACAGCAGCGCATGGAAAACAGAAGACAAGGTTAGACATCGAAAAATCAGTTAGTTTAAGGTTGCGCTTCGCCATACTTCACGCTTTTCCTTAAACCATCATTTACCTGCTGTCGAACATTGCGGTAGCATCCATCTTCAATATGGCCGTGTCTCGAAGCTGCATTGAAGCCGCATTTCCATCTAAGGGAAGAAAACAAAAGAGAGACATTATTGCGGGCATAAATAGGAGCAACATATAAAGGCATTAAACAGAACGAACAGCATCACAAGAGCTCAAGCAAGACTTACCAATCATAAGGAGAAGCATAGTCGCAGCTGGACTAATCCTTATCAGGGATCAGTGAAGGAACTAGATCGCATTCGACGCATCCCTGCCAGAAGAAGCAGAGCTTATCTTCCATAATTCACAGGTGAGCTTTATGGGCTGGCGTATGCTCACAGAAACCGTACTTTGGGATGAAGGGTTCGAGAGGTACAACAATCACAGATTGGCGCACTCACACACTGTTATCTCCATGCAGGAGCAGTATCACCACGTACCACCGCTCACAGCTTTTCTACTGAGGGAGAGGCCTGAAGGGGTAATTCAAGTTCAGGGAGGGCTGCAACCGTGCCCCAACGGCTCTGCAGAGACCAGGTGAGCATAACATTACAGTTGCCTACAGTTGCCTGCCTTTGTTTGTGCAAGGGATCAGAATGCTCAGTAACACTCACCGGCTTCTGTCTTGCTCCCTACGCATGCCACAGGGCTGGGCTGCTTCTGACTTCCCTTGGACACACAGCCCTCTTTGATAACAGTGATTCTGTCTCTGCCACACCTTTAAGGAGCTCCTCTCGCTCCTGAGACCCTCAGCTGCATAACTCCTTTCCACGGTCTCCAGCATGTTTCCTACTGTGTAATCTCTGCAATCAGGTTCACATCGGGAAAAGCAATCTTCCTTTATGCATTCTGCACTTCAGATTTTGAGATAACAAGACCCTCTCAGAAGAGGCAGTTGAAATATGATTGGTTAAGTCCCAGCATCACTTCGGTTCACTCAATTGTTCTTGGATTGCCAGCACTGTGCTCTGCTTCTGCTCCTACTGCAACCACTGACTTCACAGCCCCATCTCCATCTACAACTAATGGCCTGCACCCGAGGGAGCCTTTCAAGCATCTCGGATTCCTCAGGTGTGGGTCATTAAGCTTAACAGGCTGATCTGTACTGCAACATTGCTCTTCAGCCCTCTTCCTCATCCCAGTACTCATGGGATTAAGGGACTTGTAGTCCTAAACAACAAAATTAAATTTTCTTGTCAACTTCTCATTTCTAAATGCATAGTTATTTTTCTTACATGCATTTAAAGAGGAAGAATTTACATTTACTTCAAAAGTGGTAGGCAGTTTGTTTAAACCAATATGTATAAGTTACCTTTCACTATACCTTTGGGAGTAAGGAGGATTTTTGATCTTGAAGTTTCAAATGATCTTTCTTTTCTTGGGCTATGTACCAGCTTTACCAACTTCCACAGGTTTAATAGTGTTCCAATCCTTCATAACAACAATAAGCCATTACATGCTTTGGCACCTTTAAAGGTGCTTTCCTTTCAAGGATAAATACTGTGTCTCATCCCACTGGATCTCCTCACTTACCTGGGCCTTGTCTTCTCCCAGGTGATCCTCCCGCAGTACACCATCCCCAAGGGCAGGATCAGGAAATGTCTGCCTTTCCCTGGTCACCTGGGAGGAGACTTTAGGCAGGGTGTTAGTGAGGGATACGCAGGATTCATCACAGTTTCTGCTCTGTGTTTATTCTATGGCAGGTCCAAAGTGCGCTGGGCTTGCTGCATGACACCATACACATCCTTGGATGTATTTGTCCACCCTGTCTTTCAGCCCAGTGAACCACACCTTCATACATAGTCATGCCTTTGTTTTTGCAGATCCTTAAAGTCCCTGGGTGGCCAGCGCTATGACCTTGGGGAGAAGCTGTGTTGGAATAACTGTCCGGGACCCTCTCGACAATAGCCCATCATCGGTAAAAAAGTGAGCTCCCATTTTACATGCCATAGCTGTTCTAGCAATTTCTTGCTGCGTTTGGTGCACCGGTCCAGCTTCGTTAAGGTCCATTTTCATTCACCTCTGGTGATCGCCTCCTGCTTCATCTCAAAGAACTCATCTTCTGAGAAGGCTAGCTGTATCTCTTCTTAATGGACATGGAGTTGGGGACATTGTTCTCAGACACCATTCTAATGAAATCGCCATGCTGTCTTTGGGTGCGGGTTGCTGGGAGAGTTAGTCAGCGGCATTGTCCACTCCGGGCTGGTATGTCAGGCTGATGTATTCCTGCAACGCTTGATCCACCTCTCCATGCGGCCGATGTTTTTTCTGATGATGCCACTAGAATTGGAACCAATGGCTTGTGGTCCGTAATAATAGTCACCTGGTTGCCGAAAATGTACAGGTGAAAATGCTGTCAACCCCAGAGGACGGCCAGCCCCTCCTGCTCTATCTGAAAATAACGCTGCTCAGTTTTCGAAAAGGGCCCTACTGGCATAGGAAAATGGTCTCACTTATCCTTTGCTGTCATCGTGGGTGAGCACTGTGCCCAATCCAAATGGACTCACATCCACAACGACTTCAGACGGCAACCCAGGGTTGCAGAATGCCATTGTGGTATCTGCAGTTAATGCTTTTTTCATGGTGTCAAATGAAGCCTATTCGACTGGTGTACATTGTCACGGCATGACCTCTTTGTGACTCTGCAGAGAGGTTCTGATCAAGTTGCCAGGCCCTTGATGAATCTGCCGTAATATGTGATCATGCCCAGGAAACTGCGGACTTTGGACACGTTATCCGGTGGTCTTGCGTTCGTAATGTCCCAGACTTTTGCAGGATCGGCCAATACTTCACTCACCTGGAAAATGAAGCCAAAGAACTCAATCTTCTGCTGTAAGTAACTACATTGGTCTCTGTGGAGAGTAAGGACCAACTGCCGTATCCTGGTTGTGACCTTCTCCAATCTTTCCAAGTGTTCAGTCTCTGAGCATGCGAAGACCCGGATGTCATCGATAATATTCAGCAGCCTTTATACTCCTGCCAGTGCACCTCAAATCGCATTTTGAAAGACCTTGGTGGCAGAGGAAATGCCAAAGTTAAGTCGCTTATAGAAGTACAGGCCTTTGTGTGTGGTGAAAGTCGTTATGTATCTCGACTCGGGGTGCAATACCAACTGGCGACACCCAGCCAATAATTCATGTTTTGAAAAGAATACAGCACTTTATAGGCCTGCTACAATTGGTGTCAGATGGTGCTCCCTCTTTACGGCCTTGTTCGGCAGGTGCATATCCACGCAGATGCGCACAGCGTCGGGTTGTTTTAGTTTTCAGCAAATATGGGGTAGGTCCCTCCACAGGTTCGATGAAATCTAGTTGGACAAGCTTCTCAAGCTCCAGACATGGAACAAGACACGTTGATGCCTTAGTGTTAAAGATTGGATGGTCTTGTCAATATGGGGATTGTAAGGTTATTTAGCATTTTTTTCATGCAGCACCACTGCATGGGTTTGGTGCATTGCTATAATGCAGTACAGCAAGGCATTGTGACATGGACATGTAAATGAAAACAGGCTATTCAGTCAAAAACGATGTCTACATCTAAAATGCAAATAATTTGTTTTCACAGTTAAAAGCATATATATTTTTTCTCACCTGAAATTCCTCTGTTGCAGGAGACACATTTGAGGATTAATGAACTAACCTCATTAACAATACTAACATGATTCTAACTCATTAATAATATAATGTGTTCTCTAGTGCAAAATGAGATGGAAAAGACATGCTCTGAAAGTCATTTTAAATGTGCATCCAGATTTTTTTCTCCTTGTTTCTATCTGTGCTCTGTCCACAGTATTTGCAGGAAGCAAAGACTCGAATAAGCAGGAAATCAGTTTTGTTACAGTTGCAACTGTATAAGCCAAGCCATTGTTGAAAGTAGGAGTATAGGACATGATGGATTTTTATTGGATGCACGTCACATTAAGGGAGGTAACAAGAGTTTTCCTGTAGAATCTCAGGGAAGAAGAGAGTTAGAAGACATTTTTACACAGCTCGGAGAAAGACTTGGCTGGTGGCTGGGGAGATTCCTGATTGAAAAAGCAGATCCCAGTGCACTGCTGCAGAGACTGGGAATTCCAGTCAATAAGCCCCGGTTTGAGTGACGGCAGATGCTCGTCCTTGCTGGGGTGCTTTAAGAGGGAGCATTGAGCCACTTCCAGAAGGCGACCAGCCGAAGAATTTCACATGCTGGACAGGCTTGGTAATTATATTGCAGAGTGCAGGGTCAGTGTGCATGTGTGCAAAACTATTCAGTCAAGAGGGAATTCCAGTGTTTTATCAACATGTTTAATGTTGCAAAGTGAATATGTTCTCGTCGCTCTCTTCTCATTTTATTACAGATAATGTTGTACAGTGCAATTTCCATTTATTTCTGTAAAAAGAGTAAGATCGTGTTGAAATGCAATTTTTTGTAATACACAAAAATATCGGAAAGCAGACAGGTAGTGTATTTTTCTTTTTTTCTCTTTTCTTTGTGCATCTACCATTATAGCACTGATAATATGGGAAGATGTTTAGACAGAGCAATTGGCATTTTTAAGGTAGCTAAAAATAAGACTTGGCGGTAGCTGTGTGCACGATTCCATTCAGTATATAAGTCTGTGTGTTTTCTGAACTGAACATAATAATAACATAATGAAATAGCCTGCTGCTGGAGGTACATGAGTCAGCAGAAAGAGAGGCCCTGGACATAGTTCACTGATGTAGATAAATTGGTGATGAATACCACATGTTAGCTAGCTGTCGTAGATATGTCAGTGAGAACAGCCCATGGTGGCACTCCAAATGAAAATGTGGTGTTCCTGAAATGTAAGCCTGGGGCCTCTCTAGTGATCACACGAACAAACTAAACAAAAATAAGGGGTTCTGGATATTGGGGCCACATATAAAACAAAGGAATTATGCTCACCAGAAATACCACCAATAACGCCTACCAACATAATGTATACCACTAAATGTATCTGTGTGCTGAAATGATGTATGTATACTGTAGTACTATATACCAAATCTAATCTGAATGCAAAGAGTGATTATTACTGAATTATTTTCATTTTGGCAGTAAGAAAATACAGCTAGGCCCCAAATCTATACAAAATACCCAACATATTTATGGTGCATTGCAGGCCGGGAACGTGATCATAGAGCACCTACTGGGCGTGGCAATTGTGCCTCACACTGCCATCTGTACATAAAAGGGAATCCATTTCATAATAGCAGTGTGTCACTAAAAACGAATTTCAGAATGTCACAAAGGGAAACCACATTCTCAGACCTAGGGCAATATTTAGAGGCAAAATTGTTTGCACATGGGACGTGGTCATCAAACAGTACCTCAGAATGGCATGACCGCATCCAGAGTGAGGTGCAGAAAGAAAAACTAGACAATATTTTTGCAGAAGGCATCATAATTCAGTTCTGCCTTACAAGGTTATTGAATGCAGCCGATAAAAGTGCAGAGAAAGACTGTTTAATACGGCTATGCGCCAAGATATGGTTTATTTGAATAGGTCCCTGCGAATGCAAGAAAATGATACCCAGCTAATTAACAGGTTAAAGACTGACTTAGATGGGGCAAGCAAAAAAGAGGCGATGTTAAGAAGAGAATTAGAAGGATGCCAAAAAGACATGCAAATAAAATGCAGAGATTTTGATATTCAGTTGTCCAAAAGCAAGAAACAGTTTGAAGACAGTGAGCAAGAATTGGTACACTTAAAAGCCTTAGTGGACCACATTAGACAGGATAAAGATGAGATTGTTTCAGAAATGCAGATTTTACAAAAAAGAACATTTTGAAAAAGAAAGTGATCTCCAAGGTGCAGAGCAAGAAATGGTTAAAATGATTCAAGAAAGAGACAAGAGAAACAAAGAATTCAATGAATGCCAAATGCAAATGTGCGACATGCAGGAGGTAATAAATTAAATGAGTGATGAAAACAACTATCTGCAAAATGAAGCAGACAGGCTCCTTAAAAAGTGTAAGGACTTAGAACAGAAAGGTCCCAGGAGAGGCGGCAGGGTACTACATTCAATGGAATGGAGGTGAATTCTATTTCTACCCAAAGAACTAGTGCTCCAGTGACTGGGCCGGTGACTGAACTTGGTTGCAGCGCCCTTGGGGGATTTGATACTCCCATTGGGGGCCGCCACCAATCCCATACACCTGGAACAAGGATTGAGTCACCAAGTAGTGCAATTCCATGCATTGCAACAAGTAGCCCCATAAAAATAATGAAATCTATTAAAGCTCTGATCAAACCATTTAAAAAAGGAGGGGAATGCTGCATTGAGGATCACTTAGAAGCGGTTCATGACATTTTTAAAGCACTCCAGACAGGAACAGTACAGGCAGTATTTTCATTTAACTTTAGATGCTCCGACGCCCAGCATCATAAGAGGATTAAATGAACAGCAGAATATGACATGGGTGGAGTTTGAAAAAGAAATTAGGCGTCATTTTTCTCCTTTCCAGTCATTACAGGAGGCAAAGAAAGTTGCTTACACACTTACTGCTGGGCCTAATTCACCCCCTCGCCAGTTTTTACAAGACTTAAAAAGAGCATTTTCTCGCTTTGATGTATCTTTTGACCCCAATTCTAATGAATTTAAAACCGCCTACTTCTATGGGCTACAGAAAGACATCATATCCCAATTAGTCCGTGAATTTGATCGTGACAAGTCCCTTGAGTGGATTGTGCATCAAAGCACAAAACTATATGAGGTCTTCTATTGCCAGTGTAGAGAAAGTGATAAAATGAAAGATACTAGACCTAAATCTAAAGAACCCTCAGCAACAGTGATGGAAATCAGGTCAGCCAAGATGTCCCTTGAGTCTGCTCAAAGTCCAGGTAAAAATAATTCGGCACCTGAACAAAGGGTTAATCAACAAAGGTCATCACACTCTGCACCAATGTTCAATCACATGATCCTAGTAATAGGGAGAGCTACATCAGTCCTAGGTATTTATGAGATAGCCTGCCCGGGGCCTATCCCCCTGATATGTCAAGTATGAACCATAATCAGAGACAAAATCAAGATCAAAGAAATGATGGTCCCTACCAGACATTGGGGACACAGAGCAAATTTGATCCCAACACCATGATATATGGTAATCAGGATAGACCCCGATTTGTGGATCGATTTGCTGATAATGGGAATCAACATAGGGGCCAGTACCCACAACATGAGAGACAGGACATGAGAAAGAACATGAATTATACTCCACGTCAGTACAATGATTCCCCACCAGGGGACTACAACCAAAGGATGGGTGCACCCCGCTCTCCTCCACAAATGAATCAAGAGTTCAGAAACGATCCCAATATAAATCACTCCCCTGAGAGGTATCAGAATAGATCCAATCAGGGAGAAAGCAATCAATATCGATCTAGGCCACAGAGAGAGGATTCTAGAGAGATGGAAAGGTTCCAGTGCCTTGAGGCCCAAGTGAAAATGTTAGCTGAACAAATAGGGAAGCTTTGTACAGCACACAAACAGTCATCAAAGGAGGGGGCTGATGGCCATAGCAATGACAGGGGGGCTTCTTCTGAAAAGTGACTAAGTACTCAGGATACCTACAGCGCCGAAAAGACAGATTGCTCTGATGTAATTTCGCATAATGACTCTGAGATGTCTAATGATTTAAAAGTAAAGATGCCAGTAAGTGAACATGTAACAGAAAGTGCAAATACTTCTAAAAGGGAGGTACGGTTTAACCTAGAGTTAAATCAAACATTGGAGATTTGTACAAATGAAATAAGAAAACCTGAAATTCCAAAAGAACAAAGAGACAGATTTAAGAAAAATGACTCATGCTTGGGGAATACCAGTAAACAGGGAGTAAGTGGGGATGGTATAATTTCTTTCCTGGGCAGTCAAAACAATGACCGAACACAGGCAGAAAAAGGAAATACTCCAAAGGAGGGTACATGCCAATCACCTGAAGTATTCTTTGAGCCACATATTTTTGAAGACGTTAAGAGGGCCGATACCATACTAAACGATCACAAAGGCACAGAATTAAACAATGACCAATTGCTGAATGATGTTGTTACACATGTTCAGTTGGAAGATTGTAATGTTGTCCCTGATGATACCTGGATGGATAGGAGAACAGTGGCCACACTCCAAAAAACCTCTGAACATGGAGAAATGAATAAAGTCTCTCACGCAGAAATGGGTAAAAAGGAGGGAAAAATGTCTTTCCATTTACCAATGTGCTTAGCCAAAAGTGAAAAAGGCCTAAGAAAGGTGAGTCCTGAAATCAGTAAAAATTCACACTTCTTATGTGTAGTAGAGGAAGTTGAGGACAGGTATTATGCTCCCATCACTGTAGAATAAAAATTCCAAACATTTGCAATGATTGACACTGGCGCACAGGCCACAATTATGTCCACGGAGCTGGTAAAGAGTGTCAATGAAGGGAGATCCCCACAGAATCAGATCACAGTGAAGGAAAATCAAGGTCCAGTGCATAACTTTAATGGGGAGGAGGTGCCCATCATAGGTGTAACTGAGGTTGACATAAAAATAGGAAAGCACAGAATGAAACAAGAGGTATTGATCACATCTATTTGTGAAATTCCATTTCTGATGGGGACAGATTGCCTGAAAAGATTGTCTCCTCTCATAGATGGGGTGAATGGAGTTCTGTGGTCCTTAACCAAAAAACCATTGAGACCTAAGAAAAGAAAATCACAAAACAGCAACATAAATGAATGTCACACCGTTGCCCAAACAAATGGTGCTGTGGAGGTATATCTCCAGAATAGTTGCATACCTAGTGTCACTGTTATATTAATGTGTCAAGACAAAATGCAGAGTGACAATGAAAAACTACCTGTACAAATATACTTGGACCCAAGGAAAAAATGGCAGACTGCCATTGATGAGCACACTTTACGTTTTTATTTAAAAGAGAAGACATGCAAACAGAATATTGCTCCTAAAACAGATTCAGAAAAACACATTACCACTCTTGCTGAAATACACATAGAAGATAAGCAACCATGGGTTCATGTTGGTATAAATGACTGTTTTAAAACAATAAAAGCCACTTTAGCGCTTGAACAGGAGAGGAGCTTCATTAATGAGAAATTGTTGCAAAAAATAATGGAGAGGGAGGAGATCCCGAAATTTAGGATTAAAAACCAATATGTTTCTGGGTTGGACAGTCCAGACTTTGAAAACCGAATTGCAGGCAGATGCATGCTGAAAATCAGTATTGGGCAGAAAGCAATTTACCATAATGTCTGGATAGTGAGTGGAGCACAAAATGACTTTTACATGGGCAATGACATCATGCATAGAATGTGTATGGTGTTAGATTTCCTTAATCAAAAGATATGGTCACGCCTGGGTGGGCCTGCACCTGAATTTGAGGACAAAAGAAGGGCTTATCACTGTGCACAACTGGTCCCTTATGCAATTGAACTACAAATAAGGAAAGATACTATTATTCCTGCATTTATAAAACAGTTTGCAATAACACTGAAATGCAAAAATGGACAGCAGATGAAAGACTCTGATGCATTTGTGTGCCTGAATGAATCCATAAAACAGCAAGGCCTGGATATTAAATAACATGGTGATTGGAAATATCCCTGAAAAGTATGTAGATGCCAAGGGTGAGTTGCCAGAATACCTGGACTCTCAGCCCAAAGGAATATTTAAAATTCATTCTGTGTACCCTTATGATTCAAGTGAGACAGTGTGCTGTTATCATGAGAGTTGTATAACATTTGATTTAAGTGAAAATGAAATGGAAAATCAGCCCATTGAAATGGAAGCTGACATGCCAAAACATTTAAAAGTGTCAGCTTTACAAAGAGACACAGCCACACAGCTAGGGGAAAGCGCCGAGATTCCACTACCAGAACATTTTCCAGAATTTTCCAAAATGGTAGAAGAGCAGATCTCCTTAGCGGATGCGTGTGACAACGATGAGGATAGAAATGAATTGAGGAAGATATTTATGGAATTTAAAGATGTATTTGCAAAAGATGCTTATGATTGCAGGCTAACTAATTTACATGTGGCCACACTTCCGGTAGGGTGTAGCAGAAGTCCAGTATTTGTACGCCAGTATAGACTACCGCTGGCATGTTTAGAATCATTGGCAGAGATTATTAAAAATATAGAATCGCGAGGAATCATCAGGCCTATCCATAGCACATCCAACACGGCCATTTTAGGTGTGTTAAAGCCAAATGGTCAATGGCGGCTATGTGCAGATTTGAGGGCGCTAAATAAAAGAGTACCAGTGTCCAGATGGCCACTGCCATTCATTGATCAGGGCCTAGCTCAGGTACATGGTTCAAAGGTGTTTACCACATTAGATCTCACCTCTGGATATTGGTGCGTCCCATTGGCAGAGGAGATACAGAATTTATTTTCCTTTACATTTGACAGGACTCAATACGCATTGGTTAGAACTCTCTTCGGGTACGTTAACATTGGTAGTCAATTTGGAATATTTTTGAGGAAGGCCATGCCTGATGCGGCAGAAAGAGGAACCATAGTTTATGTGGATGATGTCCTGATAAAAAATGAAAGTTTAAAAAACCATTTTGATGAAATAAGACCTGTGCTTGGCCAATTGCAGAAAGCAGGCGCCAAAGTGTCTTTACAAAAAGCACAATGGTGCAAGAAAAAAGAGAATTATCTAGGCCATGAAGTAACTGAATATGGGCTAAATCCACAAAAGAAGAAAATAGAGGCCATACAAAAACTAAAAGACCCTAAAAATGTGAAAGGGGTAAAAGGTTTATTAGGAATGACAGCATATAACAGGAAGTTCATTGAAAATTATGCTGAAATCACTCAACCATTAACTAAACTGCTAAAAATTAATACACCCTGGAAGTGGGAAAAAGAGCAGTCTGAGGCTGTGGCAAAATTAAAAGAATGTCTTGTAAAGGCACCATGTTTAGCATATCCCATAAAGAACAGGGATTTCTTTATAGAAATAGGTTTCTCTGAACATTGTATGTCAGCAGTGTTATCACAAAAACATGATGTGAATCACAAAACCATTGCCTATGCAAGTAAAGCATTTTCCCAAGTTGAAATGAAATTCAATGAATGTGAAAAGGCCCTATTAAACACTGTGTGGGCGCTACAACATTTCCGCCCCATTGTTCAGGGAGAAAAGGTGATTATTGAAACAAATCATCAACCTTTGCAATTCTTAGAGAGTAAAAGAATTAGGTTAGGTAATCTAGCGCAGTCCAGAATCACTTCATGGATGCTAGCATTACAAGGTTTTCCTGTAGAAGTGAGATATGGCCAAAATAAAAAGAGCCCAATTGCTCAAGGTTTAGCAGATTTACATGACTGTGCAGCTGAACAAGCATCAAACGAAATGGAAATAGAACCTAATTTACAGGAGTTTGAACAATCACCACACAAAGCTTTTGATGAAAAAACATGCAAGGACTTGCCAACTGTATATGTTGATGGTTGTGCTTTTCACATTGAAAATGACAGCAATAAACAATTAGTGTCAGGAATAGGAAATATCTGGTTGAAATGTGAAGGTATCCCCAGCATAGGGATGAGAAGTGAAGCTAGGAGCAGTCAAGTAGCGGAATTGGCAGCCATTTATAAAGCAATTGCTACTGCAATTGATAATAAATTCAGTGAAATTGTCCTGGTGACTGATTCTGACTATGCACGAAATAGCTTTGTGGAATATCTACCTGGCTGGAAAGCGAGAGGCATGATTACATACAACAAAAAGCCACTTAAGCATGGAAAAATAATACAAGCCATATACAAATTGGTGTCAGAAAATAATTTGACAATATACTGGAGAAAAATTTGTGGGCATTTAAAAACTCCGGGAGAGGATAAAGAGGGGAATGATAAGGAAGACCACCTGGCTAAAATTGGGGCTGTGATGGGAGAATTGCTACCTATTGAACATTTACTGGGTGAAATACAGATTGATGCAGTAACACGTTCTAAAGCACCAAAGGAGACAGAACAATCAGTGGTACAATGGAGTTACAACACCCCAGACCAAGATATGATTGAGGCACAAAAGAATGATCGAATTTTGGGAATCTATTATAAATATTTGATAGATCCTGGACAAAACCTTTTAACAGAAAATGATTGTGTGGGAAAAGAGGAATTGAGGGTGCTATTAAAGAATAAAAAACGAATTAGACTACAGGATGGACTCATGGTTAGAGAGTCCATAACAGGACAGATACAATGGATGGTACCCCTTTCATTTAGAGGGCTAATGCTACACCATGCACATGATGCCATAACTGCAGGCCACAGAGGTTCACAAAAAACATTGGAAATACTAAAAGAGTATGCTTATTGGCTACATATGTTCCAAGATGTGGAACTGTATACTAGAGGATGTCTAGTATGTGCCCAATTTAAACCTGCTTCACCAATGCGCAGAGCTCCACTAATGAAAAGAGGCCTAACCATTCCATGGTCAGATTTGCAAATAGACTATGTAGGGCCTTTAAAAAGGTCGAGCAGAGGAAACCGTTATATTTTGAGTGTGGTATGTTTGATGTCGAAGTGGATTGAATGTATTCCTGCACCAGATTGTAGTGCGCAAACAGCAGCCACATTGCTATTGAATCATGTGTTCTCAAGGTTTGGGTTGCCACAAAGAATTGAGTCAGACATAGGAAGTCATTTCACAAGTGCTGTAATGAGTAAAGTATGGCAAATACTGGGTGTGAAAAGGAAACTACATATTGCATATCGGGCGGCTTCTTCATGTGGAGTTGAACGGGGTAATAGGTCTGTTGTGGACATTTTAAAAAAATTTGTAGCTGAAGCAGGTTCAAGCTGGGATTTACTTTTACCATTGGTTTTGATGGCAATCAGATCAACTCCTGCCAAAGCAACAGGTATTAGCCCACATGAGGTCTTGACAGGTAGGAAAATGGTGTTGCCGCAACACCTGCTATACAGAACACATGAGCAAACACTTGTAAGCTCATCTACAGTTCATGAATACATTGATGAGCTGAGACAGCATTTACAACATACATTTGCTTTTGTACAGAGAAATCTGGAAAGGGCTGCTGACAGTGCTAAAACATATTATGATTAAAAAGTCAACAGTAAAGGAATATTGTGTAGGGGATCAGGTGTATAAATTTCATTTTGGAAAAAGTAAACAGAAAAATTCCAAATTCCTAGCAGCCTGGCAGGGGCCATTCTGAATTATAGATAAAGTCTCTCCTGTAGTTTATACAATTTTAAAGACTGAAGGTGAAACAGCAACAGAACAGTTTGTGCATGTAAACCAAATCAAGCCATGTCATCCAAGACATGAGATAAAAAATCGGGAGCGTGTAGAAACAGATAAAGTCCCTTGAACATAAAAAAAGTGAAGTAAGTGGGTCCAGACAGAAGTTAGTGACAGAGAAGTTAAATAAAGATGGTTGATTATAATGGCACATAAACACTGTAATATATGTAAATATATATATAATATAAAAAAATAGAAGCTGAAGTTTATGGAGTTGGTGTGCAGAATGAAAATGCATTGAATATTGAATTTTGTTTTATGTATGCTTGTTCTCTATAACCTGTGCTTTATTTCAGAAGGCGAAAGAAAAAAGAGCGAAATGTTTTACAAAGCATGTTTTATTTTTGGCAAAAGGGTGAAGTTAGTATTGTGCTATATACTTAATCTGTTTCTTTTCTATTTGATTTAGAATATTAACATATTTGTACCGGAGGTCACGGGAGACGATGGAGTCCTGGAGTCCCCTGGATGAAGATCGAATGATGCCTGCCTCCGGGCGGAGGTGAAGACAAAATAACCGGAATGGCAAAGAAAAGATGACTTCTATAGAAAAGGATCCAAGAGTACCAAGCTGGAAGAACACCCGAATGAACCAAATGATGTGACATCGCTGATCGGGACATATCAGAGGCAGACAAGTGTCCTGGCGTATGGAGTTCCACGTATTTATTATTTTAATTAATTATTTGAATCTGTTATGTTAATTCTTTGTTTTAGTTATTTGTTTTATCTTATTGTTTTTGATTGACTTCAAGTATAAAATTGAAGCACTGGACTATGGACACTTCCATTGGTAAGGAACAAATGGACCCAAAGATGAATTTTGATATTATGTTGATTGGACAGTGGTTTTTCAACTTTTTCGTTTTTGCATGTGAATATTCATTTTGTTGGATTGCTATATTTTAAAAGAAGGAAGGGAGCAAGTTGATTTTCCTCTAACTATGGCTTGGACTGCCAAATTCCCAGAAAAAAGGAGGGAATATGTAAGGTTATTTAGCATTTTTTTTCATGCAGCACCACTGCATGGGTTTGGTGCATTGCTATAATGCGGTACAGCAAGGCATGTGTTGCCAGTGTAACATGGACATGTAAATGAAAACAGGCTATTCAGTCAAAAACGATTTCTACATCTAAAATGCAAATATTCTTTTTTCACAGTTAAAAGCATATATTTTTTTCTCACCTGAAATTCCTCTGTTGCAGGAGACACATTTGAGGATTAATGAACTAACCTCATTAACAATACTAACATGATTCTAACTCATTAATAATATAATGTGTTCTCCAGTGCAAAATGAGATGGAAAAGACAGGCTCTGAAAGTCATTTTAAACGTGCATCCAGATGTTTTTCTCTTTGCTTCTATCTGTGCTCTGTCCACAGTATTTGCAGGAAGCAAAGACTCGAATAAGCAGGAAATCAGTTTTGTTACAGTTGCAACTGTATAAGCCAAGCCATTGTTGAAAGTAGGAGTATAGGACATGATGGATTTTTATTGGATGCACGTCACATTAAGGGAGGTAACAAGAGTTTTCCTGTAGAATCTCGGGGAAGAAGAGAGTTAGAAGACATTTTTACACAGCTCGGAGAAAGACCTGGCTGGTGGCTGGGAAGTTTCCTGATTGAAAAAGCAGATCCCAGTGCACTGCTGCAGAGACTGGGAATTCCAGTCAATAAGCCACGGTTTGAGTGACAGCAGATGCTCGTCCTTGCTGGGGTGCTTTAAGAGGGAGCATTGAGCCACTTCCAGAAGGCGACCAGCCGAAGAATTTCACAAGCTGGATAGGCTTCGTAATTATATTGCAGAGTGCGGGGGCAGTGTGCATGTGTGCGAAACTATTCAGTCAGAGTAGAAGAGGGTATTCCAGTGTTTTATCGACATGTTTAATGTTGCAAATTGAATATGTTCTCGCCGCTCTCTCCTTATTTTGTTACAGATAATGTTGTTACTGTGCAATTTCCATTTATTTCTGTAAAAAGAGTAAGATCGTGTTGAAATGCAATTTTTTATAATACACAAAAATATCTGAAAGCAGACGGGTAGTGTGTTTTATTTTTCTCTTTTCTTGTGCATCTACCATTATAGCACTGATAATATGGGAAGATGTTTAGACTGTGCAATTGTCATTTTTAAGGTAGCTAAAAATAAGACTTGGCGGTAGCTGTGTGCACGATTCCAGTCAGTTTATAAGTGTGTGTGTTTTCTGAACGGAACATAATAATAACATAATAGCCTGCTGCTGGAGGTACATGAGTCAGCAGAAAGAGAGGCCCTGGACATAGTTCACTGATGTAGATAAATTGGTGATGAATACCACATGTTAGCTCGCTGTCGTAGATAAGTCAGTGAGAACAGCCCATGGTGGCACTCCAAATAAAAATGCGGTGTTCCTGAAATGTACGCCTGAGGCCTCTCTAGTGATCACACGAACAAACTAAACAAAAATAAGGGGTTCTGGATATTGTGGCCACATATAAAACAAAGGAATTATGCTCACCAGAAATACCACCAATAACGCCTACCAACATAATGTATACCACTAAATGTATCTGTGTGCTGAAATAATGTATGTATACTGTAGTACTATATACCAAATCTAATCTGAATGCAAAGAGTGATTATTGCTGAATTATTTTCAGTTTGGCAGTAAGAAAATACCGCTAGGCCCCAAATCTATACAAAATACCCAACAGGATGCACTGGGTCGACCTTCATTTTTCTAATGCTGGCAAATACGTCCTAGAAATGAATGATGAGTGAATGCACATCTAATACTCGAAACGCAAGATTCAATATCTGCAGGGCTTCAACCGCAGCACACGCGAGCCTGTGAACTGGCCAGTGGGTGCCGCATCACCAGGAGAGTGATGCGACACGCCGGTCAGCTGTAAGTCGGAGAGCACTGTGACAACGCTCCACCCGACTGATGCAGACAGGTGACAGCACCCACGGATGTAGTAACTATGGCTACTGCGACCACCTCATCACCATTGTTATCCGCCGCCGTACTGGCGCACCTGTCGCGTGACTCCCTTTTATTAGGGCTGGACTGCCCCTTTTGGGGAAGGACCAAGCCTGATTTGCATATGGTTTTTAACCGTCTGTAATGGCTTGTCGGGCTGAAAAACAATGATCTGGAAGGTTGGCCAGAACTGTGCCCGTGGTTATGGTTAATTCAAAACCTCCCAGCCGTCACCTTTTTGTTTTGCTACTCTTAAAGTGGACTCCATCACACTATGGCTATTTAACCTGGCATTGTGATTTGTCTTTCATTTTATTTGCAAAAGTCCTGTGATGCCACTTCCTGTGATGTCACTAAATATCCAAATGAGTACTCCCAACAATATTTAAAACTTGAGTCCTTTACAAATAACAGAGAAAATACAGTACTTTAACTGTTAGAATAATTCCCTGTAAACACTTGTTAAAAATGTATCTTATTATTATACCAATTTAACTTTATATCGCTTAGGAGCTAAAAGCCTGAATAATGTACAACCGTGACGAGCATGGGCTCCTTCAGTTGTCCTTCTTTTATGGCCACTAAGATAATTCAGCACAGGACGAACCTTCCCATTCATGTCGACGTCACAGCGCTGCCAAGACAGTATTCGTCCAATCAAGAGGATGCTTTGTCTCAGGGAGCCAGTTAGATCTGCTGGGGGAAACGATCAGTGTGCAGGTCAAAATGGCGGCGTGCAGGAACCCGGAAACAGCGATCTGTTCCGAAAAAACACACTGCCCCAGGTCTACGGATATCTGAACTGGAAGCGTGCGCTTAGCAACGCAGCTCATCGCAATAACATTCTGGGGAAGGAGCGACGCACCGGTCACGCCACTCCTGAGGGCGAAGGGGAGCCCGGGTACCAGGGAGACTGCGGGCCGAATGTAACCTGTGTGTGAACACTTAAACTCATCGAAAGTTCGTACCTCTACGCTGTGTTCCTGACACGTCGCCTGTCATCTTCAGTGCCTGCCTATCTCAACTCCACCCCAGTCCTGTCACTTCCATCGTGGCAACCCCGCTGGCTTCCTATCTGAAGTCCCCTCTTCACGCCTGTTCTGTGTATTACTTATACTCGTGTGTGTTTGCGCCCCTCCCACCCTCCCCTTTGAGCACTTGTGTAACTCCGCATTGTGCAAGCCGAACTCCACCACAATCCTCTACCATGTAACACCAGTCTTTACCGTCCAGTCCTATTAGATGCTTCTGTCCGAGCCCCACTGTGCGTCCTTTCTTAGCCACTTCTGTCAACTTTTAGATCACCCGCCCACACATTGTATCTGTCATACAAGTATCCAGGGGCCGTCATCAGTTACCTCTAACTTTTATCCTGTCTTATCGAATCCCCCTAAGGGTCGTCTCACCCCTACCTGTCTGTCAGTTGTCCTCTTCCTATGTTCTCCCATGCCCTGCTTCTTCTCTTACCTGCCACTCAACGCCAGCCCCCTGCCTATTTCATTAATAGGCATCATTTGTTCTCTCCTGCCACCTCAATTTCTTACCTGACGTCCCTCTCGACTTTGAACTCTGCTGAACGCCACCATATACTTCTGGGCCCTGCCTCGACTCCCTAAGCTACTATTCGACCCTGCTTGTGGCATCCCGTCTCTTCCCTTTCTTTCTCCTGCAGCCCTTAATTGTGTGCTCAATACATCCTTGTTGTGAACCTCCCCACCGCCTAGGCACCGCCCCTTTCCCTTACATCCTTCTCACACTGGCCATTAGACTTGGCATTGATTCCACGCTGGAGAGCCGGCGGGCTCTGGAGACCGGGTACCAGCCGCCGCCGGGTTCCGGAGGTGGGGGTACCGCTAGCGGGTCCCTGGCTCCTCTCACACCGCACAAGAAAATGAAGAAGCGCAAGGAACTGAACGCCCTAATCGGACTGGCAGCAGACGGGCGCAGGAAGAAAACCAAGAAAGGTTCTGGGCACCGGCTGCTGCGGACAGAGCCGCCCGCTTCTGACTCCGAATCCAGTACCGAGGAGGATGACGAGTTCGGGGGGCTGGCAGGGAGTCGCTCGTTCTTCTGCAAGTAAGTATTTTGCTAACTCACAAACACATTGTGTATAAATCGGCCAATAAATAAAACGCAGACAGGTTGTACTCTCTCCTTTCACGCCCCAGGAAACTGCCTGGGACAAACTACTACTGTCACTCTGGTTTCACTACCTTACGTTTCCACCAACGTGTTCGATTTGTTGGCATATATTTGCTCTCACGTAGATAGTTATACCCAATTCATTTGAGATAAGTGCCACTTTGTTTTCAAACAGGATCGACCTTTATTAAATTGAATAGTTCCTCAATATGACTCCATGCTTGATCAAGAGTTCAACATCTTGTGTCGAACTTCTAAAAATCGCGAGCCTCGTTCTATAGACGGTACACCCACCTCATGAACTTGGTGATAAAGACGAATACAACACTGATATCAGTATGCTTTATTGTATTGGAAACGTATAGCCAAACCTTTACAACGAGCCTGTTCACGGTTCAACACAGAGCACATGATGGCTGTGTCAACATTTAGGTGGGCATTACACGAGATTATGTACAGTGAGCATACGACTCAGTGGTGCTAGAACAATATTCAGAGTGGGGGTACTGGCTGGTTTTAGCTTTCCAAAACTTGGCAGTTTGCACCTTACCGAAAATTGGGGTTGTGAATAAGTGCTGGTACTGAACTGACGAGGATATTAAATTAATAATACCTGCAGTGCAAGCTCCGGTGGGAGTTGGTTCCCCTTAATACATTTCTGAAACAAGCAAGACTTCCTTAATGTATGGATGAAGTGTGATATGGTAGCGATTCTTATTTTAAGAGAGCACGTCCTGTACTGAAATGGTCGATTAATCCCGAGAGATCATAAGAAACAAGATTAATGACTCAATATTTTACTGGCAGAGAACGCAAAAACGTTGAATAATTTATAATCTGCTAGAGACCGCATGGTTTAACTAAAATGCTAGTTTCTGACAGCAATTTGATTCTTTAGTCCTTTGCAGCTTTAAACTATGTATTATTCCCATGTGAAATTTGGTAGCCTAGTTTGAAGCCTGTGTATTGGCCTTAATTCTACACACCACTGAATACTGAGGCACAGTGGAAGTGTCGGGAATTATTTTTTCCACTAACCTCTGCCCCAAAGGTGGTCTAAATGCCCATGTGGTGCTGTAACAGCATATAATGGTGTGCCCGAAAGCAAGGCTCTGGAGAAAGATTGGTCTCTGTGCTTTAGTGTTAGAGAAACTGCTACGTCAGAGCAACTGGAAGGCTTACTATTGGACAGCAGTAGTGTAATGGTTCTGCCTGAATATACGTATCCATGCTTATTTCCCTTGTGTGTATGCTGTGCTTTAGATGTTATCAATCTTTCCTACACTGTTGTATTACTAAACCAACAAGTGTTTGCTTCGCAATATGGTTTCTTTTATACAGCCAAATAGAAAAACGTTAATACTGTTGTCACTCTCTCGTTTACCATTTATGTATATTTATTCTGTTGTAGAGTGTCACTGATGGCACAAGAATCATTATAATTGTCTGAGGCGGTTCAAAGGTTTTTTTATTGAAACTTTAATGGAATCTATGGCAATCCCTCTTGTCTTGATACAAACCTCCTCCCTAACCTAAACGCCCCTTAACCTCCAGGTTAGTAGCTATCACATATTGACCCCTTACCATCTAAGAGCTGATTTGTACTGTCGACAGTGCTATTCTGATTGCCTGACTAGGCTCTGTATGATGTCTTAACCAGGCAACCTCTAATTCGGTGGGTCTTTCCACTCACACCAAACCAGCAATTCGTAATGTTCCTTTTATTTTTAAGCATCTTGGCGCTAGCAAAGACCAGACGGGCGAGCCGTCAACAAAACAGGAAGAGTAGGTTTTAGAACAGATCGGTTTTTGTGATATTCTTGTGTCTGTTGCATGGATTGTTGCTTTTGTAATTTGCAGTCTTTGGCTTTGCTGTTCTTTCTTTTTCCTTATATAGGATGTTTAGTGGTAGTTTATGATGAACTGATTCGTATGTTTTGACTTTGGTTGACAAGGAGTAAGATTTAAAGATTAATGCCACATTTTATTTGCTGTTGTGAAATAGAAACTTTTGATCCCGAGAACAGATCGGTTTTCAACAGATGGCGGCAGGCCATATGATTATCCGTAGTTAGTGGAACGGGCAGGGAATTCCACAATTTAGCAGCGGCCACCGAGAATGAGCGGTCCCCGACTCGTTCAAACTGGTAGCGAGGAACAGAAAGTAGACAGTAGCCCTTAGAACGTAAATCACGGGAGGGCACGTACGGGCAGAACTTTGCCCGAAGATACTCCTCACCTGACCCATAGAAGGCCCGATGCACTATCACTAATTATTTAAATTGCACCCGCTGGCAGCCAGTGCGATGATCTGAGCATGGGGGAGATGTGAACCCTGTAGGAAGTGCCAGTACACAAACTTTCCCTCATAGTTTTGAAGAAGTTGTAACCGATGCAGTAGGTACCGATGTTGTGCCAGCAGCAGCGAGTTAACAATAGTCTAGTCGACTTAGTACCATGAGGCTGTGACAAGGCCTCAGGTGAACCGGAAGAAGCAGCAGTACCCTCCCCAGGACGCAGAGTTGAAAAAAGCCTGCGTTGCAGATGGCCCTGACTTGGCCATTCATACACAGTGATGCAGAAAGAATGAATCCGAGATTCTTAACCTCCGGAACTGGTAGAGGGCACATTCCCAGTTCTGTAGGCCGAAGAGCAGGACTGAACGGGCCTAGTAACAGTACTCTGGTGGCCTCAAGGGGGGGTGTACCACCCGGATCTCAGTCTTGCACCTGTTAAGTTTTAGCCAATTGCTGCCCGTCCACTCACTCGCTGCCGCAAGGCAACCCCTAAGCTGAGATGCAAGGTCCGGCTGTGAGGAATCCAGCCTGATGGTGATCTTGGTATCATCAGCGCAGGAGTAACTCCTGAAGCCGAAGGAGCGGATGAGCAAAACAAGAGGCTGAATATAAATGTTAAACAAGGCCAATCCCTGGGGGACCCCACACAGCAGCATTGGAGCAGCTGAGAAAAAGGAGGCAAGAGCCAAAGTTTGACTACGGTTGGCAAGAAATGAGGCAAGACAAAACGTGGCCGGACAAACCGGCCACAGCCAGAGGATCCAGTAGAACCTGGTGGTCCACTGTAGGAGCACCTGTTCCGCCCTCATCAGCCAGCCGACAGAGGTCATCATACACAGAGACCAGGACACTCTGTCCGGTTGCCCGGACGAAAGCCTGACTGAAACGATCAAGAAACAAGGAGGACTCAAGAAAAGACGTAAGCACGGGAGAAATAAGAGGTTCCATTAATTTCATAAAGAACGGAAGTAAAGAGATGGGTCGTAGGATCTAATGAGGGCTTTTTCAGGAGCGGAATAACAGCCGATTGCTTAAGCTCTGGCGAAATGAAACCAGATTGGCAGGAGTTGTTATCTGCTTCTGTCAGCCATATGGGAATATTAGGAGAGATATCCTTCAAAATCCTCAGGGGAAGGGCATCTGAGGGAGAGGCAGATTTCAAGCTGCTAACTGCCAACTCGCCTCCTCGATAGAGAAGGTGGGAAAAGTCGCCCAGTTATGGTCCGGTGCCCCAGGCCGAAGTGGCTTCTCAGGGACCGGGAAAGCAGATAGACGGATCATGTCCTGTAGTACGTTAACTTTATCAATAAAGAAAGTGGCTAGGTCATTGCAGAAGGCATGACAGGGTTCAGCCTGCAGAGCACTATCCGGAGGAGAAGAGAGTTAACGTACAACAGAAAATAGTTCACGAGGTTGGTTTTATAGCACTTTCATTTTTATTTGTATAGTAAGTGCTTTTAGCCGTATGGATAGCTAAATGGTAAATGCTACATATTGTGGAGAAGGCTGATTTGGCACCAGTAGAGTAAGTGCATGCAATTGTCCCGGGAGGATTGCTCAGTGGCAACGTGCTCGCCTTTGAAGCAAGACCACACAAAGCAACACAGCTTTGATCCCGAGGTCTGCGCTTGGAAACCTCTGGGTATTTAAGCGCGTTATAAATATGCAACTAAGACAACAACAAAAAATTCAGTACCAGCGCCTCGATGCCCCCCGGGCTGTATGAGCGCTTTAAAAATACAAATAAATAAATCTTGATGCAGCAGTAAGACATCTCTGCAGGTTGAGTGCTTGCTGCGATGTCTGAGAGAACTGCAGGTCACAGGTTCGAATCCCGGCAAGGCCATCTCAGCCTTTCATCCTTCTGAGGTCGATAAATTAGTATCCACTTCGGTTGACTGATAATTATATGTAAATATGTTCTATATACTGCACTTTGGCGAAAGCCTTCTATAAATAACACATTGTCATTATCATTGATGATAAATGCACACAACACAGGATCTCAGAAAAATACTTTGGTGCATCATTATCTAAAAAGCATAAATTGTTTGTAAAAAGAATACTTCCCAGTTGTATTACTTTTTCCATCTTATTACTGCTATGATGAATAGCATCTATGTGATTTTAACAAATAAAAAAAATGGAGAATGAAATTTGAACTGTGTGCTGTTTCGGACAGGCTTGGTGCGTGCAGCACAGAGAAAAATGCCTTCCTGCTCTTACATGGCCTGCAATTCATCCATGCAGATAGAATCAGAAGGTGTTCTGGTTTCCATCAAGTTCCTTGCCCTTTGCATTGCACTCTGCTCTCAACTGGTGCTTAAATGGGTACGCATAGAAATGTAAAAGGTGTCACATAAGATTTTAATGCGTAAAAAGACCCAGTGCTTATCTGGAAGCCTGCTCGCACAGCCGTACCACCTCCACTCAACCAATACCCCACCTTTCTCAAAGGTTGCCTCCACACTCCGCCGCTCCTTCCCTCCTCCTGCTGGTATTTTGGTTGACTACCTCCTCCCACCTAAACAAATAACCCACACCTCCTGCTGTACCACTTTATAGCCCCCCTCCCTCTTTCTGTGTACTGGCTCTTTCCCTGAGCAATGTGGTCCTGTCTTCCCCCAAACGGGATAGTTTGTTCTTCGAAAATAGCCCAAAAAAGTATCTAATACATGGCACTTCTTCCACAAGGCTTCACTGCGGAGTAACACAATAGCAACCAGGGAAGGACAATTTTCGATGTTGTTTTCCTGGTAAAGTTTATGGGGAGTTGTTTGCGATTGATTTTATGTCGCAATTATTACTTTAAATACTGGTCAGGTGTTCATTTTGTGGGCCATTGTCTCTGCATACCCTTGGTAATGTTGCCGATGGTTTGCTGGGTCGGATGACCTTTCTCTACTATAAGAATGTCTGGAAAGCATTTTGTAGTGGAGGCGTAGTTTGAGTTGGGTTTGTACTACAAGCAAGCATGCTAGCACAAAGGGGTGCAGGAATTGGTTCTCTCGATTGGCCCTTCCCCTGTGGGGTATGGCTAGCTCTGAATTCCTCCTTATAACGCCAACTTTCTTCAGCTAGAGTTCCCACCCCATTTTGAGAAAATGCTGGTTCTGACCATGTCACAATATGAGAATTAAAAATGGAATAGTCTAAAATATGTAGTCACAATGTTAGCAATAAAGTAGTTGATATCCAATATCCTACTGGCTTCTAAAATGTAATAAATATCTACAACTAATCAACAATGTGTGTGTCGCCATTGTAGCCCATTTAAACTTATAACTATACTCAGAATTGTGGGTTGGAAAGCCAGCAGGCAGGTGATGTGATGCAGAAAAACCTCTGGATAACTGATCAGGTGGAAAGGGATAAAAACTCATGGCATCTATGAGCAGACAACTAAAAGCAAATCTGCAGCCATACACCAAAATTATTACAGCCTGGGAAAGCATTTGAAATCCTTCTGTAACTCAAAAGTTGAAAGGCTAACCTGACAAAAATACATCATGTTTCATATGTTGCGACCATGAAAAAGATGTGATGCAAACATGGCTAAAAAGGGCTTACATTCTGCCCTCAAAATATTGAAGCCGTCAAAAAAATAGGCATTGTAAACATTTGGCAAACTGCACATTTTTAGCTCAAGAGCTTTTTACTGTCTCAAGTGAAGGCATCTCAATGTACTTGAACACAGCAATGTAGTAAATAAGCTGGGCTATGACTGCGCAGCGGTAGAACTCTACGGAAAAATAAACATCAGGATGCTAGGACTTATAGGAGAAAAGGACCCTCATTAGAAAGTGGAGAACAGTACAACAGATCTCCTACAGTGGCCTCCAAACCTTTGGGTCAACACGTTACCTAGCAAAACATCAACACCGACAATGAAAGTCACTGGTCTTGGCTGGCCAATTTGGTAAACCATGGCAGATCAGATTCCTAGCCCAGATGCAGGGAGTTACTCTTACTTTCTCAGCTGGAACACACTGGGCAACACACCTCTTCGAACAAGGAGGGCTTTGAACTATCATTGACAGATTTCAAATTATTGCCCTACAAGAGATGTGGTTGACCTCTCAACTGGTGATAGATGGCTGGAACACTCTTTCTTCATTGGCCATACAGGGGCCGTGAAGACCTACAGGTGGTCTGGTGCTCGGCGTAAGGAAAAACTTGGGTGAATTGAATTGATTTCGCCTATTCGCCATAATATTCTTGTTGGTAAAGTCACACTCAATGGCTGCCTGCCATACGTGTATCTATGTGATTAACATTTACGATCCCTACTATAGATCTTGTCACAAAGAGGTGTTAAAATGTATGGGATCACTATTATCTAAGCTGGGCGATTGTCTATCCGATCATACTATGTGGTGCCCTCAATGCCAAGAGACGGAGTAAACCGGATATCATCACAGGAAACCAAATAGCTTGCTTAACCACCTGCTGCAAAAGAGGAATGGAATGGGCAACATACTTTACTGTAACAAATGTGCAATGATAAATGCCAGTACTGCCTCGGACTCGCCCCAGGCCTACACAAGGGTGGGGAGGAACAACAGCAGTATCATTGATTATATTTTTGTTCTGAAACTTGATCTGGTTGTCTCGGACATGTGTATTGGGAACTGGGTTGAGAGTGACCACTCCCCCTCCCCCTTTTCATCAAACTAAAATACCGCCCGATTATTGCCAAATGGGTAGAACTAGGCTCACTCTCTGTGAACAAAACCCTGAATAGGACCTCATGGCACGTTAACATACTAAAAGCCATTACCAAAGCCCGGTCCACGCTGTGAACACTTTGTGCAGCCTGGGGTGACTGAACACTGCCGATATTAGCGCCTTTTCCCTCTTTGAAGCCTGCATGGAACAAATCAAAGCTTGTTCAGTGGAACGGCATTCAGCTTGTCACAGACTGGGTAAGGCCCATCCCAAGGCTCACGTACACCGCTGCAACCGCGAAATCCATCGAACAAATTGCTGCGTCGAGAGCTTTGCTCAATTGCCCACCGAGAGCTGGATGCCCAAGGACTTCCCAGGGCAGTGAAAGCTGAGACGAAATTGTATGGGAAATCGCCAAAAAACCACAAAACCGAAATGGAGTGTGCCAAATGCCCCACTCTTGTGGGGTCATGTAAATCAAATGATCCTGTGCTATTCTGGTAAATGGGAAAGCTACACAACATTGGTGCCTAGTGAGGTTTGGGAAGTCTTTGTTTCCCAACACTTCAAGGGCAATTCCTCATATGTAATCCTGCATAATATACAGAGTGCAGTTTGGCATTACTCTAAAGGTATCCCTGATGTACAAGGAATCATTAGATCGTCTAAGAGTTTGCAAGCACCTGTCTGTGATGGTGCATGTAGCTCCCTTTTGAAGAAGGATCCAGATATGTGGGCAGAAACCCTACACTGGCTGTTCGTGTATTGAAAGGACTCGGACAATCCCCGATTCCTGGCGAGATAGAATCATCGTGCCGATCCACAAAAAGGGGAGATCGGAACATCCAAAGAATTACCACCTGTGGCAATGCTGGACATCCCTGCGAACATTTTCGCATGCATCATCTTGGATGAGCTGGAGGACTGGACCCTGAATAAAAACATCATTCCGTTCAATCAGACACGATTCAGGAAGGGCTCTGATACCATCATTAACTGCCTGGCCCTGGTAACGGTCCTACAACAGTCCTGGTCCATTCGCAGAGCCGGTACACGCAGCATTCGTTTACTTCAGTGCAGCATTCGATACGGCGGACAGACCCAGACTGTGGGCCAAGCTGATAGCCTGATAGCCTGGCATATTCCACCATGTTTACTCAAAATGAGTATTCTTCTGCATGACCACACACACAATCATGGTCTGGATTGATCAGATGAGCAGGGCGACAGGATGGGTGGACACAAACAAAGCGTTACAAGAAGAATGCTGTCTTTATCCAATCTCTACCTTTCGGATCTTGGAGGAGAACCGTCTAACCCCTCCAACCCCTCAGCAAACCCACCCAAATTGGGAGGTACTAACTGGGTTACGCAGATGACCCTGGGACTTACAAATGACACTAAATAAGCTGTCAAATTGCGCAGACAGAAATACCTTAACCATCAACACAGAAAAAACGAGTTGCCATTTGTTAAGAGGGGCAGGGCTGTGAAGATGACCTGGTTTCTGGGAGCCTCCAAGGTTGGAGGTGGTACCTGACTTTAAATATTTTGGGGTATACCTGGACGCAGAGTTAAGAGGAACCAGACAACTTGACCTTGTTCACCTTAAAACAGGTATGACAACTGGCCTGTTAAATTCTTTGTTAGGAAAAGGAGGTGGTTTTCCCTAAAAATACTATTACAACTCTTTACAGCAAAAGTGACCTCGATAATGCTGTATGGGGCAGAAATCTGGGCACTGATGCACTCGGAAAAACTGAGGCGCGCGCAAAGTCTAGGTGAGCTTGAGGGAAAATCTCTCATAAAACGATTGTCCTTACCACATCATGTCCGTGCTGATTACATATACCTGGAATTCAACTTAACACCAATTTGGGCCAAACTAAACTCACACTGTACTTTGCTGCATCAGAAAATCCACACAGCTCCAGCAGGATTGGTGCTACTTCTGCTTCTGGACGCAGTCCAAACCAGGGGTAGCCTAATGTTAACCAGTAATGTGGTGAAAATAAAGTGCTGCCATGCCCAATTATCAGGTGACCTGGATGACAGAATAAATTGGCCACAAAGCAAATGTAAGAACTACATTACCTTGCTCATTCGCCAGGAGGAGCATGAACAGTACGATACGAAGTTGTCTGGCAGGACGCAGGCACTATGTTTTGTTGAATATCCTGCCGCGCACACCAGGGAACCGTGGTATATTGAGTGCTTTGCAGGAATCTATGCAATATGGGACTACCTAAAAATTAAATTGAACAGTATTAGATCTTTGAACTCTGTGGTGCCTGGCAGAATATCCCTCGGTACGAGCGGCTGTGCCACTTATTTGGTAATAATTGTGTGGAAACCATCAAGCACCTGCTACTATATTGTGAAGTGCTCCTCCCCTTAGGGATCATTGCATTTAGAAATGCAGACACACAGATGAATACGCCTCTGGTGGAAGTCTGGTGTTCATGATGGGAAATTCGGAGGGCTTAATCTTCCATCTCTCATTGCTGTGGAGGAAAGTTAAATCAATTTGTCAAGTATTTTTTAACTAATAGATAATTGACGTGTAAGCGGAACACTTTCCTTTCTCTTTTTTTAAATGTTGTATCTTGTTTCCACTGTTTACATTTATCCTGGCCAAAGAAGTATGAAGGGCAACGCAGGTTATAGATGGACGTTGTGACGAAACTCGCTACAACTATAAACTCAGCGTTTCACCCGCAAAGAGAAAGTTGCAAGACAGAAGCCGATGGGATATTCAATTGTGAGACTCAAGATAATGACCAAAGAGCCCTTTGGATGTTTGGCTCAATACAATGCTGATCTTTTTGTGGGCTTGACAGCTGAACATAAACATGCCCCTTTTTGGTCACAAAGCAAGAATAAAGGTAAAATCACGCTAGAGTTGGAGAAGCAATACGCAGAGTTGAGCCTCTGGTGTGAGCACGTCATTGTGGGAAGGAGCCTCCTGTGGCGCAGGCAGAGACCAGCGTGGAGGTGAGGAGCCGCTGACAGGGGATCAGGGACATATTCCTCCACCTAAAGAAATCGAGACATTTGTGTTTTTTTTTTTTGCCGACTTTCTTTGCAGAACGTATGGAAAACTTTGGGACTTTGAAAGATGGCCAAGACCTGTTAAAATAACCAAGAATTGTTTTCTATGGACCTTTATTGATCCAGGAGGGGCACTCTGCCTAGTCTTTATTTTGTAAAATGTTTTTTTAATGTGGGGGCCAGTAGAGTAGATGGGTTTTGACCGAGGAATGTTTATTTTAAAAATAAAAAAGTTATTATTGACGAGCACCTTAGTTATAGTTTTGATAGGAAGGGATCTTCCTTTTAGCGCTAGAAAATCATTTTCTTAAATTAAAGCCTTTTGACAACATGTCCTGTGGTCTAAGTACTTTGTCTGGCTTGCCACAGCATCTACTGTGGCTGATCAAAGGAAGCAGACACTGAGCACATGTTTCACGTGGTTGTATCAAAGGAAAACTATATGGCTTAAATGTCCCTATCGCTATGGGTGGTTCCTACCTAATATTGGGGCTAGAACCCATAGCTATTTATTTTCGTAAACATTTTTTTGATGCCGGAATAAGGCTAGGGGAGATAGACCACATAATTTCACTTTACGCGGACGATGTGCTTCTGTGCGTCAGAGACCCTCATCTCAATGTCCCAACTATGCTGGAGGTTCTTGACAACTTTTCCAAAGTCTCGGGCATAAAATTCACCAAGGCAAAGTCCTGCCTATTCCCACTAGCAGGCCTTAAAGACAGATGCTCGGAGGAGCTCCCAACACGAGATACAGTGGCAGACCACCAAGTTCCGCTATTTGGGCATCCAAATTATGCACACTCCCCAACTGATGCACAAGCATAACACAAATGCAGCAATACCCACACTACGCAGATCAATGTCCTTCTGGGCAAAACTCTCACTGTCAGCAAAGGGGAGAATTTCTATAATCAAAATGATTGTCCTCCCTAGGCTCCTGTATAGGTTCCAAAAGGTGCAGTATTAAATCAAGAGCCTGTTCCTCTGCCTTTTAGGGTCAATAACTCGAGAATTCATTTGGGGGCAGGGCAGGCATAGAATAGCACACCCCATGCTAGTCCTACAATATGATCAGGGCTGAATCCAACTCCCGCATTTCGAAAAATATTATCTAGCAGCCCAACTCAGCTTTGTGTCCAAATGGCTAGCCGACGAGAACACATCTGAAACTCTCCTGCTACAGTCCCTGATCTCTCCACTGCAACTGAAAGAACTTATTTGGGCGCCACAACACCAAATGAGCGACACACCCTTTATAGCCACCAAATAAACAAATTTGGCAAAGAACAAAATCACTAAGAAACCTTGTACTCCCCAGAAATACCAATGATTTGGGACCTGTGCAGGTCAGACACAGACTTGTTACACCTCAGGGTCTGGGAGATGAAAGGAGTTTACACGTGGGGAGATCTATACGAAGAAGGCTCCTTTAAAGAGTTCAGCACACTACAGAACATGGACGGGATACCCACTAGTCAATACTTGTGGTTTCGGAAGGTACGCGAAATAGCAAGACACAAATGGGACACCTGGCCAGAAGAACCCGAAGCTGATCCCCTCACAACTCTATTATATAACTTAGGCGAGGGACAGAAACTGGTGTTCCAAATAAACAGACATCTCAAAGATAACCCCAATCCAAACGGAGAGACCCTGAAAAGTAAATGGGGAAACAGACACTGGCAGAGAACTCTCAGAGGGAGAATGGAGCAGGGGGCTAGCATTTCCCAAGGCCGTATCAAAGAACCACAGATTCCGCTTTATACAACTAATCGTCCTGCACCGGACATACCTCACTCCACACAGGCTTGCGACATTTAACAAGAATGCAAGCCCTAACTGCCCGTGGTGCAAAGGGGACAGGGCTGATCTCATACATATGTTCTGGGAGTGCAACACAATGCAATCCCTATGGCTAAAAGTCAAGTTGACATACGAGAAGGCAGGAACCTCCAATTACAGATGGACTCCGAAGAATGCTTTTTAGGTATGTACCCCAGACCGGCCAAATTTAAACATCGGGTGAAATTAATGGACCTATTGTGCCTCCTGGCCAAAAGACATATCGCCATATCCTGAAAAAAGTCAGCAGGGCCCAGACATGACGCCTGGCACAGCAAGCTTATCACATGGATTAACGCAGAAACTAGGGTGTGGGAAGATAGCGTTGCCAGATCCACCTGAAGAGTCCAGCTCCACCCTAGAAGCATGGAGGGGGAGATAGTTAGATCAATAATCTACCCCTCAGACGATAAACCCCCATGAGCAAACACTAACTGGACAATGCAGAACTGCAGAAACCTAGAAACCCACGAGGGAGGCCCCTAAACACCTAAGGAAATTGCTGCACTCAAGAATCCCCCCCCTTCCCTATAGCACCCCCTACTGCATACTCGGTAAATGGATGATGAAGACTGGATAAGGAGACAGTTTATGTTAATGTTATCAGGTTATTGTTTACTGTTCAGAAGTTCTTTCGTCTCCTATCTCTTTCCTCTTATCTCCCCCCTTCCCCCCTTGTTACCCTCCCTTTTTTCTTCTTTTCTTCCCCTTCTTTCCTCTTCCTTTCCCTCTTCCTTTTTCTTTTCACCCCCCCCTCACACCTTTTGTTTATTATTATACTGTTCCAAAGAGTTTGCATTGTATGGCATGATTGACCTGCCAAGTGTCACTGTTTTTATGATAAATGCCAATAAACAAACCTGAAAATATATGGGTAGTTCCTCCCTATGTTGTGCTCGTCAGTCATTTGTGATTGTCCAAAGGAATAGGTCTGCTGTCCAAAAGTGACGTAACTGACCCTACCACTATAATAACTAACTTGGGTCCGAGAATGACTCCCTTCACCTGAGGGTACTTCTCAAGGCATAAAATAAACAGTTTCGTATAGCAATTTGTTATGCAATTCTGTAGGGTTGCTAATTAAATTGACACTTGTGTAGCAAAAATAGCTACTTAAGTTACCCTGTTAAATGAAAGCATACCTGTCCCTGCATTCCTCCTCAGGCCTCTCGCCATCCTTTATTCCTCATTTCACTGCAGTAATCTCCTCCACTCTTACGTGCCAAAGACCTTTGTGGGAGTGCTAGTCACAAATTCTTTTTATTCATATAATTGCAAGCCAGAAGTAATCGGGATGACACTTTTATTAAGCCACTATATCCTTTCTGGCAAAGACCAGTATGTGTTATGTTAAAAGACAGTCTTGCAAATCCATCCCTTACATAATGCCAGTGTTGCTACTGTAAAGCACTGCAGTGTCTTCATGCTTTACTGTAAAGTTTAGGTTAGTATATCTAAATCTCTACTAGATTTTGGGGAAGATGCATCCTATAGATGAGTGAACTCTTTTGAAAATGTACATGATTACACAGCCAAATACTTTTGATGGCAAACCTAGTTCTGTGACCTACTGAGTGCATAAATCTGCAAC
The DNA here is from genome assembly GCF_040938575.1 of Ambystoma mexicanum. Lineage (NCBI taxonomy): Eukaryota > Metazoa > Chordata > Amphibia > Caudata > Ambystomatidae > Ambystoma > Ambystoma mexicanum. The sequence goes on from NC_090922.1 coordinate 1,394,086,112, forward strand.
TGGTGCTCAACCCATACTCCCTCCATCTTCTCACCCTGTTGCTTTATACCAGATACCCTGAAAGTGAGACGGCCACAAACTACATTTTATTTATCTAGTTTGTCCAGTTCACTGTCTGCTACGAATCTGCTCTGCTTAGTCTTACTTTCTTTCCTCTTACATAATGAATACACAAAACAAACTAGATATGTATGCAAAGTAATGTCCATTCAGTGTGTACATCTACAGATCTGCTGCAATATCATCCACCGTATTTGGCCTCCAGGGCTAACTTTTTGCTCTATGATTATGATTGCCTTGTAGAACAGCACAAACATGAGAGGTGGCGCAACTGTTTTCAGATCCTTTTTATTGTATCTATTTGTGTCCATACATTTTGTCTTTTTACAGACACTTGTCCAGGGCACACAGTATAGTAGATTTTTTTGAATGCTGAGTACCACTCGTAGGGGACGTTTGAAATTCATATTTAATTTGCTGTAAATGTTAAATGAAGGTTTCCCTGTGTACGGCTGACCTCTGGGTGGCAGAACATAAAGTGGGTTTTTAGCACCATTTTACAGAAAGCGCATTTAGATTTTTTTTTGTCATCTGTTGCCAAGCTTCAAGCGCATTTCTCTTAGGTCCCGTAGGTAAACTAAGTTTCTAGACCTGTAGGTCTAGTAGAATTGTAAAGAATTTGCAAGGCCTGACACTGTACACCGAAATGCTTCATTGTAGCTCATTTTATGTTTTGGGCACAAACAGCTTCTGGCAACATGAAAAATATTAGTATACCATTGCTAATCAAATGGGTTTGTTTGCTAATCAAGAACATTGTAATGAGCAAATTCTGCTAATCATTTTTTAAAAAAACGAATATGCCTTGCTCTGGTATCAGTCTTAGGATTCATTATTAATATAATCTTCAAATAGCCCCTTTACATGTTGTCTCTGTAACTCTTCAAGTGGACTGTTGGCCTTTCTCTCCTCCTTGTGAATATCTCTATAGGATCTGTATTTCTTGTTACTAAATTGAGTATTCTTGGAAAAATAGTATTTCTCTGGTCTGCAATTATGGTTCCCCTTGTTCCAGCCTATTGGTATGCTGTTCAACTGGGCAGTTCTTCTGAGCTCTGACTCGTAATATTCTTTCTCTTATGTTATTCTCTTCTTGCATAGAATATCGGGGTACTTTTCCAGGGTATTGTTATCCGCTGTTCTTTCCTCGCACTCTCAAGATTTTCAATAATTCTTTCTCTTACATCACAACACTTAAAGTTCATCAGTTTTTACATTCAACTTTTCCTCGAGAATAGTACACGGACGAGTTTCTTGCATGGTATAATGATTCCCTCTGGGCCTATCGTTACCTCCGACTGTGAAGGAGAACATTTTCGGGATTCTTTTTTCACTGGAAGCTTTTCCTCCTACCCCGTATGGCTGTGTGCTTGCATTCACCGGCATTTTCTTCGTCTGGTTTTCTCTTCACAGAACACCAGGACGCCGCAAGGCAGAGTAACCGGACAGCTTGGTGCTTTGTACTTGCGGTGGTATCAGCAATGGTTTGTGGACTGGTTGTCCACCATGGATCCTCCGTTGTCACTCCGCCACCTCCCTCTGGGCGCCTGGCCTTTCGGCTTCTCACAGTGTGGATTTGCCGTAGTTCTGTTCAGTACTGTGCAAAATTGATACTTGTGAGCTTCACCGCTCACGCCTCCTCCAGTTTTTATACAGCTTGGGCCTTCCCTTGCCCTGCGTATGCGGCCCCTTCCTGCCTCCCCAACATACTCGTCCCAGTGGATTGGCTACTTCATCTTTCTGGATGATAATGACTTCTATTACTTTTCTATCTCGTATGTTGGAAATTGCAGGTGCACGTTCGATGGCTGGCCCTTTGATTGTGCTCTTCCTTCCGACAAGAGGGATTATCAAGAGGCAATATTGGAGAAATCTAGTTGTCTTCCAGGACAGCATGTAGGGTTCCGCTGGATCAACGTTTACTGCCCCAACAAACCTCTTGCGAATAATACACTGTTCCAGCATTTGTCAAAAGACAGACGTGGTAAAAGCTTCTTTGGGATCTACAGCCCTTCATTGTTGAACAAGCTGTCTGTTGTGCTGAGTTCGGTTGTATTTTAGGTAACCTGTTAGTTTCCAGAGCTTAATTTCAGATTTCATGTTTACCCTCTTGTATTGGTTCTCTTTGTTGCCACTGGCATATTTCTTGTGAGTTGTATGGTGCCTGGAGTCTTTAGATAGTTCATTCTGTACAGAGTGTGGCATCTAAATGTTGGCACTCTTTCTATTGAAGTGCTTTACTGTGGAGCAACTGCGTTGCTAAACTCTATTTAAAAATAAAATAAGAAATGGTAAACGTAAAACTGAAGCAGCCCTCAGGCACACTACTCCTGATACATGCAGTGACCTATCTGGGGTGGGCACCGGACTGGGGGTGGATACTGGCTTGGGACATCTTGAGGCATGTACCGGGTACTCCGACAGCCCAAGTACTGGGGGTCCAGAGGGGGCATCTGGCAGTGTTGAATGATTCCTCTTCTTCCTCCCCCACTAATTTGTGCTGTCCTCTAGAAGCCCCACACTGGCCCCCATAGGGTGACAGTACAGGGCCTGATGCAGCAGCGGCATACAGCCAAGGGGCAGGAACTAGGAAGGGAGCAGAATAGCTGGGCGGGAGAGCAAGTGCTGAAAAATCTAGGACATCCTATGGGGCAGAAGGGGTCATTGGGGTGGGGGGGGGGCAACACCCCAGACAAAGGTTACACCCATAACTGGGGTCATTACTCATTTTCTGTAGATTAGGCTGTTCTATCTTCCTCTCTAGGGTCACTTGTTCCAGCCACTTCTTCCTTGCCTCAGACACTCTGGACTCCCACTGCCTGACTGCGGAGTTCCCTTTCTCCCTTTTAAGAACCTCATGCACTGAAGTGTCTAGGGGACAGACCAGTAGGTTCTGACGCTTGGTCTGTTTATATGCCATACTGGCATACATCTGAAAATGTCTGCGCCATGCGATGTAGCCATTTATTGTATTGGTTGGTAGCGCCCAGACCCGGAGGTATCACAGCGCTGAAGTACAGGTTAGCTGAGCATTAAGTTACAGGTATGGTGGCAACATAGTGATACATTGTTTCAGAGGTCAAAAGTCAGTTACGTGGTGGTAAAGCAGTGCATTACAGATATTTGTTGAACAAAAAGGTTTTTGCTTTCTTGCGGAAGATAGTGTAGGCAGGTTCATCTTGTGTCTACCGAGGCAGGGCGTTCCAGAGTGTGGGAGCGATGGTGGTGAAACAGGAGCCCCCGGCTCTTTGTCTGGTAAATCTGGGAATGCTGAGGGCAGAAGTTTTGGCGGAACGGAGATTGCGCAGGTTGTGTTCTTAGTGATAGTTTGTGAGATGGGAGGGGGCTGTGTTATGTAGGTAGCGATGAGTGATGGCTAAGAGCTTGAACTCCATGCAGGCTTTAATGGGAAGCCAATGATTTATTTATAGAGCGCCTTATTCGTGGTCAGAGCGCCTCAAGCCTCAGACTGCTCAGTGTTGATTTTCAGCAGCTGGAGTTTGTGTAGATTTTTGGTTGAAGACCCAGCTAGATTGGCATTACAATAGTCTTGTTTATTCCCTATGATGGCTCTGGTTAGGGTAAGGCAGTTGCTGGAAGTGAGGAATTTCCTGGAAAGATTGATGAGTTTGGTAGAATAAGTTGTGGAGGAGGCGATAGCTTTGAAGTGTTTTGTGCATGTTAAATTCTGCATCCAGGTAAATGCCTAGCGTTTTTATATGGTTGGAGACTGGGATAGTGTTGCCATCTATGCCGAAAGAGGCAAAAGCAGGGCTGAGAAGCTTGAGGCATTGTGGGGATCCACCGATAAGGAGTTCTGTTTTTCCATCATTCAAGCATAGATGGTGAGTGGCCATCCAGGCTTGTATGATGCTGAAGATATGGTTGATCAGTGTAGTGTCAGTGTCGGGGGTTCCAAAGAGCTCGAGGAGGACCTGCGTGCCGCTGGGAAGATATTAGCCTAAATTACCTTTTCAAATTGACCTTTTATCCTAATTGGCCTAATAATAGTGGTCCCAATTGACCTTTACCTGTATCTTAGTTTTTATATATGTGTGGGGTGGGTTTGTGATAAATAATAGAAGGGGATTGGGTGGGTGGTTTCCCCATGCATATATGTCCTAAATGACCTAATTCAGTTTTCCCGCGATCATTGTGATTATAGCAATTCATATACATCCATTGGCAAAGTTGGTGTAAGGTATGTTGAGGCTGTCGAGACGGTCAAAGAGTGGTATGGTGTACATGTTGTAGAGGGTGGGGGAGAGGCAAGAACCCTGTGGGGCACCGTAAGACACAGGTATGGGTTCAGCTGACTCGAGGCCTGCAAAAACCCTGGTGGTGCATCCAGAAAGGGCTTCTGTGGCGAGGTGGAAAGTGGTGGTGAGGGGTTTACAGAGGATCGCATGATAAACTAGGTCGAAGGCTGTGGTGAGGTCTAACAGAAGAAGAATCGCAAGCTCACCGCTGTCCCTGATGTGGTCAAGATGGATCTTGAGGTCACGGAGGGCAGTTTCTGTACTGTCTAGATCTAAAGCCAGATTGGTGGGTGCCTAGTAAATAGTGATTTTTTTTTTTTTTTTTTTTTTTTTTTTTTTTTGAGGTGTAGTTGCCATTGATTTTGAGGAGGTGGTGATGGAGCGATTCTTGGTGGGTTCTAGAGTGGTTTCTTTTCACGAGGGGGGGTGACCCAAGCTTCTTTGATGGCGGAAGGAATCGAGTTAGTCTTGAAAGTTGCATTGATGAAGGCGGCTATAATAGGTTGACAATGTGGGCTGGGCAGGTATAACCAGCACAAGTTGAGGCTCTCAGGTGCTGGATGGTAGTACAGACTTCTGATGGGGAGACCAGGGGGAAGGGTGGCGGTGGATAGCTTTGTCCCTTTAAAGTCTGTGTTTTGGTGTCGAGGGCAGATTGTATGAATGGGAGCTTTTCAGGGTGGGGTGCCGGGAGTTTGAGATCTCTCAGGATTCTGAAGAGTTCTTTGGCATTGGAACTAGCGTTGGAGATCCTAGTATTGGAGATGATGGCTGTCTTGTAGGTGTTTGCAGTGCATTGGAAGGCTGTTTTGTTTGTATCAGAGGGATTTTTCCTCCAGAAGTGTTCAAGGGCTTGTTTCTTTTTACGGATGGAGGCTAGATCATTGGAGAACCAATTTTGGGTATTATGTTTTTTAATGGGAGGTGATTTTGAGGGGACCATGTCCGTCTAGTGTTTTGAGCAGTACCGAGTTGTAAGATGCGAGAATGGTTTCTGGTGTGCAGTTGTCAGGGGGAGGAATGAGGGAAGCTAGGATGGAGGGGGCTAAAAGCTAGACAGTGAGCTTGCAGGTGTCTGGCAGTGATGCTGCGGGGTTCGATGATGTGAAAGGATTTTTGTGGTGATGGCCGTGAAAGGCATAATTGAGTGATCTGACGGGGGGAGGGGGTTGGGGGATACTTGCAGTGGAATGTTGCATGGGAGTATCCAGTCAGGAGTATTTCATGGGTAGGATAGAGGACTAACTGGGAGAGGTTGATCTCATCCAGGGTATCTGTGAGGGTGGATGCTTTAAGGTCGGAGGGGTCATTAAAACCTAAGTTGAAGTCCCCATGGAGAATCAATTTGGTTTTGGGCTTGAGGGGGGATGTTGGATTTGGCAGTGCCAGAATGGGAGTATTGGCGGTAGACGAGAAGTTGATTGATGGTAGTTTGGGTGGGAGGGGGTGGGGGATTTGTCTTTGGCCGGAAGGATTTCATAGCCTGGAGGCTGTTGAAGAGGTGAGTCTATAAGGGGGAGAGTTGATTTATGTATGATAGCAACACCACTTCCTAGGCTGTCTTGCCGATCAGTTTTAAGGATGGAGTAACCAGTGGGTACTGCTAGGCAGTGCTCCAGATAAGATTTTGAGGTGGGAGTATTTTAAGCATGATTGTTCAAATTGGAGCATAAATGCAATTTCAAGAGTAAAAATGAGTTTTCTTCTCTGCAAGAGAGTAAAACTTATCCAACACATACGTTATAGGTATGAACACCTTTTAAAAGGGTGCATGCTTTATTGTGTTGCTCGCTTAGCTGTCACAGATTTGGTCTTTCAGTTGGAAATTCGCCATCATGCATAAGAAGGCTATGCTGCTGACAAAGGAAATGCTACAGTGTCATCTAGAGGTGGAAAGTATGTTTTTGAATAAATCAAAGCGTACACAGTACAAAATTAAATGATCCGTATTTGCCATATTTACATGCGTAAAAGGGCAAGATACGCACGTTAACTGGTAGGCTGCTGCTAGGGATAGGAGGGGGCCGGAAGCATTGTGTAGCCAGGTTTCACTTATAGCTAAAAGATCAAGCTTTTGTTCAATTAGGAGGTAGTGGATGTCGGAGGCATGGGCACAGATGGAGCAGGCATTCACGAGAGCACATGAGACGTTTGGGAGGGGAGAAGGGCTGTGGAAGTGGTGGTGTGGGTGAGGGGCCAATAGGGGTTTGAGGGGTGATGTAGGAGGGGGTGTCAGCAAATTGGATGCATGTATTTTGGGTGAGGAGTGGATTCTTGAGCGGAGTCAGTGTGTACGGGCAAGGCCAATGCCCGGTGTGTTAGTCAGGTGATGAGGAGGGGTTGGCTGAGAGTGTGGGGCTGAGTATGGTTGAGCGAGTGGAATTTCCTTGCGCTGAGGAAGATGCATTTGTAAGTTATTGCCCATGGGGATATTAGGTGGTGCGAGGTGTTTGGGTAAAGCGCTACACCTTAGGAGGTGGGCATTTGTAAGAATGCCGAATGAATTGGGTGCTACGACCCTCTCCACGCACACATGTACCATGCTAGGGAGTGGGCAGGGCATAGTTTCGCCAAAGAGAATACATTGTTAGTGAATACATGGTTTGTGACCAGCGAGTCCTGAGTCTGGGGAACGCTGATGTTGCAACTTGTAATAATAGGGATGTAGTGCTGCCGAAGCGGCAACACAGGTAAGTGGGGCAGCATATAACAGCCCGAGGGAAGGAAACAACTTGGCAGCGGGGGAGAAAGGCGTGTATTGCAGGATATACAAGCAGTTTGTAATGGATACTCTAGCGCAATTTCTCACACACGCACACTCACAGGCGCTCAACTAGGGAAAGGGTTGGATGATAAACTGTTGCAGGACAGGGGGCATGTTAATGCCAAGATACTGGTATACTTGCAAAAGGAGTGTTAAATACAATTCCCAGGCTCCCCTGGAAAACGACTCGGATTCAGGCAACAAGCAAGTCTGGCACGCCGCACAAAAAGAGTTCCAGACAAAAACGATCTCCCGAGACCCACTCCTGTGGTCCTAAAGAAATACATTGCTGTCACGACCAGGATATGAACCCAATAACTCTGCCGCTTTAGACCTGGTCGACCACAATATGTTGGTCGCCAGGTTCGAAGAAGTGGCCTCCTTCGCCACTGCAGCCTCCCGCTGGGCCGCCTCATTTCTCCACAACAGGTTAAGCTGCGTCTGCTCAAACTACAGAAACAGCGGCTATACCTATTGAATATGGAGTAACACAGGGAGACAGTCTTCCTCCCTGTTTTTATAACATATTCACTGTTCCATTTTTTGCCATGTTGGATCTTGAAGTGATCAGGTTCACCAATTTTGCGGATGATGCCCAGCGTGTCATCCCACTGGAAGGGGAGACTGAATAAAGCGTATACATGCATAGAAAATTGGATGGCGGCGAACGGTCTAGCCCTTAATAGGTCAAAGACTGAGCTAATGATTGTAGGGTCCCCTGAGTACTCGCTAGAACAGGATCCCGCCTAGGCAATGTGAAGATTAACACACTCAAGAAGGTGAAATACCTCTGGTTTATTCTAGACCAACATCTTTCAACGAATGCCCATGTGGGCAGTGTGGTGTCGGGAGCAGTTTATTATCTGATTCTTCTTCTTCCATATGCATCCCCTTATCTCTCAGGCCACCGCTGAAAGATTAGCGAGAGCCATAATTGGCGCTAAAATGGACTGTTGTAGTTGTCTGGCATTAGTAAAGCCGAAACCAACTGACTTCAGGTGATCCAAAATGGGGCCGTCAGGGTTGTCGTGGGACTGGGTCGTGGGACTGGCGAAACGCGATCATGCCTCATTGGCAAGGCAAGCTCTAGTTTGGCGCCCTGTGGCGGCTAGAATTCGCTTTCGCCGCCTCACGATTACTTTCAAATGTCTCCTGGGGACCATGCTGAGTTATGAGGCATCTGATGGTGTATAAGACCCCTACCAGAATGTGCGAGATTCAATAAAGTCAAATTACTGACTATCCCCAGAAGCAGAACAAAAAAGACAGAAAAGGGAGCATTTGGAGCGGCGGCTCCTGCAGTTTGGAACAACTTTCCGCTGGACTTAAGGCTCGAACAGCAACTCAAGCCTTTTTAAGGAAAAGTTAAAGACCTGGCTGTTTGCTTAATCCGCCCTGCCCTGTCCCCTGATGCCCCTTGGCTCTGATCTCTCTAATTATTTGTACCAGCGTCTGTTTTCTGTTCTGCCCTCACCATTATGCCTCCGGGTCCACAAATCATATAAAGTAAATAAAACAGGAAATGGACACAATACAAATGGGTAAGTGGGTGAGGTTGGGCCCTCTAATAGCTCTTTTTACTCCTAGTCGGTGTCTAGGAGATGAGTTTGGTACAGACTAGGTGTATCTGGTACTAGTAAACTGAATTGGGGGCTTTGGTGTGGTGAGGGCTCCAGCCGCCCGAACAAGCAAACTGAAGGATGTCCCGCACACTCCACAAAGGTATCTACAGAAGGACTTCCTTTTAAGATGCCACCTCACAACTCTTTGTACCGAGATTCAGGCACACTACACTGAATTAATTGACATGTAATGTGCTCTAAAACAAGGCTCTTGGTGGACGGTCGCTAAGGTGAGCAATGAGCCACAGCTACCCTTGTTCACCCTCCAGTATGGGCCTAGATGGTGAGTTTGTTACGGGGTAGGTGACTCCCCTCACCTGAGGAACTCTCTGGGTAAAACCCAACACTGGATAAAATTAGGCGTTGAGAACATGCGGCTATGACTAGTTGGGTAGATTATCTGGAAAGGTACACCCTACAATTTGCCAGTACAATTTTGACGTTGTGTGGGTGTACATATCCTCTTCTGACAGTGGCAACGCGCTAGCACTTTGACACTGTGGGAGATGGACATGGGTTGACTGGATGGATACACTGACCTACCCTCATTGTTACCACCCTCCCCAGAGTTAAGGAGCCCTCTCCTCAAGCTGGCAATGTCAATGCGCGCACCTTATACCTCAGTTCTTGCCTTACTACTTGGTCCAGCAGCCACGCACAAGTACAGCAGGCAGCTCTGATGGCAGGAGCTCCTCTTCTCTGGGATTGGTCTGTAGATTGTTAAAGGGGGGGAAATGGACTGAGGGGAAAATAGACAGAGGAGAGGAGTGCAGGCCGAAGAACAAGGGTGGATTTACTTGGTGAAGCTGCAGCCATTAAGGTACTATTCGGGTGATCCAGGACCTAGACCTGGTTCTAGATCTGAGTCACCGGCACCAGAAAACTGTGGAAGTGGGAAGCAGGCCAAAACGGCAGAGGCCAAGGGAGACCCTAGACAGGTCAACAGTTTTGTACCAGGGAGTCAACAGACCCGGTGAGGATGCATTGTGTATGCAGACAGACTGTGCTACCACAGGCAGGCTACACTGAAGTCACCAAAGTCTTTGTAGCAACCTTGAACATATATATTACAGGAAGAGGCCAGCAGGATACACTTGACACACTGGACTAGCTAGACACACCCACTGACATGGAACTGGGGGGGGGGGTGGGGCGGGGAAGACTACCCTTGGATGCAAATAGGTTGCTGGAGGGAAGAGACTCCAAGGGAGAAAGCGAAGGTTTGTAGAAGGGTGGGGTGTGGGGGGGCCTGGTAGAGATGAGGGGGGGGTGAGAGGGAGGCAGATGCAGAGGGGCACAGACACACACGGGGACCGACGCCACAGGTGGCCAGAGGCTGAGAGGCCAGGAGAGAGCAGCAGGGGAAGAAGAGACAGAGGCCAGGGGACCCACCGGTGGAAAAATAGAGCAGGGTTGGGGAGGAAAGGAACCAGGGGAGAAGGATAAGGCCAGACAGGGTGAAGGGTACCTGCCAGAAGGGCCTCTGCCCCTCCCCAACCCATGTTGGCACACCACATCGCCAGCAGCCAAGTGACAGACCCTCCAGTCCTTTCTTCACTGTTGCTCCACCCATTCTAGGGCCACAAAATGTGGTTGCCATGGGGATCTGGGGGGAGACCAAGTAACTGGTTTGTTTGGCCGTTGACGGGACAAGTAGTGTTGCTCCGCCGCCCTCAAGGGTTAGCCACCCAGGAGTCATTGTTTGGATGTTGCCAGGACACTCCCACAAGCAAGTGTTTGTTTGGGCAATAGTTGCCAAGGTCGTTTGTGTGGCCTCCAGGGGAGGGGAGATGCAGAGTGGGCGCACACTTTTCAGTATTCTGTGTGATTCCCAGATCAGGGGAGTTGGCAGTTGGAGCCCAGAAGGGTGGGGCGGGGGGTTAATTGTAGGGTATGGGGAGATTAAATTATCCAGTGCAGGACAGTTGCGGCCAAAGCGCAGGCTAATGGTTGGGTGGGGAATGTGGCTTTACAGAGCACCCCACCCATGCTGGACACAACAAGTGCAATTTGTTTTGCAGGGTTCAGAGAAGGTTCATGCCAAGACAAAGGGGAGATTAATTCTAGGGTGCGGTAAGTGGGAGGAAGAGATGAAAGGGGTTACAGGCTGCAGCTGAGCAACAGGTAAAATACATTTGGGAAAAATAAGTCACCAAATACTTTGGAAAAGGAAGTTGTGCAATACATTGAATACAGCAGGGAAATTAAGTCTTGTAATACATGGCATTTTCTATGTCCCCTTTTATTTGCAATTTCCACACCACCTTCCTCTCCAACAGACCTTTCCAAGTGCAAATGGGTCCTTTTTTCTCTCCTCCACCTCACTCTCTACCTGTGGTGTCCTTCGCGGCTCTATCCTATCGCCATGGCTTTTCAACATCTACCTGGCCCACTTGATCTCCACCTCCTGCCTTCCTCCCGCATACTTAACTGCTATTCAGGCATGGTGCTCTGCCAATGAGCTCCGTCTTAATGCCAAGACGGAGATCCTTCTCATTTCGATGCCTCCTCACTCTCTGGCCAGACTCCCTGGGCCTTCTCCACTCTCACCCACTTGTGAGGCAAAAAGTGGGATAATTTTTGACTCCTCTCTCTTTCTCGCCATACCTAGCCAAGAAGTCAAATTTTCATTGCATCTCCTCGGGTGCTTTCTACCTATCGTCACCTTCCCCCAGAAGCTCAACGTTCCTGGTTGCCTCTAGGCTAGACTACTGCAACATACTCTCTTCCTCAACCTGACTCTTTCCTCCCTTTGCCCCTTTCAACTAATCCAGAATAGGACTGAGAGACTTATCCTTGGGCTCAGGCCCAGGGACCCCATCGCCAGCCCTGAAATCTCTCCACTTGCTCCCGGTTAATGCAAGGGATACAATTCAAGACCATTTGCATCATCCACAAGGCAAGGCTATCTGGAGCCTGGGACCTCTTGACATCCAGTTTTCCCCTTCCAAAATACCTCATTGTCAATGTCCTTCGGTATTCTGATTTCAACTCTCTGCAGGTCAAATGTTTCTCCAAGCAGAGAGTGGGAGGTAGATCCCTTTCCTTGGCAGGCTCCTCCCTCTGGTACAGACCCCCTCAGCCCCCTTCCTCCCCCCCCCAAAACGTGAGCCGGATCGTCTTAAGTTCTGGAAACTTCTCAAGACATTCCTTTTCTCCACTTCCTTCCTTGCCCCTCCCGTGAAAACTCCAACTGCTGCAGCGACTGGGGCCTGGTCCCTTCAGAGTCATACAGCAGCCAGACCACCACCACCACCACCTAACAGTCCCTCTAGCATCCTTTCACAGCACGTACCCTCTGGCTACCTTTCCCGGACTAACCCAGCTGAGCCCGCAATGTCCACAGCACTCAATCCCCCTTCCCCCTTCTCCTGGCACGTGCCCGCCCCCACCCTCCCTCTACCCCCTCACGCTTACCTTGCCATGCACTTGCACAGTAGGACTGTCACAAGGCCAATATTACCGTTTTTGTTCTACTTTTGTGATTCCCATGACACCCCCCGCCTCTCTCTCCCCCCACACCCCCTTCCCCCTCAATCTTGTCTTGTGGCGCCTGGAAACACCTGTGTATAGGCACCATACAAATGTCTCACTAGCTTAAACGGCTTCATTGGCCCTTACAAAATGACCACTGCTGTGACAGAGCTTTGAGTTGAACTGTCACCAAATCCCTTCTCTTTTATGTATCTGGGAAAGAGCTAAGGTAGCTCCAACCAGACCTATGAAAGGGGATGGATAAGTTCCTTTCAAATGCCATGGGGCATGCTGGTATGTACCTACTGCATCTATTGTGCCTAAGAGAAATCGATAGTTTTTGTGATCGAATGTTGGCAGTGCACGCTCATGTTGACCTTCGTTCATTTTGGCTCAAAAATTATAATTATAAGAAATCTGGTGCTTAATAACTGATCTTTTTCAAATAATCGAGCAATGACTAACTTGGCCAATAAATATGGTCTCGATAACAGATCAACTTTGTTGTTGGATGTTTAATCATTTGACAACCCTGAAATTGAAGCTAGTGTTCTTTAGGCAATAAGCCCTGAGCCGGGGGAGGTGGTGGGGGCAGAAGAGAGAAGGGACCCAAAATTAAAAGTGGTAATTAAACCTCCATATTATACCATTGTTTCTTGCCCAATGCACTTCCATGACTATGGTAAACCTATCGATCACTATTTTTTGATTTTAAAACAAATTCTGTGATCAATCCACTTACTATCATTCATAATTAGTGTAAAGGCTGGAGCGGGTATCTGTGCTTCTGCCCCCTATATATAGTAGGGTAAAGGCACAGAACACCACAGCAAGGCTCTCAATTTGGTAAAACGTGGCGAGCAGCCAGGCTTAAGCTTTCAGGATGTGATGTCTGTTGGGACTAGCTTTATAATCTGTCAGTAGAGGTATATAAAGATAAACCTCTCTGACAGATAAACTAAAAGTAAAAATAGTGTATACCTATCTCTCGGCTTGGACCATGTATTAACTGGTTATGTACCAATTGCACCCTGTTATGTTTGCAATATCTTTCAATTCCGTGTCATGTGGGAGGAGCCAACTCGTAAACATGGGGTTACTCCACCAGCATGTGAGTGAGCCACCCTGACAATTTATTTTATTTATTTGTATTTGTAAAGCGCACTAACAGCCCACAGGCATAGAGGCACTGTTGCAGAAATTGTCTTGTTTGCACATATTTGTCTTAGTTACGTAGGTATACTTGGCTCATGGTTACAGTGAGCATGAACATGAGATTGCATTGGTTGCGAATGGAGATCTTAATACAGGAACATGATTTAGCTGATGGGTAAAGTCTCCCCAGTTCCCAATGCTCTGTGTGCAGTTGTGATGTTGGAGCACTTGATCCACATACGACTTAACCAGAGATTGATTCTATTAGGAACCTAATCGTCAATGGATGTCATGGTAGAAACAATGACCCCTTCACAATTACCTCCAGTAATAGTTGTGGATATTGTCCTGACCTATATTGGGATGAGGTGACGCAAATATATATGTCTTCAGTAACTGAGTTCCTACATAGATTGAGTTGAACTGTAGGTAAATGAGAGTTTACATAACACCATGCCTCTTTTCAATAAAGCATCCATGTTGTTGAATGAGTCATGTGGGGCGAACGCCTATAAATTGCGAATTTCAGAACGATTGTGGCTATCATAGGACAATATGTTGCCAAGAAGAGCACCATAGATCTGGAATAAGCAGCATTACATTTAGTGTACACAAAAGTAGGTATCTCTGTTTAAGGAACAATTCAACCCTGACAAACCAGTGTTCTGAGAGTCTAAAGTTGTAATCTCTGTGATTCAAACAGCTAATGCATCATATGCCAATGTGTCTGGGGATTGTTGCTATGCGATCCTTGATGGCTGCTGACTGCAATGTATTTTTTAAGGGGGTAAGGGGCAAAGGGTGAGAGCTGTAGCCTGGGCAGATGTGGGAGGTGTGAGGGAAGAGTGTGCCACTCAGTGGTAAGTGTTCTTTGAAGAACAGTCTTGAGTTTCTTTCTGAAAAGTGGGTTGGGCTATAGTCTAATGAGCACTGCAGAAGAATGATGGCCATTTTCATTTTGCTTTCCAGCCTGGCTTTATCGTGGTTTACAATGTTGCCCTTCAGAGTCGACATATTTCGTCTAGGCAGCTTAGTACATTAGTCCGCATTGCCTTCTGGTCATCGACTTTGCAGGATGAGCATCGGATGTCCTTGAGGATGGGTTTGTTGTATATTTCTTCATGCCTGTGATCTGGCAGGCAGCAGTATGGTGGATGACTTTCAGAGGCCATATACTGATACTGATATTGATATTTTATTTGTATCGCTCTCATACACAAGGGAGACCAATCTTACTAAGCCCAGTGACATTGAGAACGTGCAAGTGCAGGGGAGAGGGAACGGGGAAAGTGCAGGGAGTTGAGGGGGGAGAAGTGGAAAGTGCTAGGTTTAAAGAAACAGACCGGGGGTGTCTGATAAGTGCAGAATAAGGGGCAGGGGACTGTAGGGTTTACAGATACAGACCCAAGTGAAGGGATTGCAAAGAGGCAGTGCAGTGTGCAACAGGGTGAGCTGGTATCTGCGCCCGGAATCGGAGGATAACTAGGTGCATGATGCCGAAACAGATCAGCAGGGGAGAGGAGGAGTGAAGGCAGAAGCAAAGAGGAAGGTCTTGAGGTGCTTCTGGAACCTGAGATGGTTCTCCAAGTTTCATAGTGGCAGGGAGGCCGAAGACAAAGATCGATTTTTACCTCTGAGGAGGTGCAGTAGGAAGTTTGACCTTTTTTAGAGACATCGGAGATGTGGGCAGGAAAAGAAAGCATGGAATCGAAAATAACCCAGAGGTTCTTTGCCTCATAGGTGGGGATAGGCGGAGGGCCATGGGACGCTGACCAGAGAGTGACTGGAAATGATGGTGAAGGTGTGCCAATGAGGAGGATCTCCATCTTGCTGCCATTCAGGCAGAGTATGTTGGCGGCACACCAATCCTGAATAGCAGACAGGCAATTGGAGATGAGGGAAGAAGAGGTGGCCAAGGGAAGCTTGAAAATTAGGTCATCAGCATAGCACCATAGCACAATTGGAGCAGAAAACTGCAATGCGATGGGCGAGAGTTGCCAGGTATTGATTGAAAAACCATGTGAGAGGTTAGACCCCTGGGGCAAACCAAAGGTAGAAAGGGAGATGGAGGAAAGGAAGGACCCTCGTTGGACCTGGGAGGGTCGATCCGAGAGGAAAGAAGTCAGCCAGGCTAGAGCCTGATCAGTGATACCCAGATTGTCACTGAGACTGTTGAACAGGATGATATGGTTGACCATGTCTAAAGCAGAAGAGAGATCAATTAGGACCGAGGGGATGCAAGAGTCAAGGTTGGAGAGCAGCTCTTCACAGATGTTCAGGAGAGCAGTTTCCTGCAGATTGTGAAGATTTTGGCCGAGTTGTTAGAAGCCGCAGAGACACAGGCTTGGATGTGGGCTCTCTTCCTGGTACAGACAGAGAGTTTGTATTGCCTTTGGAGCAGGCGGCAGGCCAGTTTGTCAGAGGATGAACAAGAAGCCCTCCATTTCCTCTCAGCCACCCTGCACTTATGTTGAAAGGTAGCTAGGTCAGTCGTACCAAGAATTGCACTTGGCTTTGGGCTTCAAACAGAACCTCATGATGGGGGCAAGAGTATCAGAGATGGAAGAGTAGAGCATGGAAAGGATTGTGTCAAGATGCGAGTCAGCCAGAGGAAGGGGGGGAGGAGAGAAGTTGACGGCAAAAGCCTCAACTGACACACGCTTCATGGGCTGGATATCCGAGAAGGTAGGTGGTAGTGTTGCGGTTGGCTTGGCCGGGGTGTGGGGGGGGTTTGAGAAGGGAGAGGGAGAGATGAGATGAGAAGAGGGAGTGATCGCTCCATGAGACGGGACGGGAGGGGAGTAGGAGGGGGGGGGGGTCAGAGGAGATCAAGACATCAAGCGTGAGCCCTGCATAGTGAATTGGACCGAGGGGCAGATGGAAAGGGAGAGTGAATCGCAGAGGTCATGGAAAAGTACAGAGGCAGACCAGAGAGTCTAGATGGATATTGAGGTCAACAAGGAGGAGTTCAGTGGTTGAGGCCAGGAGGGAGGAGGAGCAGTCTGCCCACTGAGAGAAATGAGGTGATCTGACCCGGAGGGAGGGATGGAGGGAGGGAGGGAGGGTGACTGTGTGGGAATGATAGAGGCAGGATTCCACTCGGGGAAGATCAGGGCTACACCCCCACCGGATCGATCTGGTTGCGGAGAGTATCTTGTAACCATCAGGGAGCGGAGTATCAAAACATGTGATAGAGCTAGCCTTGAACCATGTCTCGGTGAGACCAAGGACATAGAGGCCAAGTTCCTCCAGGAGGTGGCAGATGACAGCAGAGCAAGAGTTGAGAGTGGCAAGATGAAGGTTGCCAGACTTAAAGGCCTTCCAGGGAGGGGTACAAATCGGGAGGTACGCCCTGCGGAGGTGACTAAGGAGCCTGAGGGGGGGGGGGGAGACAGGGCAAGGGGGCGACTTGGCGCCTTTCCCCATTCCCATTATGCCCTATGGGGCAAAAATGGGAATGGGGGATGGGCAAATGGGGAATTACCGCCCCACTCACCTTGGAATGGGGCGGTAATTCCGCCATCCACCATGCCGGAGTCCGGCATGGACCATGGTGCTAATTGCACCATGGTCCAGCGCCGGACTTGTAATGAGGGCCCAGGAGTTGAAAGGAAGTTGATGGGGCGAGCGAAGTGCCCATCAAAGAGGAGATTGGCCTGAGGGGGCTTGGGCCATGATGGTGCCATTTAGGTAGACATTAATGATGACCTTAGAGGAGTTGAAGGGAGCCATGTGGGCTTTTCACTGTGTGCCACCATTAATGGGAGAGGAGGAGAAAGGACCGAGCACAGAGATCATCTGAAGAGTCAATAGAACTGGCGAAGGAACGACGGAGGATGTCGGTGAGGGACTGTCTGGAGGAAGCGCTGGAATAGGTGTCGGCGCTAGGGAGACCAGGGTTGGAGGCCAAGATATCCTTTTTGAACTTCTTCCTACCAGACTTGGTGAGATGGGAAGGATAGTTGTTATTGTTATTGTTATTTTGCATTTGTATAGCGCCTTATATACCATTGGTATGGTCTGAAGGCGCTGGTAGGTTGAACGCCCTTGGGAACCGAGGTTCGAGTCAGTAGAGAGGGTGAGGAGAGTCAAAAGGTGCGTGTGCGCACAGGTATGTGTGCAGCTGGTGCGGGTTGATGTGGTAGCTGCTTCTTAGCGGTAGGTGTGGTGGTTGAGAGTCAGGAGAATGTGTACGCTCTGGCAGAATTTATCCCGCTCCAGAGTGGCTGCGTTAGGCCTGAGGAGAAACGCCAGGCTGGGGGTGTTAAACCAGCGGTGGTTAATAAGAGTGCTGGGGAGTGAGCGGTGGATGTTGATATGAGAACAGTTATACCGAATGGTGTCATAGTATCCCTGTGTTCTATTTGAGTGGTGGTGTAAAGAGGAGAGTAGGCGTGGGGTGGGTATGATATATGTTCATTCAAATTTACGCATATCAATGCATATTATGTACGTCATGCAATTTAAGCAGTCAGGAACACATTCGCGCGTGCATAGTTCGTCTTGCGTGCTCTAGTCAATCCCTCATTTTCAGTGTGCTTCGTGCATGCTCTCATGTATTCCAAATGCATGCACTCCCGTCGTCCCCGCGAATGCACTCCAGTCTGTCTATGCGTTCATCAGGTCTGCACGCTCGTCCGGTCTGCTCTACACAGGCGTCGGCTTCACGCAGGCATCCGCTCTACACAGGCATCCGCTCTACACAGGCATCCGCTCTACACAGGCATCCGCACCACACGGGCATCCGCATCACACTGCTATCTGCTCCACACCGGCATCCGCATCAGATGGTTGGGTTTTAGGGAAAGAGCCAGGTTTTCAGTAGTTTGCGGAAGGCCGTTAAGTCCTGAGTTAGGCGGATGTGGGGTGGGAGCGAGTTCCACAGGGTTGGGGCCAGGGCTGAGAAAGATGCTCCGCCTAACCTGACTGAGTTTGTTGAGCTTGATCTGAGGGTGCGGGTAGGGTGATAGGGTATTAGCTTTTTTGAAGATAATGGGGTCCAGTTTTGATGGCAAAGCAGTTGGAGGCGAGAGAGGGGATGGGGTAGAAACGGGGGGTGTGGGAGCTGCAACGGGTGTGAGTAGAACAAGTAGAATTCACAGGGCCAGCATGTTACAGAAAAAGCACGCAGTACAGACAAGGGGGGTGGGGGGGAGTCTGCTAAAACACAGCTAGATTGACTTTCTACCAAAATGCAAAAACACACCTGGATTGAACAAAACTCGATTGATACCAAACAATCCCATTTGATCAGGATCATTGTAGGAGAAGATTGTTTTATTTGTGTTTTTATTTATTTATTTATTTTTTTTAACTTGTTTTCCTAATTGATATCCTCCAATAAATGCTGTGAGTTGTCACACAATTGATGACATATCTATTAGTACAAAAACCATTAAGCACAGAAATGAGACTGGGCACATCAGTTAATGCAATACACTTTTTCAGCACTTTTGTAATTGTATCTATTTTCCAAAAAACGAAAAATAGGCCAGGCCATCAGATCACCCCACCTGACTCAATAGACGCTGCCTAACCTCTATTCTCCATCAATCCAGTACAGCTGTGCCCCTCTGTATCCTACCCCCCACTGTACATCTGTTCCGTTATGCATCTGTATTGTTTACCTCTGTAAAGCGCTCTGTTGCTTCTCGCAGCTAGGTCTGCTCTCCATAAATATAATTCTTCATATTGGTGAGATGATATTCCTTAACCGCCCATTATTTTGGTGCCTTTCATACATATATTATTTACTTCAAAAGATGAAAATGACGAGGAGACCACTAGGTGTTGCAGAAGAAGATGGATGCATAAGCAGGTTGCTCCCCACTCCATGTTGTGAAAAGAGCTTCATTACTGGTTCCTGCTATATGACTGAGTGGTTAGAGGTGCCTCAACGATAACGGAGCATGTCTCTGGCAGTTGTCTGTCTGTGGCCCAGGCTGTATTGCTGGGAAAGATCCTCCGGGTGTGTGTAGGCCTAGGGAAGGTCGGACCGAAGGCCTATCATGGCCGCTTGCCTCAGTGACTCGGCAGTGGACTGTGGATTTGGTGCTAGGGACAGCCGGAGGGAGGAGGGAAAGAGGACTCTAGGCGGAGCAGCGAAGAAATACATTTCACTGATCTCCGTGATCATGCCCTTCTTATTTAGACTCAGACTTATCCACACAAGAGGCACATTTCTCGTCTTTGTACTGATATTGAAGTGACCCATCTAGAAATGGCATTATCTGGTCCGACCACAATGTTGGAAAATTAAATCTGCTGATCAAATCCAGCCAGCAAGACCCAGAATTTTTGCTGGCGCAGAACAATTGGGACATACATGATTTGATGGCTGATTCTGTGGAATTGCTACATTTGAATCGCATGGAAATGTTTCTTTGGGATTGCTCAATCGTTTGATGCACTAAAACAAACAAAAAAAGGTATAGCACAGGGTGGTTTTTAATATCAAGAGATCATGCTTATTGTCTTGACTGGACGGGGAAATGCAACTAACTTCCCTCTCCACCTGATACAAGAATTGGCTGAAGCATCACAAATGCACTACGAACAATGCAAATTGGACATTTCTTTTTGTTTTGTTGAGGGGCAACGATAGTAAAACGTTCTGGTATAGCTACAAAATGTTCCTGGCGGGGTACGCTACTCGGGAACTTAAACCTTTACCTGAAACTGTATGGGTTAGCTATATCGCAGAACTCTACTTTGAACATGGCTTGGCTGGGACTTGGCCTGATCCTCATGAACAGGGTGCCGATATAATCGGCTTTGAAGGGGAAGATATTCTACAGGTTATCAATAAGCTAAAGGCCTCCTGTGCACCAGGCCCTGATGCGTTTGCTAACAATGTAATACATTCTAACCCTCATTTGTGGGCTCTTGGGTTGGCATGTCTATTTCATCCTATTATGACCTTGGGAACCATCCCTCCTAGTTGGAGGGAATATATCCTAATTCAGGTTCACAAAGAGGGGGATAGACCGGATCCCTCTAATCACAGGCTTGTAGCAATGGTAGACTTTAGTTGCAATTCTTTCTCTTCCCTTATTTTAAAAAGATAAAGTGGGTGGAAGAAAATGGTCTTGCGTTTCAGACCAGGTTTAGGCATGCTCAATAAATACCATAATAATCCTTCATATTGGAACCTTACATAATATCTGGCCCCTTCATTATCTCATGGCGGACATCTGATGTCGCCCAGATAGAAAACGATGTCTTGTTTTATCGATTACTCTATTACTCTGTCATTAGATTGCGCATCACATCCAGTACTATGGAGTTAACTTGCATGCTGGGGACTAGACCCATATTTACTACTTTTCAGAAAGTTAGTGCATTCCGATACAACTGTTTCTGTCGTATCAGCCCGAATTATTACATGTAGTATACCTTCAAATCGAGGCCTTAAACAGAGTTGCGTACATGCCCCCTGTTGTTTTATCCATGTGTCTCCGATATGGATGCTGCAATAAGGTCAAGTCGTAACCTTCCCCCTCACAATGGTAAGGCCGCTATACTGTGGTTTGCCTACGCTGATTGTTATTTGACTCCAATCGGCTTGCAGCATTCCATGGAGGCTCTGTACACCTTTGCTACCAAGAACACCATGAAAATTAATCCATCAAAATCTATAATTGTGATTATTGGCAACAGATCTCGCAAAAAATATCCATTTAATTGGAGACTACCAAATATCTTGCTTGAAGTTGTGGATAGTTAAGTCCATATGATCCTTTCTATTCAATCTAGTCCGGCGGTCTCCTACTTTGGTGATTTTATAATGCATAAAGTAATGAAAAAATGGCTGGTAATTAAGAGGGGGGCGGTTCTAATGGTGACCATTTATACAAAAAATGTTATTCCTGGCTATTATACAGGCTTAAAGTGTTATCAACTCGATATGTTATATGGCTTGATAAAGTCAAGGGGAAACTGCTTTGCTCTTTATTGGGTGTGTGAACTCTGCCTCACTTCTATAAGGGCTCGTTGGCTGATGCAGCGTCGCAAATTATATATGTTATGTGCTCTTTACCCTGATAACTGCACCCATTTGGGCCGGTTGCTACTCCTATCCATGACGAGGCATTGAATCCTTTCCTACAGGATCTGAAAGTATCAGCATTGGCTCATTTAGAAAACATTGGTATGACTTTAAAACAAGCCCTTTCCCTACCCTTTGTTTCGCTTGTCCTAAAAAATGAACTAGGGGCTGGGATAGATCCGAAAACTTGGCTAAACTGGGTCGTAAAAGGAGATGCATGGAATTTAGTAATCATTGTTTTAATTTCCTGGTGTGCCGGTCGCATAGGTCCCCACAAAATATGTTCACCAAAATTGAAGACATTTATCATCCATCTTCATCTTAATATCCTACCTATCTTGGAGTACAATGGTGCCTGGCGAGGCATCCCAAATAATAAAAGAAATTGCAGTCTGTCATCTAGCAATAGAAACCTGCCGCCATGTACTTGGTTCTTGTAGTGTTGTAAGTGAGAAATGTATTGGTCTGTAGTCATTTCATCAGCTATAAAGAAAGCTTGGTTACATCAATTCTGGAGTCTCATTTGTGTGGCTGAATCTTTGGTGTTCACATCTGCTGCTTTTTGTATTTGGAAAAGAGGCACTTGCACTTTATGAATCTGCAGTTTAGGTTTACAGTAGTATTTGCTAGTGGTTTCATCCTCGTTTTATTTAGTATTGACAACTGGGATGTCAATGGATGGTCTAAGTGATTCTTAAATAATTTAGGTCTGTAATAATCAATTTTTATGTCTTGTAATTCAACGTATTCATGATTGTGTAGTGCAACAGGTTTATTTAACCAAAAGCCTGTAAATACATTTTAAAAAGGATGTATTAATTACAATGCCATGAGGGATGCCTGAACGTGTGGTTGCTTCAAACTCTGTAGGCTCATTGAGTGGGAGCGGCTCCACAGAGTATCAGATACGTGGTGAGTCGATTGCTCCCAGTGACTGTACAGCGATGTGCGGGAGCTACAAGCTGGGAATCCAGGTTCCCCATGGTGCAGTGGAATGGCTGGACCCTACCTCTGTGCCCTTCTTTTGATTTTAATAGGCCTTGAGTAAAGCATAAGTGAAGGCCGGTGAAGGGGGCTTTGCCAGCTTCGACCTAGGGGCGGTGGCGTGTATGCAGAAGGATGCAGGCTTTGATGCACCATTTCACTGTTCTCCTTATTAACCAAAGGAACAATACTATCTCTCCTTATACTATAAGGTGCCCCTACCTAACTAAACGAACTACTGTGCTTGCATTTGTAAGTGAATGTCTTAACAGAATCTGTTCACTGCTCAAGCTAACCTTAACTGGCCCTACCACTAATTGATAACAAAGGATGCTTGCTTCTCACAAACCTATTCAATACTTGATTTTCAGATAGTCCCTGTTGACTCTTTTAATCAGTTAATGCAATTCATTTAATACTTTATTATGCTTTTTCTTCTATCTTTGGTAAATTTTCTTTATTTTATTACTCCGCTCTTGCTTCTCTCTACAGCAGTGGTCTTCAAACTTTTTGACCCCGAGCACACTCCCCAAAGAAAAATTTCTCCTGCCCCCCCTATACACATGGACTCCAAAATTGTACCCGGTTGCGAACGGTTATCGTGCGCTGAAGTAGAATGGTGCCCCTAACGAAGGAGTGAATGCCAAACACCACGTTGTTTCAAAATCATTGCTTGAGCAGTTTATCCCCCACTTGCCTCCATGGGCGTAATTTTAGGGGGGGCAGGTGTGTTTGTTCCCCCAACTTTCATGGCACACCATTTTATCCCCATTCGTTTAGCTGGGGAAACTTCCATCAGATGTCATGTTCCCCCTCCTCCCCCCCAAACATTTTCAGCAAAGGTACACCACTGCTTGCCTCCTCTCCTCCATGCTCCCTAATGTGGGGGTCGCAGAGGGAGAGGGGCGCAGGAAGGACCGGTGCTGTATTAATAACGCAGCTCCCCCATGGCAGATTGCTGGAGGCCAGCAATCTGCCATGGGGGAGCTGCGTTAACACAGCACCGGCAGAGCAGTTTCGGTCCCCCCGCTCGCCACCTCTCCTCCATGCCCCCTAATGTGGGGGATGCAGGGGGAGAGAGGCGCAGGGGGGAAAGGTGCTGCATTAGTAACATGGCTCCCCCGTGGCAGATTGCCACGGGGGAGCCGCGTTAAAAATAAAGGGGAAGGGGTGACTTACCTCTCACACGCGGCAGCAGGGAACACAGGACACCACAACGCAGCCTGGACGCGCGATTCAAATGCAGGAAAGCGCGTGTCCAGGCTGCGTTTATTTCCTGTTTCATGGCCACCCCCCACCACATCGCACTGGCTGAGCATGTTCCTGGGAGCCAGTGGCTCCCCATTGCACATGCTCAGTTCAGTGCAGCAGGGGGAAAAAAAGCGTCACTCTTTTCCTTCTTCGGCAAGGTATCACGCGCCCCACCCCCAGGCATGGTGACGTGCCCCCCAATGGGGGCGCGCCGCACAGATTGAGGACCTCTGCTCTACAGTGAGTGCTTGTTCTCTGGTTACATGGTAAAGTTATCCAGAATGTGTAACTTCTAGGGATGTAACGGTATTAAGGTATACTGTTAAAGATACCGTGAGCTACTCAATTAAACAATAATAACCGTCACATTGTTTATACCGGTATACCGTTTATACCGTTAAGTGTGCTTTTCAATCTGATTTGGAAAGGCTGCAGTAAGCAAGTTCTGCGCAGTCTTGGTCTTGCACTGTTGGATGTGCCATCTACAAAGTAGTTTCAGTTGGAGCAGTTTTTAATGCCCTTCCATAAACCACACGTGCCTGACACACAATTAATATGTTAGCAATAGGAAGAATAAATACAGTGCCAAGAAGGAAAAGGGTTTACTTTGGGTTGGCGGCTTTGGGGTTTATATATTTATAATGGATAATGTTTGCTAAACATATGACAATGGAGGATTTCCCTAGTTCTATCATTGACTTTGCATATAATAAGTCACACTGTGAAATTCACTAATCTCTGTGGGTATACCCTACTGTCATACCAAAGGGTAACATGTTGGCCCGCAAGTAAACTAAAGGCTGTAACGTAAAGAGAGCGTGTGTGTGTGTGTGTGTGTGTGTGTGTGTGTGTTCGCGTGTGCGCGTGCACACAAGCTTATACTACCATCATCCTCCATTGATCTGTGGCATGCAGGTTATAAAGATGGCAACATTTTCATCTTCCCCAGTAGCCAGTGGGGGAGCTAAAAGCCTAAATGACCACTTAATAAAAGCTATCAGTTTACTTTCCCAGCTGCAGCAGGCCCCCCTCCCCCTCCTCCTCTCCACATGTGTGTTTGTGTTTGGTGGAAGCAAGGGGTGGCATTTCAGTGGAAAGTATGTTGAAAACCCCAATTCTGGCTCTGTGTGCCTGGTTTTGTTTGTGATGATAAATCTGACAATTTGTGACCTTTTAGAAAATATTTGTTAAGATTAGTTAACTCCGCCTGCTATACCGTGATAACCATGATATACCGTCATTTGGCAAGAAGTTTATCGTACCGTTCTAAAACTAATACCGTGACACCCCTAGTAACTTCCAGTGTGCTTTTCCTTTTCATTCAACTTGTAATATTTGGTCCCTTTCTGACATCTGTTTTTGTTATTCTCACACTTGGCTTGTACTATTTTACTCTTCTTTGATTATTCCTTCTTGATGTTGAATGATACAAGTAAGAGTATTCCAGTAATGATTCTTATTCCTTTTGGTTTCAGTTTATGATCTCCTTATCTCTACTGGGATGAGTATAATTGGTCTCGTAGCGATTCTCATTCACCCCTCAGGGTTTCAATGAGTCTTTAACTTGACTGGGACGAGTACGATTGGTCCCATAATGATTCTCCGTCCCCCTCCCGGGGCCTCCAAGTTTCCCTGTTGCTCTTAGGGATAATATCACTGGGGCTTCTACTCGCTTGGGCTCGGTTCTCTTTTCTTGTCGTTTCTCTGGATGGTCATACGGTATCCCCAATACCATTAGGTTACTTGTGGTCCACCACAAGATTTTTGTGGTCACACCACTTTCCGTCTCTTGCTTTGCTTCAGGACGCTGCATGTCCAACTTTCCTTATGTTCTCCCGCTGGTAAGTAGCACGCTTAACTCCCTTTCTTGTTCCTCTCTGTTAACAGGATGCTGCACGTCCAGCTTCACTTCTGTACCGGCCTCCCAATACGTTTGTAACTCGTAGGTTGTCTCTTTCCTACCAATCTCTTCCCCACTCACGTGTGACTTAGCTGTGGGACTTCCCAGAGCACCCTCTCTCCCTATTTCCCCCAAAAATTGGATTTTTCATTTAATGTAACATTTACAGAAGAGCTATTGTTGGGATGTTTTCTAGGGAGCACTTGTCCAAAAAGGGAAGTCTCTTCCGGTGAGGCCTTGACCTGTAGGGATGGTTTTGTGGAGCTTGCTCCCCTCCCTAGCCTCACATGGGTGGGGGAGTAGTCTCCATCATGGGGAGAAGGGATGAATTCCCACAGTTCAGGGGCTGTAGAGGGGAGGTGTCAGAGGTCCAGCCCGGGACAGCTGGCTGTGTGCAGTGGCTGGAGAGGAGGCATTAGCACCTATCTTTGGACACCTGTCAGCTGCTGTGCCGTTTGTGTTTTGGGGCTGGTGACAAGGGCCTTTCAGCCGGAGGAGGAGACTTTGTGGGGACGGTGTTCAGCTCTGCGAAGTGCATTGGCACTGTGTTGACAGGCTGATTTAGTCTGACCCTTGCATTACCACAGAAGTTTGGTGGTCAATATGGTCAGTAAGCAGCCCAGCAGATGGGCGAAGTTCTCTGTGCTTTTACGATAGTTGTTCACGCAGTCCTGTTGGAAAGGAAGGTGTTTAGAGCTGAAGTTCAGACCATTATTTCTGTAATCAAGGAGAGGGTGGCCAAGGTTGAAGAAAGGGTGGAGGTTCTGGAACACAACCAGTTTGCCACAAGATTTTGCGATTGCAGGAGCTTGAACATTGTGAGAAAATGTCATAAAATGGATGACCTGGAAAACTGAGAATGCAGAAATACTTTGCTCATTTTGGGACTTGTTCTGTGTGACGGTGAGACTCATGCTGTCCTCGAGCAAAAGGTAAGCAACATGGTCAGGGGCATGTTATGCCAGGATGACTTTGGAGCAGTTTGTCAGGGTCCTCCGTGGAACAGGCTCAGGCACCAGATAAGTGGTGGCCAAATGTCACTATTTTCAGCACAAGGAAGCTATTCTGCGGAGAACAAGGACACTTGGATCCTATACGTGGGAGGGCACCTCGATCAAGTTGTTCCAGGACTCGCCAGCATATACCCTAGATAGGAGACAGCAATGTAGGGTGCTTATGGCTTTGCTGCAGTCGGAAGGGATCCGATACAGATGGCGTAATCCCTTTGCCCTGCCCTTCGAGATCAAGAGGGACCCTTATGTGCTTAAGAAGGGTGAATTGGCGGATCAGCTTTGGCGTGAGCTCCGAGGAGCAGTGACCAATTCCGGGTTGGAAGATACACTGCAGATAAGAGAAAAGTTTAAGAAGGCCTTTGCACAGACTGGTCGAAGAAGGAAGGTGACAGTGCTCTAAGGTTTAGGAAGAGGAACTCTTCCTCGCAGAAAAAGACTTTGTTGTCTGGTTGTTTTTTATCCCTTTTCTTTTCCTAGGGGATTCTGCATGGCCTTCTAACGAGGGAGCAAAGTTGAGCGTTCTGCCTCGTCTTGTGACAAAGGAATAGTGCGCTCAAAAATGTTATAGGCTTAAAAGATGGGTAATAATAAAAAAATAATAAACCTCTTTTTAATGAAAGTTCCTATGTAAAATGTTTCACAAATAATGTTTAAACCCCTTTGAAATCAAGCACTAGAAGGCGTCCATTTGGTGAAATGGACGAGCCTCCTGAGCTTGAGTTCATCTCTGCCCTTGCGGCACTAATGAAACAAAAGCCACCTGCTGGTAGCTTTAATTACAGCAGCGGCTTTTGCTTCATTAGTGAGACGCGGAGAGAAGAGAAGTGCTTTTATAAATACGTTGTTGTATTTATGAATGCTGTGGTTAAAAAAAACATGGAAATCATAAATACAACAATGTTGTATTTATAATTGCAGTGGCTTTCGTTTTTGAGTCTCCTGGGCTCCCCCGAATCGGAGGAGCCAGGGCGACTCAAAACAAAAGCCGCAGCTTTGATTGCAGTGGTTTTCTTTCTAAGTTTCCCGGGCTCCTCGGGCCCAGCAGAGCCAGGGAAACCACAGTAATCATTAATACAACGCATTTGTATTTATGATTGTGGTGGTTGGAATATAAAAAGTAAAAGCACTTACCAGGCAGCAGCCTTCCTCCCTGCATTCTCTGCTCTCTGCGTCTCACTAATGAAGCAAAAGCTGCTGTTTCTTTTGTTTAACTAGTGCCGTGAGGGCCGAGATTAACTCAAGCACAGGAGGTTTGTCCATTTCACAAAATGGACGCCTCCTAGTGCTTAACGTTTAAACCCCTTTAAAAATCATTTGTGAAACATGTTACATAGGAACTTTCATTAAAAAGATGTTTATTTTGTTGTATTATTGCCCATCTTTTAAGCCCATAAAATGTTTGAGCGCGTTATTCCTTTAAATGCCAGTGGGGAGCTGGTGGTGCTATCATGATTTTTATTTTTTGGGGGGCAGGCAGGGGGCTTAAGGGAATATACAGCTGTACTCCTTATGGCCCAGGGATGTCTGAGCATCTCATGATTTTTATTTATTTTCTTATGTTGGTATTTTTGTGTGGTTTAGTTCCAAAGATCTGAGCAATAGGCATTGGGGCAGGGTTTAATCTTTCTAGGCAGAGATGGAGACATGGACTTATTGATGGGGACCATGTCATTACAAGTGTACACTGTTGAAGGGGATCGTGGCTATAATGGGGGCTTTGACGGTGAATGTGAAGGGGTTCAACTTTCCACACAAGTGTTCCTCTTGCTTGGGGAGTACCGGAAATTACATTTGGGTTTTTTGATCATGCAGGAGACTTGCCACAGGCGGGGGCATGCCTATCTGGAGGAGTGGTGGAGCAATCCTGGGCCTCAGAGAATGGAAGGAAGAAGGGAGGAGTGGGTATTATCAGTGCTCCAGATTGCTCAGTGCTCCAGATTGAGGTGGGAGTATTTTTAAACTTTGAATGTAAATGCAATTTCAAGATTTTTCTCCTTCGCAAGTAGTATGCGTCACCCAGACGACGCATGCAAAAAGTTAACTGCATGGAAACATTTTCACGCGATGGCAGTCCGCACTGTGACATAAAACCCGGGTTCGCTCACAATTAAGTTAAAGCACAAAATGCAGTAGCTCAAGCACCCTCTCACCAAGAACTAGCACACTGAGAAACCTCAAGGTCAAATGCTGGCTGGGCGGTTGGCCTTGCATCCTTCAGAGGTCAGTAAATTATTGACTGAGGCAATAATAATCAGTGCTTAGAAGTTGAAGGAAAACTGCATGAGCCACTACATAAGTTAACAATTCACCCACCGTCTACAGCCTGTTCATGAGGCCACTATTCAACCTAGTGGATGCACTGGGCATCACAAATATGAACTATGCTGATGATATGCAGGTACTCCTCCCCCTAACTGGGGACTATGAGGCTGAGGGGGAAACCCTAAACTGCATTTACGTCATGATTCAAGCTTGGATGGCAGAAAACTGGTTGTCTCATAAGGGTGAAAAAACTGAACTTCTACTTATTGGCTCACCTGGAACTATCCAGAAACACGATGAAAAATACAAATCATTCTCGATTGATAACACCTCCATCCTTGTCAGTTAGACATTTTCTGACAGAACAAAACTGCCTCACCATTGCCAGAGCTATAATTGGGTCTCGGCTTGATTATTGCAATGCCCTCCTGGCTGGCATGTCTGTTAAAAAAAAAAAAAAGAAAGGAAAAAACTATATATATATTTAGAAATCTGCAAACCATCCAAAACAATGCCCAATGCCCTATGGGCGGCAACTGACATATCCAACAAGGACCACATTTCAACTACCGGGAAAACGGTCCACTGGCTCCCAATCAAATTGCCCTTACCCACAAATGTCTCCAAAACAATGCCCCACTTTACCTCACCCAGAGAATTGCCAGACCCTCCATGGACCGACCTAGTCGAACCGCCTACTCAAACTTTATCAACATTCCTAGGACCCTTGGGACCCATGCAGGAGGTTCAAGATTCCCGGTCATTGCCGATACCAATTGCCACTACCTCCCCCCGCATTTAAGATGAATTGACTCACACATGGCCTTCAGGAAAGCTGTCAAAACACATTTGTATAAATGGACTACTCTGGCTCTGTTTGAAAAGTATCTGACCTATGCTTGTAACATTGTACCTTAACCTGCATTATGTACCTTGTTATGCCTTCGCTCTCTGTAATCATGAGCCAAGCCTTCTTTATGTAACTAATGCACCGTAAACCATACTCTTGTAACTTAGACACCGTTGCCTCTGTACTCGAGCTTCATTACTCATACCTGTAACCCTCTCTTCTAAGTAATGTATTATTTATTATAAACATGTTCACCTATCTACTACTGCATCTTGGTAGGCCATCTTGGTAGGCCTTACTCCCTGTAACCATGAGTAAAGCCCTCTACATGTAACTAAGACATTATCTGCAACAGCTCCTCAATGCCTCTGGGCTGTAGTACCCTTTTCAAATATAAATATAAATAAATGAAATGCCTGTCTGTATTACCTTTACTGGGGCATGTCTTGCTTAGTTTTATTCCAGTTACAAATGTAACCATAATTTTTGTTTTTGTCATAGCACTTGCAAAGTTTGGAGAGTGAATATTTGAATTGTAGTCTTGAAGTTCTGAACGAGGAGAGGCTGTGAAACCTGTTATTGGTGTAAAGCAATCACTCGAACTTCAAAAAAGGGCCCTGCTGCCGCTGACCATTTATAGTATCATTTGCCACATTGGCTCCAAGTTAAGGTTGGTGGGTGTTTAGACATTCCGTGCCTCCGATAAGGTTTTGGGGTGGTAGTATTTTACACTGTTATAGTTGAAGTGTAAATTAAATTGTAGACTTCATTTGCCTCGCCAAAGAGTGCAAAATGTATGCGGCAGGCAACCCAAGTATGAATAAACTTGAAAATACATGCACATATTCAAAATAAAACCGTTGTCTAGCAAAGGTGTCTGGCTTCAAACCATGCATTATGTTTGTGGAAAACCTTCTACCCACTAATGTGTATGAACACACTTATAGATGTAGCCGGATGATAAATGCACACAACGCAGGAACGTGGAAGAATACTTGTGTGCAATGCAAGCGTGGAGAATTCACAAATAAGTAATTTCTTTGTTACAGAGGATACATCGCAATATGTTTTTTAAAATTTTATTTATAAGTCGGCGCACAGGTGATTAAACAACCAGATAAAAAGCAAAACCTCAGTTTAAGGAATCAACATTTCCCACCTCCCTCCCCTGATGCCCCCTGGGACAGCCTTCACTCTCAGTCCGGCTGGGCCAGACTCTGTGGCAGTCGTTCGTCCGAGTGTAGGGCCCTCGCAATTAGGCGCGGCTTATAAGTTAATGCCGGGAAGTTTCGGTCGTAGTCCAAGAATGGCGCCAAAATGTTCGTAAAGAAGTGAAGGGTGCCCGCCTTGGCTGCAGTAACCTTCTCGGCTATAAAAATTTCCCAAAGCTTAATCCACCACAGTGTCCTCATGGGGCCTTCTGCTGACTTCCAAGTGCGGGCCGCAGTCATTTTTTCCGCCAGCAAAAGTTGGGTTATGAGGGCCGCCCTCCTGCCAGTTCTCGGGAAAGGGCCCGGGACCGGGGCACCTAGAAGGATCGTTTTGGGGACCAAAGGGATTGCCACTTGAGTAATGTCTTTTATTATAGCGAGGCACTGGGACCAAAATTCTCTCTTTGGACACGTCCAGCACATGTGGAAATAGGACCCTGGGAGACCACAGGGATGCCAGCATTTGGGATCCAGAGCCGGATGAAAGTGGTGCAAGTGGAGAGGGGGGGTAGTACCATCGTAGGAGCAGCTTGTGGGCACCCTCCCGGTTGGTGATGCAGGGAGGGAGGACGCACGGGTTCTCAATCAAATATCTACCCAGGGCTGGTCCTCTATGGCGTTCCCCAGGTCTTCCTCCTATTGCGACATGTAGGAGGCCTTAGCGACGAGGGGATCGTCTTGCAGTAATTTATAAAGAGTGGAGATCTTCCCCTGGGCTGGCAGGTCTTTCGCAGTGTGCTCCAGAGGAGCAGGAGCTCGAGTGGTTGGCGCTCTAGTCAGGGGATGAGAGGCCCAATGCTGCAGTTGCCACTAGGATAACCTGTCCGATTCCGCTAACCGGAACACCACCTTGTATTGTTCAAAGGAGCGTGGGCAGCCCTCCTCAAAAGAGTTGCCCTGGGAGTCCAGGACTCCCGCCACACAATCCCGGATGTTCAAAGGGCAGGATCCCGGTGAGAAGATCGAGTTGTGTAAGATTGGAGAGGAGGGGCCCAGCTCCCTCTGGATACCCCTATGTTTCAGGGCCCAGTCCCAGGCCTTCACCAAGTGTTTAGTAGAGGACAGCATTTTCGGCCAGGATCGGTGGGGTGGGGGGCTCGTATGTGAGGGGAAGACGGGATTGTTCCATCTCCACCCATTTCGTGTGCCCTAAGGTAATCACCCATGCCTTAATGTGGGCTAGCTGTGCTGCTATCTGATACCTTCGGAGGTCGGAGAACCCCAGTCCACCCAGTCTGGAACTGCTCACTATGGTTCTCTGGGCAATTTGCAGCTTTCTGCCAATCCAGATGAACCTGATCATCTTCCTTTGAAGACGATGCAGTGGCGGGAGAGGTATCGAGATGGGCAAAGAGCCAGCCGTAAAGGAACTGTGGGGGGAGGTTCATCTTGCAAGCCACAATGGGGCCCAGAAGCGAGATCTCTTGCGAGAGCCAGCAGTTAAGGTCTTTTTCCAGCTCTTTAAAGAGAGGGGGGTGGGGTGGGGAGAGCTTTCCTGATAGACGTCTGCTGGACGGGCAGGAATCTGCACCCCCAGGTAAGGGATAATTTTGACACTCCATTGTATTGGGCATTGCTTCTCTAGGGATTCTCTTTCCCCTGATCCTCTACCAACCCCCAGGGCCACCGATTTCTCAAAATTGATGGGGAA
Source organism: Ambystoma mexicanum (assembly GCF_040938575.1). NCBI lineage: Eukaryota > Metazoa > Chordata > Amphibia > Caudata > Ambystomatidae > Ambystoma > Ambystoma mexicanum. The sequence goes on from NC_090922.1 coordinate 1,394,118,615, forward strand.
ACCTGCTACTCTCCCTAACCTATGAATTTCAGCCAGGGCCGGCTTCATTGAGGCCGAAACGTCAGTGATGGTTAATAGCACATTGTCAGCATAAAGAGCAATCTTGTGCTGCGAGGGGCCTCCTTGGGGGCCTTTAATCTGTGGATTAAGGCAGATGCGTTGGGCCAAGGGCTCCATAGCTAGGGCAAACAGCAGGGGAGATGGGGGGGGGGGGGGGGTCAGGGGGTACCCTTGCCTAGTTCCACAAGAGAAAGGGATCTGGTCAGATGGAAGACTATTGACTCTCAAGAGTGTTTTAGGGGACTGGTAATTGGCTAATACCAGCTTTTGGAATATTGGGCTAAAGTGGAAAGCTTCAAGGGAGAGGCGCAGGAAAGTCCAGTCCACTCTATCAAAAGCTTTAGTTGCATCTAGGGCCAACAGAGCAAGTTCTTGTGATTCCTGGTTAGCGACACCTATTAAATTCGCGGCTCTGCGGATGTTGTCTCTTGTTGACCTATGGATTATGAAACCTGTCTGGTCCGGGTCTATGATGTCGGGAAGGACAAGTGCCAAGTGATTTGCCACGATCTTAGAGTCTATAATGGCATCGAGATTTAGTAAGGAAATATGCCTATACGAGCTGTTGTCCTTGGGGTCTTTCCCAGGCTTTAGAATGAGGACCCTGATTGACTCCTGCATAGAGGGGGTGATGCTTCCCGTGGTAGCAAGAGTTGGTGTCAAGGGGGCCACCAGCTGGGAGCGGAAGATTTTATAGAATCGGGTGGAATACCCTTCTGGGCCCGGGGGCTCCGGGTTTGTGGCCCATAATGGACGCGTTGATTTCCTCACCTGAGACGGGAGCCTTGACTGTCCCTCGCCGAGGCCTTGAGGTGAGGGAGAGCATCGCTCTGCAGGTAGTCCCGTTGTTCTGTTTGATCCCTTGGAGATGCTGTCATTATCTCTGAGAGGTGGGCCACTGCCAGTCGCAGTTTGTCCTGCTCTGCGAATTGGACCGTGCCATGGGGGTCGCGGAGGCCCAGGATAGTGTTTCTCTTCTTGGCCATGGTAAGCGTGTCCATCAACCTTTTTATTGGCTTTGTTGCTTTTGGCGTAGTACCACTGTTTAGATTTGGTAAGCAGGTGCACCGTGGCCTCAGCATAGTGTGCCTGCAACCATTTTCGTTCTACCTGTAACACCAGATAGATTTCGCAGACCAACCCTTCTGCTTATGGGTGGTCTCGGCTTCAAGGATCTCGTTCTCCAGGGCCATGTGGGCTGAATGCCTGTGTTTGTGAAAGGCCTCACCTTGAGCGATCAGTTCTCCTCCCACCACAGCCTTCATGGCGTCCCAGGTGTTCGCTGGGGACGTGTCTTCATTCCGGTTTTCCATGAAAAAGTTTTTAATCAACTTAACTATGGAGTCCCTTATCGCCATGTGATTTTAAGATGGGGTCATACAGGTTCCATCGGCGACGTGGAGGAGGATCGTGGTCATGTGCTCGAAGAGTCTGCGTGACTGGAGCGTGGTTAGAGAGGACCCTGGGGCCAATGGTGACATTGTCTGCAAAGGCCAGGATATAGGGGGGGAAAACCAGCAGAAGGTCGATCCGGGAGAAAGTTCTATGCACGTATGAGTAGAATGATAAATCATTCTTATCCAGGTAGATTATCCTTCGGGTGTCCACGACCTCTAGGGTCCGAAAGAGGCGAAGAAGGCCCTTTGCCAGCCTTAAGTCTCTGGGGGACAGGGGGTGTGACCTATCCATAAGTGGGTCGGGGACTCTCCATTGAAGTCTCCTCCAATGATGACTTGCCCCTCGATGAATAATGGGAGGAGAGCCTCCTCTAAGTCACGGTATAACCCCTCCTGGTCGTCGTTTGGGGCGTAAGCTGAGATGAGGGAATAAAGTTGGCCGAAGATGAGGCATTTGACTGCGATAAAGCGGCCCACTGGGTAGCGCAACGAGTCCAGGATTTGTTGTCCGACTCCTTTTGCAAAGAGGATTGCTGTGCCTCCCTTAGTGCCATTGGAAGCAAACAGTTGCAGAGGGAAGAAGTCTGCTGAGAAGGTGGGCGAAATCTGCTGGAATCAGATGAGTCTCTTGCAAAATGGCCACTGAAGCTTCCCCGCCCTGTAAGCGTTGAAGAGTGGATTTCCTTTTCAGGGGTGTGGGGGGGGGGATCGAATTTAGGCCTCTGATGTTTAAGGTGACACATTTTAGTTTCTCGTGCGGGCGGGGGGGACCTCTTGAGCCGTTGTGGACCCCTGGGGTGGGGATTGGGGGGAGCGGGAATCGACCGTAGTCCGAAGGTGCGTTCATAACAGGATCATCCTGTGGCTAAAAAAATACATTTTTTAGGTAGTCTCCAATGGGGTTGAGGGGGGGGGACTTCCAACATTGACCTTCAATGGGAAGCCAAAACCTGAACTTGGAAGACCAAATTTATTTATTTATTTTTGGAAGGAACTTTGACCGTCTGGCGGGGGGGTGACATTATTGGATCGGCACATCCCCTGGCCAACGGGGCCAAACATGGGTCCCCAGCCAACATACCTAGGGAGGGAAACGAGCTCCAAGGACCTTTCGATGGGATGTACCTTGGAGGTGGGCATGGCCCGTGGGAAGCCGTCCCGAGTATTTGATGTTCCATGTTTCGGAGTCGACAGCCCCATCGAAGTAGCACAGAATTTTCGGAAAGGCAATGGGGTTGGACTCCAGTGTGCCAGGATGGAACAGTCCTGAAGTTGCCACTTGGCACTCAGCCCCGGGATCGAGAGCCTCTCGCAGCCCGCCAGGTCCGCTGTGAGTTACCTCCCCCACCCCTGTTCCTTTGTACCCGCAACCAGGATGCCCGTCTTTGTTTCGGCGAAGAGGCATTTGTCTCGCCCTCTGTACGCTCTGGAGCTGGGTACACTGAACCTACAGGGGAGTCCGGATGTAGAATCTTCTCCGCCGCTTACAGATGGCTAATTCTCTGGAGGGTACCCTTGTAGGAAAATTGCAGTGCTGTTGGGAACAACCATCTGTATCGAATTTGGTGGTCCTGGAGGAAGATAGTCCGAGGTCGGAGGGATCTTCTCTGTAACGTGAGGGAGAGATCATGATATATCTGGAGGGGGTAGCCTTGAAAAGTTAGTTCGTCCCGGGACCGACCTATTACCCCAAGTACACCCTTGTTATAACGTCGGGGGTGGGGGGTGAATCTGAGTCCACACCTAGTCTAGAGCGTAATCTGTGGGTGCGGTCCAGTAGCAGCTGGTGTTTGTCTAGCTGTGGCAGTAAGGATTGGAAGAAGTCTCCTGCGTATTCTGCCAGGTCTTTGTCCGGGACTGAAGGTGGGATGCCCCAAATCCGCAGGTTGTTGTGACGAGCCCTGTTTTCAAGGTCGTCCTGCTTGAATTCGAGGGTCTCTCATTTATCCTGGAGAGTTCAGATTGAGCGTTGATCTCCCCAAGGGCTGCTGACTGGTCTTGAGAACGATCCTCCACCTCACCTAGCCTGTGCTCAGCCTCCGTGATCCTTTGGCCGGTCTGCTCCAGTTTCGTAGTAAGCTCGGTCATACATGACCTGAATTCCGCCTTGATGTCAGACATAAAAGCTTGGAACTCTTCTTTGGTGGCTAGAGATCCTCTGTCATCTAAGGCTTTTTGAGGCATGATTTTAAGGGGATCAAGTTTTTTTTCCCCTATCTGCTGAAAGCAACATTGTTGCTATGTCCAGATTTTTAGTAAGTTGGGACTGCTTGGACATGGTGCCTACTTGCTTGGTAGAGATGGGAGCTTTGAGGTCACCAAGGCGGAGAGAAGCAGCCGCAGACGATGGCCAGACACCCTTTTTTTTTTCTGTGCTTGACAGGGGGGGGGTGAGGGGGATGTGGTGAGCGAGATACTTTAGCTCATGTTAGCGGTAGCGGCGAGATTTTTCCAGATGCAGCGTGTTACTGTCAAATGAGTAAAGGAGCCCTCGTTCCAGGTCTGGTCAGTTGTGGCCAAGGACCCAAAGGAGACCCTGGGCAGGCCGGGTACTCCACGAGAGAGGAGGACACTCTAAAGGGAAGCGTAGGTGTAAAGACTGGTAGGGGGTGTCTGTACTTCCGCTCTCTATATGGTAGAGGAGAAGCGCAGAGGACCCCCAGCCAAGATTCTCTATTATTGGTAATGTAGTCGAGCAATCAAGGCCTAGCTTCTCAGGAGGTGATGCGGGCTGGTTCTTAAGTACAGTGTAGTCCCCGAAACCCCACAAAGGAATGTCCACACACTGTATTACTGAAAACAGTCTTTATATAATTAATATTCAAAGGTATGTACACGATCACAATAACGCACTTTGTACTCGGAAGTCAATAATAGTAAATATATACAATTCTAAAGTGGTACCACTAATGTTATCGAATCTCATTAAAGTGCATCAACTGTACGGTTAAAATGTCACACAGATCAATAACGAGTAAACCAGCAATAGAGATGGGAAGGAACGCAAGATGGTTGAAACAATAGGCAGAATACTGACCCCTACCACGAGGCACAGTTCTGTGTGGAGATCCCCCCCCCCCCCACCTGGGCAACCTGTAAATAAAGATATATAGCACAAGCCCAGTCCATATGTTCAATAGTTTCACTTCTTCCTATTAAGGTTTTACCCCTCCCAATGTACCTGGTGGAGTAGAGTTCTCCGACGCTGCGTCGACCGATCCTTCTTGAGTGCCTCCCTTTCAGGCAGGAGCCACGGATAGTCGAGAGGCATCGGGGAACTTGGCGGTCGGTGTCGGGGAATCGGCGGCCATTCTTGGGTTCCCTCCCTTTAAAGCGGGAGTCACGGGTCGTCGAATGTCCGACAGTGAACAGGTTGAACTACGGCAGTGAAGTGGCAGCTTCATTCCTAGCGGTGCTTGTCGACGACAGAGCGTTGGCGTCCTGCAAGGAAGAGGCGTGTGGGGCACCTCGTGACGATAGTTCCGGACTGCAAAGAGATGAAGAACTGTGGCCCAGCAAGGGCGTCGAGTCGTCGGCGTCTGTGGTCTTTAGGTGGCGGGAAACCCACCGGTGGATGCTCCTCGGCGTGTCGATGGTCGGGCCTTCTCCAGCGGGAGACAAGCGGATGATGCAGGCGAGAGCGTCCGATGATCAATTGAAGTTCTTAGGCAAACGGGAGCACGGCGGCTCCGGTCGGCGATGGCGGTCGTCGACAGTGGCGGATAACAGTCCGAGTGCTTCTTCTTGGAGCTCCGCAGCAGTCCCCGTATCGGGTCGGCAGCCTGCCGAAGGTCTGTCTACCAGGGAGCGTTGGCAAAGATCAGCTGTGCACGATGGTAGCTCGGGAAGTGGGCGCTTTACCAGGTCCTCTCTGGGTCAGTCCTTGGAAACACAGCAGCTTTCAGATTGCGAGGGAGAGCAACAGCACCCCTTCTCGTCCAGCAGGGCTTCAAGGTCAAGCGTCAGTTACTCGTAGTGGACTTCAGCTTCTGAACACGATTCCTAGCAGTGAGAGGTGCCCAGATATACTGTTGATCTCCCATTCATTCCGCTGGGTCACACTCAAGCATCCAATCACGACTACGGGCATTCATGCAGGCAGGTAGCCAATCAGGCACACGAGGTATTCAGGCCATTCACTTCTCTCCAGACACTCACAACAAGTTATGTGTATTGGGACAAGTACCGAGCCATTCAACACTCCAAGCTGCATTCGTACCAGTTTCGGGCAGGGTTGTCTGTCATTGTATCAACCACCAGATACTAGACACCCACAACACAGAATACATATTCGTCACACACACTATTCACCGAGGTCCCACCCACAGGAGGTACCCACAACATACATCACCGGGAAGGCTCCAGCTAGTCTGGCCGGGCCTTCACAACACCATATATGGCATTTCCACCCAACAGTCAGGGGGAAGGGACAGAGTCGGGGCTTCCCAGGACTTTGGGAAAACAAGGTAATGGGTAATAGAAAGCACAAGGCCACAGGGGCCATCTTGTTTTCCATCAGGAATCGACTGATCCCAATGGCAGGGCCGGGGTATCCCAAAATGGAGGATACTCCACGCACCTGTTAACTTCAGCATGAACCTGCCACCAGCCCATACCCTGCTCTGCGGGCCACCCACAGCGCCCAAAAAACATACACTAGGGGCACAGGGTTGTACCCCCACCCATGGGTGTCATAAGGGTATCCCAAGGGTCCGTTCACCAAACCAAACAGCTGCACCACCGGGAGTCCCACGTGAACTCCTACGCGGAAAACACGACGGAACACGATAAAAAGCAGTAAAGGACAAGGATACGGAGGCCCTGTCCCTCCGATGCATTTCCAGCATCACAGTAGGCTCCCAGGTCACACTGAGATAATCTGGATACGTGTTGCTGCTGGCCGTATGGAATCTGTAGGGACTTCTCCCCACTGTGCCGGTGAATTCTGTATGTTGCTACTGGAGGGGATGGGGAGCCAAAATTCTGCGCAGAGGGGGGTGGGGGGGTGAAATAGGCAAGTCACGGTGTGGGCCGGGGCACCCCAGGAAAGGGATGTGGGCTCGGGAGTAACTCAGTAGCGAGGTGGAGGAGGGTAGAGCATCCAATATCCGATCACACCCACTGAGCGGGAGCTGTTTCTTTGGTTGGCCCCCAGTGGTTTTAATATGGTTGATTTGCCATATGGGCTTCCTTCAACGGCTTGTTGGAGACTGTGCTTTATGGGATCAGGGGACTCCGGGAGATTAGCAGACCCTGTGGCAGTGCTTGGGGTTTGAGGAAGAGCCGCTGCCAGTAGTTGGTCCCCCCTTCCTAATGTTGGGACCGGGGAGGATCTCAGACTTATGGGATTAAGCCTCACTATGGCAGCTGAGATGAATATTGATCCAGGCTGAAGAGGGGCTTGTGCAACTGCAGGATCAGCTCGATGTTGCCCAGGCATCCATCATTGTGCAAGGAGGCCTGCTGGCTGGTGCGTCACACGGGAGTGTGAGAGATGTGAAGACCTGCTGTGGGTCGGAGCGCCCCAGGATGTAGATGCAGCCTGGCGCCGGGGGAAGGAAGATGGAGCCGCCCCCTCAGGAATCCAGAGGGTTCTGAGGCTCGACGTGTGCTGCGGCCGAGTACTGCCGCCAACGGGGAACCCCCGCCCGGGGTCAGGCCCCCCTCTTCAACGGGAGGAGGAGACGAGCCACTCTTCCTGCGGCGCCATCTGCCGCAGAGCGCGCACAATTCCCCCAGTTAGGGATACCAGCACCTCACCCAAACCCGGTGGGCGAACTGGGGGGGGGGGGATCCTGGACTGCATGTAAGATGTAGGGGCAGTCAAGGAGCTGCCGCCTCGTCACACGAGGCCGAGAGCCTCCGTCTCCGGACCTTCTTGAGTCGCTGTTTCAGGACGCTTCGTGTCCGCCTGCCATTTTTAAATTTGTGTGGTGGCGGATCCACAGGGCTTCTCGTTCCTGTTCTGGACTCTTGATGGACGTCGGCCTTTCGTTTTCACTGCAGCAAGTGTCGACACCTTCTTAATGACGTTACAGGCATTAGTTCCATGAATGGTTCGCCGGAACCGCATTAAACTAAGCAACGCATCGGGCTTCCCACAGAGGCCATCAATGGAGCAAACCGCATCATTGTTGCTCCAGGCCACGCCCCCGATACTTCCCAATTGTTAATATGCTTTCAATCTAATTACTGAGAGGACTCTCTAATATGCAAGCAAAATAAATATGCATACATATTTCCCTCCATGAGCATCTAGACCCAAAACGCAGCAGAACTTAAACAAAAGGAACCATTTGTTATCTCGTTGTCTGCTGTGTTTTTCAGAAAAGCTTTTTGCACACAGTTAAGAGATCAAATGCCTTGTTTTCAGACTGTTTCCCTATGGGTCTGGGATTTCATCCAGGCAGATGACAATCACAATGCTCTGGTTTGTCATGTCCTCTGCACTCTGCTCTCCAATAGTGCATAAATAAATATGCACAGAAAGATAAAAGCAGTCCTATTTGCAAAATCTTAATGTGTAAAAAGGCCTGGTATGACGCTTATCTGGAGGTTCTTGGTATTCTCCTTTATACAGGAGGTACTAAATCAAACAGCACTTTGATTACATTTTAAAGTGAAGGACTCGTGTTTACTTTAAGGACTTTATAGGACACTTGATTAAAGAGGCTGTTGAAATAAGAGATACTAATGTAATGAGGTTAATTTTAGTCAAGCGTGCAATTATCCAAGGAACACCGAACTGTAATTAATCTAAGATGAAGCATTCGGGTGGATTGCTGTTTCCCTGGATTGATATTACAGCTCATGGGCATACCCTTTGCCGGGCCATTGGTATGCTCCATGGATAACATTGCAAAGAAATAACATATTAAATCTCTTATATATAATATGAGAGCCCTTTTCCCAGAACACCCAGATTCATGATTTCATTGATTTTTGCCACCTCCATCTCGCACTAGAGGCAAACATAGACATTGATGTTCCGATCTCGGGCAATGAATGAATGTTGCTGAACAATGCTTGAGGCCTGACTGCTTGCCAGCATAATATGATAAAGCGTACGTAGGCATTCATACTCTCAACTTCAAATACTCTGCACCTTTGCACCCTTTTTGCAGCCTTTCCGACTGGCTGAATTTACCAGCAGCCTATGGGACACACTTCTAATAGGCATCATCAAGTCTTAAGTAAGATCTGTCCAATTTTCTTAATACGTAAGCTAGTGTGCTAGGAAATAGATTACCTAAGGCAATTGACTCCTTCAAGGTGCATCATTCTAGCTTCCTTCAGGGCAAATGCTCTGCTGATAACACAAGACTAGTGCAACAGGCTTTTTCGAATAGACTGGAGCTTTGCCTACCCATGGGCCTGACAGCGAGGGCCCTGGATACAGCAATTACTTTCAAAATGTATCCTGGTGCTTTGTTCAGGGGACTGGACATCTTGGCCTCTGGTGTTGACTTTAAATTGTTGGTGAACTTATATCGAGACCTACGAGGTGTAGTTTTGGTGAATGTTTCGGTCTTCCCATTTTCTCCCTCGCAAGTGACAAGGCTGACCAATAATGCTTCTTCCCATATTGATGTTGGAACCTCTGCTGTGTGGCCTATGAAAACATGAATTTAAGGGTGAAACTTACAGTAGAGGTTAAAGTGTATGTTGATCACATATTACTGTATGTATCAAACCATATAGAGACTCTGCCAGCCGTAGTGCCGGCCATTGAACAGTATGCAAATGAAGCGGGATTCTTCATGAATAAATGAAACCCAATTCTTTCTCTTGAGAATCGCCTATTCACCTGACGGTAGTGGATCCCTGGGCAGCCGCCGGAATTCCACGGCTCCGAAATATATTGGGGTGTGGTTTAACTTCCTAGAGGGATATATTCACCCTTTCGAACCCTAAGATGATATGGTGAGTTTGGCTGCCACCAATAATAGGTGTTGTCACCTGAAGATCTCAGTGGGCGGGTCCCAATCTGTGCTATTAAAATGGGGTTTGCACCTAAATTGCCCTCTGCTGCCATTTCCCTTTTTTTTTTTTTTCCTTTTTGTAGCTAAATCTTTTGGCAAGGAAAATGACACAGAACTGCTCTATAGAGGCTCAAATGTGATGGGTTACAGGCACAGTATATTTGCCTGCTTTAAATGCAGCTTTCTTGGCTTGTAAAGTTATTCTCTTCCTACAGAACCCACCATGTTGTCTAACAAAGATGGATGCAAGCTGAGAAGAGAATGGTATCAACTTTTGATATCTCCGTTTTTACTAATGAGTGACCGCTTCTTTGCCAGAATCCCAATCGAGTCCAACTAGGTTGGTGACCCTGCATTCTCGAATAAGGCCCATTCGCATTTTCTTTTCACTCTGATAAATTCCTTCAGCCCACAGGGACATAACCCACCCTTGGTTGTCCTCGACTTGGGTATGTGGATCCTATCCAAACGAAACTGTTTTGCCTTGCTGCTGTTGATGGTCATTAGATTGATCGGGTTGGCGGATTTCCAGTTTATCAAAATACACACCGCGGGTTTGCCTATTTATTTATTCCCCCCCCCCCCCCCCCCCCAAGGTATCGTCTGCTTTCTTTACCAGCTACTGAGGCATCAAGTTTCTAGGTGAAAATATCCAGTCTACCTTTTTTTAAATTGCTGTTGGAAACCCATGTTATTTTGCTCCATATAGCTGGTACATATTCCTTGCATGGATTATGGGTAAAACCAGATTGAGTGACTTTTGTATTTCCCTTTAGTGTTGGCTCTCATCTTAAACGTTCCTCACCGCTTCCTCGTTTTCCTACCATAGCGTTATTGTATGTCTGCTCAGCGGTTCCACTCCCCTAACCGTGTTAATGCTGTTTCTCGCTTGTAAGGTCCTGCAACTGAGTGCCATGTGTTCATTCGCATTGGCTGTATCCTTTTAGATCCCTGCCGCCCATGTCATTTTTCCAGGTGCTATTTTTAAGCTTCTGAAATGTGTTTTTATCATTATATATTGCGCTGCTATTGCCCAAATGTAAATGCCGCTGCCCGTAGTCCCAAATGCAGACGGTGCTCACCGGCCAGTCATATACAGTGATATATAACCGCTAAATGCATACTCTTCTCGTTCATTTCTTGTTTAAATGCTACACTTATGTGCTGATGACGATTGTCCTCGTAGTAATCCAGGATTGTGTTTTTTGTACGTGTGAAATGTGATGCCCTGTACTATACTTGCATATTTTTCTTTTAACATCAGCTAGGTTTAATAACCGTATGGGTCCATAAGCTTATTGTCTGAAAAATGTTTTTAATACTTTGCATTGTCTCAAACCAAACCGTCTGAAATTCAGGATGCAGCTGTATTTTTCAAACTGAGTGTATATATATATATGTAATATATATATATAATGCGTTTCCCAAGTGAGTTTGTTGTCTTCAAAGGATTACCATCGTTTGAATTCGAAGTATTGAATTGGATATTGTTTTCATGGTCCCTCAGCTGAATCCCATGTTTCCTCTTCATCTAGCGGATGACATTGTCAGTTATTTTGGGACAGCCGGCTCGGAAATGTTATTTAAAAACAATAGCAGCCACGATGTTTTTTTCATTTACGTATCCGATAATCTCAAATCTGGCTCTATATAGAGAAAGCAAATCTGTTCTATATATATTTTTTTTCATCCAAAATATTTGATGAGAAGTATTAGCAAAACTCTGCGAAAGGTTTCAGCTCCAAACCTGAACATCTAAATTTCATTTTTAAACTCCATGTTCCGTCTTTATTCCTGTGTTGCAAGAGGTTAGTTACAATGAGTCTCTCCTCACGGTGCAAGCATGTGCCTCTTCGTTCTGTTTTTGGAGGTCTCTGTATTTGTACTTGTAGGTAAACGGAATAAGCTCAGTGGCTTGTTGTCTTGGACATTTTAATTATCTGTTTCCTAATATCTGATGTACAAGATGGTGTTGAAAGTGGATTTCGGTTAAAATCGAGCCAAAGGGGTAGATGAGCGATGAACAGAAACCACCAATTGTTTTTTAATTAGGAAGGAATGCATAATTATTTTGCCATTGAGGAAATCTTATAATCAGTTTTGAGAGATGGTGGTAATACAGGAGTGTCTGCTGATTTAGGATGGGTAGGAGTCACTGCTGTAGTGCTGGGGAGATTTCAGGGGACAAAGTGGTGTAGCATTCAAAAGCTTGCATATAAAGTCCATTTAGTTACATATTGGAAGCATACAAAAATTAAATTTTTGAGGAATACCACGATCTTCTGGAGGAGTTGGGGGTCCCTCCAAATCTAAAGCAACAGTTTGACCATGGCATTCTGTAAGGTAGATTTTCATTTTTATGTGAAATCCCCTTCACATGCGAGTCCCCAGCACTTTCTGCTGGACTTGTGTTTTTCTTTTGTCAGCTCTCCTGAGTGAGTGGGAACCTTTTTTCTGCACTCATTCTTTTACCCTATCTTCAGGATACTTTATTTCTTTTTATACCTTTTTCTTGGAGTTGTTTTCCTCCAGGTTTTAGGGCTTCTGTCTGACTTTTGCAGCACACAGAACTCTGTGCAGTGTTGCTAGCAGCCCCTCAGGCTTCCCTTTTTTTCTGTTATTTCCAATGAGGGGTCAGAAATGCCAGATGGACACACAGGTTTAGTTTTCTGAATGTTGGACATTTATTCAAGGAAAAAGGGTGAGATTAACGCCTTTCTTTTCTTAGCCTAGCAAGGATGTCCCTACCTAATAAAAGAACGATGACCTAGTGTCTGAAAAGTCTCTGATCCTCACAGAATACGAACATCAAAAGTATACAAGGAATATTTTGCCTGTCTTCAGTTTAACAAAACCGTAAAGTTCAAACTCAGTACTCCTTGTGAGAAAGGTTGGGCTCCCTGCCCATGGATCAATTCAGAAATACCCTTGGAAAAGTTCTGATTTTAATAAAGTTCAGCTCAGTTAAACAAATTTTCTCTCCACTGTGTCGTTCCACTTGGCAAAGTAAATGTCTTTCACAAACACTTGTTCAAAGTAATTGGCGGCTTCCGCAGTATCCTTCTTTGTAAGGCCAATGGTTTCTCACAAAACAAGTTCATACACCAAGCCAATTGTTCTCCTCAGGATGTAAAGCAAATTATGTTCATATTGCCCTTATTCTTCCAATGGAATACTTTTGTCAGGATAGCACAGCAACTACCTCTGGTGATGCAACACTTTGCCAAAATATTAAGAGTTAACAGATTCTTTCGCCACACCTGTTTGCCACAATCACTGATTCAAAACATCATCTTCTTTCTTGTCCACTCGCCGTCCAGGACTAACTACTATGATCCCTTTCCTGGAGTGCTCGCCTACCAGGAAGAAAACTCCCACAACTTCAATTGGTTTTAGTGGCATTATTTGTAACAAGATTCTCCACACCAATATCCTATGTGAGGAGGGCTGAAAAATGGCTGCCTCTTATTATAGACTCTTGGCAATGTGGGTTACAGATTTCTTCAACCTGAAAACTCAAGAAAGGAGAATTGCACCCAAGTTGCCTCTTTACTACTTCTTTAAAAGTGGTCGTCAAATTGGGTTCTAATTTAACCCCCAGTTGGTGTCCCATGAAAGGGGAATTGCGCCCTTGTCGCCTTTTACTTTTATTTGTTTGGTATTCAAAATTGTTTGTCAAATGTCCTGTTTGTACCGCCCCAGGGCCAACTTTTGGCTTAAGGCCAACTTGCTGTTTTTTTCAGAGTCTCTGCTTCACTGTCTGCTGTTGCGGCGGACCTCCTGCATCCTCTTCTCTCCGTTGCCAGTAGTGTGCACGGCTCTTCTATGGAGTTCTGCCAGCTCCGTTGTTCCTCCTGTACAGCGCCACATGTGTGGTTGGGTGCACATCTCCCCTTCGGCTGGGGCTTCTCTTTCCCGATGCAGCTTCCTGCTGCATGCACTCTGCAATGTCACACGCCTTCACTTCTTGCGTCTGCATCAGCTGTTGGTCTTTCTTCTCTGGCAATCCCAGTACTCCGGACTGCCCTTGTCACAGCTTCTCCTTCCACGTCTCTAAAAACTTGTGTGGTTCAGGCCCATACTAAGACTTGGAGCCCTGTGTTCGCAAGTGAGTCTCCTAAAGGCCTACTAAAGGTGGACTTTTAGATAACTCCCTAAAACATTCCACCTAAATACATTTTCTTTGGCGTTCACTGTGAATCTCATTAACCTTGTGGTTTGTCCATTTGTCTTGTATAATCATTTGTCAACAATAGGTAATATATTGCATAGTACATTCCAGCCCGTGTTGTTTGTATGAAGTTGCCATTTGATGAGTGCTTTCAGAGAGTTTTAGAGAAAGTAAGTAGTTTGTGCCGTTTTGGGTGAGCTAGAAGTCTGATCTGATGGGAGCTTTCTGTTTTGAGCCATGTCGATGTATTCGTTTTTGGGAAGGTCTGGGACAACTGGCAAATATCCTTGTTCATGCATAGTGCCAATGTGATGGGGAGGTTGGTAGGAATTGATGGAAAGAATGGATATTTTGGATGAATGTGTTCATTTTAGGCATCGAATGGTTAGTGCCATCAGGTTAGTGTTGATGTGGTCACAATAATAGTTTCAAGACGAGATTTACATTTTATATGAATGGCTACAAAGCAGTCGATGCTTATTGATCAGCAGACTTTAATGTGGTGTTGCTTTGTAAGTGAGTAATTAAAGTAGTGTTCAGCACCCATTAGTGAGATTGCAGACCAAAGTTGCCAAGGAATGTATGTAGTGGGGGCATGATGTGAACTTTGATATGAAACAGATTGCAAGACATTTAAGTTGTAATTTTAATGCTAAAATGGCGGTTGATCCGTTCCTTCGTTAAAATTATAATTATTTTATACCAGCGAGCTATATAAGTGCGGGATCGGGATTCGGACATGTTGCGCTGCATTGTCTTGCTTCCGAGACGAACGCGTTGCGTTACCCCTGAGCTATCCTTCCATGTTAGTGGATCCATAAAACATTGCTCAGCCGATACCAGAATGCGATTATGAAAGCTTGGGCCCAACAAAGTGATTATGTACATTTCTAGAGTTGCCCGCAAATGTGTAACGGGTTTCCTTCTACCTTCTATTATACACCATCATAAATACTGTCATGGAAAGGGCTTCCAAATGGCACTGTGCATGACTGAGAAAACCACCTGCCTGCAGACCCTGCAGCGAAGATGTCCTACATGGAGGTCTGCAGGATCTACCTTTCTTTGCGCAGACAGACAAGGAGCTACTTTCTTGAGTTCTGGATTTTTTTATTTCCATGTGGTCATTGCACCGAGTTATGCACAACACACTTATAGCATGTAGTCACACAAGGGAATCTGAAGCAGCATGCAACCTGGGAAATGTATTCTCGTGAAAAAAGGAGCATGCATTCTCTGCATTTCGGTATACGCGTTTTACGCATGTACAATACATGATGAATGTGAGATTGAAACTGCCAAATGAGGCAAATTCTGCAATTTGATGGCTAGAGTTCTGAACCTAGCACTACTTTAATGGGTTGCATGCTGATTTTGCACAGTGAGCTTTGTTACCGTGTATCAATTTAGCATTGTATTTCTGTTACATAGCATCATTGACGACCAGTGTATATATGCACCGATACATTTCTCTTAATGTTGGCCCTGACTTGGGACAAGTCATATGAAGATGACTTGCGGGGCATGTCGAATGCAGTGGCATATGTAGGACTTTACCAGTCATATACATGCAATACATGCAGACACTGGGCATTTTAAGCTACATCGCGAACTGATTGCAAGACTGTCACTGGACGTATGATGGATGCAGCTGAAATATGCCGATGCAAGTGGCGCTTAACAAAGCCAGACCTTTTTGTTTTTGTCCATGGTTGTTTTGTCTGGCTAGATATAACTTGCACTCTTAGACCTGATGCATATGGTCTTCAAGGACTTGATGTCAAATGGCTGCTCAGCAACACAATGATATTGTCTATGGTATTGCCTATCACTGTTCAGCTTTTTGATTGGAGCATGGCCGTTGTACTGCGTGCGTCCTTTTCCCAGTGATGTACATTGAAGGCGTAGCCTTGCGTTTTTGCAAACAGTATATTCGCGGCACATTGCATTGCTACCTTTTCCAAATGTCCAGTCTGTGTAACTGTTTTTGCAACTCTTGATCTTAATAAATGATGGCCTCGTATTCCAGGCTATAAATGCATCACTTTGTGACTGTCATTAATCTGCTCTGCATAAGCTGGCTAACCATCACCATGCAATCCAATAGACAAACCAGGCACTAACGGTAGAGATAGGATTTTTTTTTGTTGCACAGGAAACTGGCACACTGTCCCGTCCCAATTTGTGGTCTCTGAACTCACAATCTTTGAGTTTTTAATTTTTTTAATAGGGTTTTACACAAAGACCCTAGTATAGAAAAGTCAAAGCTACAGTTATACTGTTGCATTAACAATGAATTTCCTAACTGTACATACTTTTGACCTTGAGGTGCCCTGATTTACCAATACCGTGAAATGTTGCTTAGCCTTCCCTGATCTGGCATACAGCACCTGCGTGATCACTGTGCCTGCTTTTGTGTGGTTGGTGGAAATCCTACAAGTAATTTTGTTGCAAAGAACTGTAATATGCGTCTCAAAATTAGTGATATCTTGCTCCACGAACCTATTTCCCTGTTCGCTCCGCGGACCGAAGGCTCTTTGGCTTGCAGCACACCACGCTGTCGGCGAACTTTGGTTGCGGACGGTGGTTGGCGAGGGAAGCGTGCTGTGCGTCAAAGGTTTTGGGAAACTCTGACATGGTGGATCGGAGCAGAGTGTTGTGGTGTGTGTGCCAAGCCCCTACGGCATTGTGTGCATGGCTGGGGGCTCTTGTACATAAGTGTGCCCACTAAAGGTAGCCATAGCTGGCTCCCCTCTGGCGTCCCATTTCCCTGTTTGCTGCACGGTCAAAAATCTGATTCCATTGCAGTGTGCAGTGACTTGCTGTGCGTCATAAGTTTTCGAAGACAATGCAGCGGCGAAAGGGTTTGGAAAACATACTTTACAGCATCTGGTAGTAGGAAGAAGGGATGGAAAGGGTGGGGGAGTGAAGTGCTTCATCTGATATCTCATTGGAAGAAGACAGTGGTGTGCCAGCGGTATCCGTGCATACTATGCCAATTTGCGGTTATCTCAACAGGGAACATCCTTGCGTGGTGATTTCAGGCAGCCATCGTTATGGCATGACAGCTCCAGCAGTGATCTTTCTGTGATGAGTGGTGGCAGGCTGAATTGCAGAAGGGTCGTGCATTCCACATGATATGAATGTTTAAACATAGCGTGTACTATGGTGTGTTGTGTGTGTGGTAAGTCTGTAGCCCCTCCAATGCATGGCTGGAGCCCTTGCACAGAAAAATATGCCCATTGGTTAAAAAGGTATGTCCACTAGGGGTGTCACGGTATTAGTTTTATGACGGTACAATAACCTTATTGCCAAATGACGGTATATCATGGTTATCGCGATATAGCAGGTGGAGTTAACTAATCTTAACTATTTTCTAAAAGGTAATAAATTGTCAGATTTATCATCACAAACAAAACCAGGCACCCAGGGTCAGAATTGGGCTTTTCAACATACTTTCCACTGAAATGCCAACCCTTGCTTCCACCAAGCACAAACACACATGTGGAGAGGAGGAGGGGGGGGCAGCCCTGCTGCGACTGGCAAACCAAACTGAATAGCTTTTCTTAAGTGGTCCTTTAGGCTTTTAGCTCCCCCACTGGCTACTGATGAAGATGAACATGTTGCCATCTTGATAACCTGCATGCCACAGATCATTGGAGCCTGATGGTAGTATACGCTTGTGCGCATACACACACGCACTCTCTCTTTGCGTTACAGCCTTTAGTTTACTTGCGGGCCAAAAGGTGTTCAGTAATCATGGACATGTTAGTTTGGTATGGCAGCAGGGAATACCCTCAGAGATATTTTGCAGTGTGACTTATTATATGTAAATTCAATGATCGAATCAGGGAAATCCCACATTGTCATATGTTTAGAAAACATTATCCATTATAAATATATAAACCCCAAAGGCGCCAACCCAAAGTAAACCCTTTTCCTTCTTGGCACTGTATTTATTCTTCCTATTGCTAACATATTGATTTTGTCAGGCACGTGTGGTTTATGGAATGGCATTAAAAACTGCTCCAACTGAAACTACTTGGCAGGCGGCACATCCAACGGTGCAAGACCAAGACTGCGCAGCACTTGCTTACTGCAGCCTTTCCAAATCAGATTGAAAAGCACACTTAACGGTATGAACGGTATACCGGTATAAACAATGTGACGGTTATTATTGTTCAATTAAGTGGTTCACGGTATCTTTAACGGTATACCGTAATACCGTTACATCCCTAATGTCCACTGGTTGCAAGTAGGTGTGACATTGTTGCTGTGTGTGCGCTTTGGCTGCATTGCACACACAGTTGTTTGCATGGGTGTGGCGATTGTTAGAACATCCTACAATTGTCGATGGATGGGTGCAGATACTGTAGTGAGTCCACTGGTTGCAGTGTTGGATTAGTGTCCATATAGAAGAGGGTCCGGTTAAACTGGTTCTTGCGTGTTTGGGTAGTCTGCATTGCGCTGAGTAGTAAGTGTTGTAGTGCACTATGCAGTATTGGTTCTATGCACGTAGTACAGTGTTGGGAGCGGAACAAATGAAGATTTTTCTTGTTTGATTGGCATTAATACAATGCTTTGTGAATGGAAGTGGCTAGCGGTGTCAAACACTGTGGTATGTTTCTGCAGTATGGTAAGTGGAACATGTGTGCGTGCATCCCTGCTTTATGGTGCGGCGGATGCGTAGAAGTGCTGGTCCCTATGTTGCCTTTGTGAATTCTGGCACATGGCTGTATGTTCGCCTGCATGGCTCTGTCATCTTGTGGTGGGTGTGGGCAAGGCCTAGACTGTTGGGTGCATGGCCGAAGGTCGTAGGCCATGAACACAACAGTCTAGGCCTAGGTCTTCACCACAGCCACCACAACGCAATGCAGCAATGCAGTTGTAACTCTGCATGTCTTCGAAGGTAGGAACCTTTACACAATGGTTATGGAGGGCATTGTACACTTGGTAGAACAGCAGAAGGGAGCTGCTATGTGTTCATTAACATATAGTGTAAGTCGTTGCACATGTGAGCATTTGCATTTGCTAGGATTTGCCCTTTATAAGACCCTTCAAATGTTGTGTTGCATGCATGGCTGGGGCCCTTGCACCGACAAGTATGTCGACTGGTTGCAAATAGGTTTGCCATTGTTGCTTTGTGTGCGTTTGGCTAAATTGCAAACATTGTTGATTCCATGGATGTGGTTATTGTTAGAACATCTTACAATTGTCGGTGCATGCCTGGAGATGCTGCAGTGAGCAGTGCTGCACTGTGTCCAGTGGGTGCAGTGTTGGAATTCTGTCCGCATGGAAGAGAGTATGGTTGAAGTGGATGCAATATGTGCTTGAGTAGTTTGCATTGAGCACATTAATAAGTGTTGTACTGCACTCTGCACTAATGTACTGCCATGGTGCTTTTCTCATGTATATCACTGAGAATAGTATGGGACTATTCCAATGATTGTTGTCGCCAGCCAGAGGTCCGAATGGATCTCATCAACAGAAGCATGTGTGACTTATTAAGTGCTGCTGGGATGTTCTCCTGTGAGAACGACAACCTTGGTTCTCGATATATGCACTTTTTCAAAGCAAATGACATTTCTTTGTCGACCAGTGGCAATGATATATATTTTTTTTATAATATACATGCTGCATCCAAGACCCTATTGTAAGAATGGGAGCTGACGTACAAAACACACATACGTATTAAAACCACCAAAAAAGGTGTTTCCATGGAAGCACCTTTTTAAAAATAAAAAGGCTCTGTTCAGACCCGCCACTACTAACAAAGTCCCTTACCCTGGTTGAAATGTATTCCCCCCCCATTCCCGATCCGCGTGCGCACAGCACGTAAAGTCCGCAGACACCACGATAGTTGCAGGGTTGCACGTGTCACATACGCCCCTTTTTGTAGATGGCGGCCATAGAAATGGGCATGTGGAGGTTACGGGATTGGTCAATAAGGTTTCTGGGTGTAGTTTGTACACACAGACTATGGTACACTGTGTATTTGGCGACAGAAATGCAGAGGGTGCAGTTATGGCTGTGTTTCATGAGCCACAGCGTACAGTGTTTGGGGGAGTTCTAAAAACTTGATTGTGAATGGAAAACACTATGCAGTAGCTGCTCTTTTTGTATTCTATCATGTTGTGTACTGCTATGGAGTACCTACAATGAAGTGACCGATTTTGGTTTGTCTGTGAGAGACTTGGGTGATGCGCGATCATGGCGACATTATGCACAACATGTTACACGAGTTTCAGTGCCGTTTGTGATGGAGGCACTTGCCCGGGTCATGCCTCTGTTTCCGATCTCCTGCATAACTTTTTATCGTATTACGCACACACCAATGTGGCTGCGTTATTTTTCATTTGGTCTGTAAATGGAGAAAGCAAAGTACATTCTTTGTGCCTTTTTACGAATGTGCCAATGGCATACTTCAAAAATGGGAATATGATGTTTCACAGCACGAAAAGTTGTTCCCACCAATAATGTTCATCCTACTATTCCTGCCATCCTGATTTCTACACGCCCTATCCAAATTGCCTTGCTGCCCTTCTTGAAAGTACAGGAAGAATTTTTGTCGTAAGTGTTGCGTACTTCGAAAACGCTTCGAAACACACTGCAACACCTAAAGAAACCTATTTCTACAGCGAGCCCCTCTACCCGATTCCACTATAGTGTTTTCCACAGTGCCATGCCTCCCTTTATTTGGCGCCCATTCTGTGGAGCGTATACGGTGCGCGGCGCCCTGCGTTCATTTGCAATTCCATTGTTGAACCCTGAATGGAGCTTTCTTTAACTTTTTTCCGATCCCAGTTCATTTCTATTTATTCTGGTCTTCTAACGCATGCCACAGAAGGAACGGAAGGCAAGGCCCAGTACGGAAGGGGCAGCACCTGCAGGGATAACATGGGGGACGTGCAGAGAGTATCTTGGCTGTGTTTAAAACTCCTACCTGTTTTCCTCTAAGCTTGCTAGGGGGGGGGGACTGAATTATTTGATTGCATTCCTGAGAACTGTGTGCTTTCCTCCCATCTCTTTACCTTGCATAGAGGGGGGGAGAAGGTGGGGGGGGGGCAATTGTCAAAGAAAAGTGATTACATTGTCTTTTGTTGAAGACATATCAAGTTTATTTTCTGTACTGCATTTTCATTCATCATTGCATTGTACTTGAAGCCATAAAAGCATTCTCAGCTACTTTATCATCTCTATATCACTTCTAAGCCATCAAAAAGAGTGTACCACTGTAACATTATCCATTGTTGATCATTATCTTCACAAGTGTGCTATCAAATATTAATTTACTATAAAAGTGTGATATATATCTGAGACTTGTGGAATCTGCTTAGATCACATGCTGTGCATAGGCCGACATCTAGTGGAAGCTGCGGAGTATTAGTTTGTTTTTCGAAACTCGAAAATGGGCGTCGACACAGGGCGTGCCAGTAATACTATCCCTAGTGTGACGTCCACTGTACCCAAGATCCCTCACGCGTCTAGGATCCTCAGATTGTTTTTTTCCGCCATACTGTTCGGAAGCATTTTGCAGAGTCCCCTGGCCTTAGCCATACTTTTGCTAGAATTTAAAATATAATCTATTGACATCCTTCCCCACCCCAACGTCTAACTTCTACACTCGACGCCGGCTGGAGAAGAAATCGACCGTCGGCTGCTGCACGACGGATTTGGGCCTCGGAAGGCCGCTGGCCTCGTCCCTGCAAGTAGGAAGAGTGGGGAGTGGTACATACTCTACACTCATGGTATATAGGTACACCTTATACATTTCCTACACTTAACAGCCCGCTGCCTCAAGGTGCGTATGGAGGGTACCCCTTTTCAATTCTGCCCCAAGTGCAATCGCAAATACCCTTGGGTCGACAGGCACGCCACGTGCAATCTCTTCTTGCCGAGGGACCACCCCGAAGCGAACTGCAGAGCGTGTAGTAGGTTTAAACCTAAGACACTTAAGGACCGTTCGACGAAGCGTTGGGCCCACCACACCAGGCAGGCGGCCATGGCAGCGGAGAGCACCTTCAGCGAGGGCATTACGGCATCGAAAGACAGCCGAGCGCAGGTCCCCGACCTCGGAAGGTCGTTCGACAGGGCGGCTATGGGGAAGACCCCCGGCGACACAAGCGCTTCACATACTACACACACTAAACGCACTAAGTCCAACCGAGACTCGATGACATCGAGTTCTCGGAAAGAGGCCCAGCAGAACGGTCCGATTCGGTGTCCTCTGGGCGCTCTCGATCAAGATCGCCGCATGACTCCAGGCAATCATCCACTCTTGCCAAGAGTGCCTCGCTCCCTAGGCTAACAGAAGTTCGATCGTCGGAAGACGAAGACGACTTCCACCCCCAGGCCGCGCTCCAGGAGTTGGAGCCCGCAATTAAAGCCAGCGAGGCCCCACGCTCGAAGGACAGGGACACCTCTCCCGATCCTCGACGCCAGGCGTCGGAAAACTCCGAAGCCACTAAGGGACAGGGAAAACATTTTTCTACGCACGGGGAGGGGGGAAAACAGCAGAAGAAACTACCTGTACTTTCTTCCACACCTGTGAAACACTCCAACCCCCCTAAACAGACGGACAAGCCCAGGTCTGCTGATAGGTCCACAACCAGCAAAGCTACTCAAGATAAACCCCATAGACTTGCTGAGAGAGTCATTCCCAGTTCCAAAAAATGGTCCAGTGAAGACCTAGATAGGGTCATGTCAAGAATGTCTTCGCTGACTGATTTTTATGATAACGATCCAGAACATTTCCTCTCGTATGATCCACAAGGGGCCATACCCTCAGGCTCTACTGATCCTATCTCCCCCCCCCCCCCGAGTAAGAAGGCCCGGTTTGAAACTCCGATGAGGTCTGAACCCTTCGAGGTACAACCTTTACGCAAGACCATACTCACGGTATCAAGGAGAGGCTTCCTTTTGTGAAGACCAAGAATTTGCTATAATAGAAGAGCAAACTGGGACGGGCTACTATGGGGATGACGAGGACCAGGAAGAAGAAGAGGATGACCCGGAAACATACAGAGTAGATTCCCCTGTAGAGAACGAAGCCCCGGTTACCGACTCCCCGGTCGATAACCAACCCCTCCTAAATGAGGTTCTCGCTCGCGCAGCAGACCATTTCCACATTTACACCCACGGTGTACAGGAGGAAAGGGACTTTGCAGAAGAGTTAGTGGGAGAAAGGAGGCCTGTTGCACAGACCATCCCTATCCTTAAATCCATTCAGCGGAGAATAGATCCGTCCCTGGTGAACCCAAACCTCACCAGAGCAGTCAATCCCAGGGTTGAAAAACTTTTCAGGGCAGCACAGTCTGACCCTCTCTATATAAGAGGACATCTGAAGCCAGACTCGCTAGTAGTCACCAACACTCGTAAGAGGGCTGGGACACCCTTGTCTTCGTCAGAAGCTCCTCCCGACAAGGAGAGCAAAAAACTATACGGTTTCGGCAGGAAGGTAGCCTCAACGTCCTCCTATCGAGCAAGGATTGCTAACTCCACCACCCTGTTGGCCAGCTACAACTGCCATCAGTGGGAAGAAGTCGCGGCTCTCATAGCCTCTGCTCCTGAACCGTTAAAGGGCCAATTAGCTTGGATTTCCGCAGAGGGTAGAGCCGTGTCTGGTTGCATTTTGAAAGCAACCTTCGACGCCGCAGACAACGCAGGCAGATTGATAGCAGAAGGTACTGTTATCAAGAGACATGCGTGGTTACGGCAGTCTGGTTTTAAGGCAGAAACACAGGCATCATTGTTAGACAAACCGGTGGAAGCCGATCTGTTGTTTGAAAAGGCGGTCGAAGAAGCACTGAAAAATGCCAAGGATGAATACAAGACACTCAAATCCCTTGGCCAGTTAACCAATAAACCCCCTAACCAGAGAGGGAATAGTAATTTTCGTCGCCCACGCGGCCAAAATTCCCAGAGAGGATCAAACTATTCCCAGGGGCAGGGTACACAGTAGAACAACAACCAACAGTCTACCCAGGGTTACGGCAGAGGTAATAGGAGAGGTCGTGGTAAAGGCAGAGGCAGCCCCACCAAGGGAGGCGGCACGCCTCCACCGAAGCAGTGACGCTCAGTTCAGGGTCTCCTTCTCACGCAACCCCAGTAGGGGGACTCATTTCAAACTTCATCCAGGCTTGGGAAGGGATCACATCAGACAGATGGGTGCTGTCAACAGTATCCACAGGATATTGTATAGAGCTACTGCAGCGCCCCCAGAACCATCTTCCACGACAAAGAGTACACTCCTTAGAACATCAGAAGATTCTCCTCGAGGAGATCGCCATTCTTCTACAAAAGGACGCGATAGAACTCGTCCCGGGACACCAGGTAAACAAGGGTATTTATTCAACTTACTTCCTTGTGCCAAAGAAAGACCTGACAATGCGCCCAGTATTGGACTTACGGCCTGCCATCAAGTATGTCAAGCCCGAAAAATTTCGTATGAACACGCTACAAGAGGTAATCCCCTTCCTAAAAAAGGGGCATTACATGGCAACCTTGGATATGAAAGATGCTTATTTTCATATTTCAATGTTCCCAGCGCACAAAGTACTTGCGCTTCAAGGTGGACAGTCGCCACTACCAATTCAAGGTATTGCCCTTCGGGATAGCTTCAGCACCAAGGGTATTCACCAAGGTACTGGCGGTGGCGGCCGCACACCTACGCAGGGAGGCAATCCCAGTGTACCCTTATCTGGACATACATATCTGGACGACTGGCTCATAACGGGGGAAACCCCAGGAATTTGCAGGACCAACATTCAAAGGACTATCGACGACCTCCACGAGTTAGGCTTCTCAATCAACGAGAAGAAGTCAAGCCTGGTGCCAAGCACCTCAAAACAATTCCTAGGAGCAATCCTGGATACCCAGGAGGGGTTGACCTTTCCTTCAGAAGAAAGAATTCGGAATATACTACTGCAAATTCCGCATGATCAGTCCGGTCAACAAATAACGGTATGCAAAGCAGTGCGTTTACTGGGCATGATGGCGTCATGCATTTACCTGTTCCCCCGTGCGCGCCTGCGCATCCGTCCCATGCAAGAATGGTTGGTGAAACAGTGGTCTCAGGCAAGTGGTCAGTGGGACGATCTAGTGGTCGTTTCGCCAACACTGGTACAAAGCCTTCACTGGTGGACAAGAGAGAATCTCGCACAGGGGAAACCCTTTTACGATCCTAAAGTACAGGCAGTAGTCACTACAGATGCATGTCTGACGGGGTGGGGAGCTCACCATCTCCACCACACAGCTCAGGGTCTCTGGTCTCACTCAGTGGCCAAGAACCACATCAACCTGCTAGAACTTCTGGCAGTATTCATAGCGCTTCAGGCGTTCGAGCCCCATCTACTAAACCTGTCAGTGCAAATCCAGACGGACAGCACTGCAGCCATGGTCTACCTGAACAAGCAAGGAGGGACTCGCTCACCAAATCTGTCCAAGCTTGCCCAGAAAATCTGGATATGGGCACTCAGACGGAACATCTTCCTGTCATCACAACATGTTCCAGGGGAGCTCAATTCCCTAGCGGATGCTCTGAGCAGAGACTCCCTCCCAGAGGAACACGAATGGGTTCTTCACAGAGGTCGTAGAAGATCTCTTCTCTCAGTGGGGTTTCCCCACTATAGACTTATTCGCCACAAGCGAAAACAGACAATGCCCAGGATTTGCATCCAGGTTCCCCCAACCAGACTCCCAGGGGAACGCCCTGTGGATGAACTGGTCAGGGATGTTTGCGTACGCTTTTCCACCAACTCCTCATCAGGAAAGTGGTGAACAAGATGAACAGGGAGTCGATGACGCTTGTCCTAGTTGCTCCCATGTGGGCAAGACAACAGTGGTTCCCACACCTACGCAGGATGGCGGTGTGCGAGCCCATCAAACTTCCAGCCTGGTACAATCTACTGTCCCAGCACCAAGGTCAAACAGTGCACCAGCAACCCAACTCAGTGAACCTAGCAGCATGGCTCCTGAGGTCATAGAGTTTGGACACCTCAATTTGCCACAGAGGTGTATGGACATCCTAAAAGAATCTAGGAAACCAAACACAAGGCACTGTTACTTTGACAAGTGGAAGATGTTCGTTATCTGGTGCCAGAGTATACAAATCAACCCAGTTGATTGCACTCCTTCCACTATTGTTACATACATGCTTCACCTGCTAGATGCAGGATTCGTTTTTAACTCACTGAAAGTAAACCTGGCAGCCCTCTCGGCTTACACCACTTCCCATAGCAAGGTTTTGTGGTGGAAAGTACCAGTAGTTAAAGCCTTCATGGAAGGAGTAAAGAGACTTCACCCTCCTATTTCAAACCCACCACCAGGGTGGGACCTTAATGTGGTGCTAGCCAAGCTCATGGGCCCTTTCGAACCCATGCATAAAAGCAGTCTCAAACACCTGACTTATAAGACGGCCTTCTTAGTAGCTATTACTTCTATAAGAAAGGTCAGTGAAATTCAGGCTCTGTCAGTGCAGGATTCCTTCTTTACTATCCATAAAGACAAACTGGTTTTACGCACACACCCTAGGTTCTCACCTAAATTTATATCAAAATTCCATGTAAACCAGTCCATCGAGCTTCCGGCTTTCTTCCAGAACCCGCAAAGCTCGGCTGAGGTGAAACTACACACCCTAGATGTGCGTAGGGCGGTCCTCTACTATGTAAATAAAACCAGACCGCTAAGGAAAACAGATCAACTGTTTGTCTCTGTAGCTACAGGCAGAGAGGGGGATCGCGTCTCTAAAGGTGCCATCTCGAAGTGGATTATTAACTGTATCCAGCTGTGTTACTCACTCTCTGAAAAGACTCTTTGCCTTTTACGCCAAGGGCCCACTCTACTAGAGGCATTGGGGCCACTCTGGCTTTCATTGCAAATGAACCCATTGACACCATTTGCAAAGCAGCTACTTGGAGCTCTATTCACACTTTTACTCAGCATTACTGCATTGACACCCATTCCAAGGCAGATACCGTGTGGGACAAGCGGTTCTAAGACACTTATTTGCTCATGACCCTTCTCACATCCCACCTCCTTCTTCTGGTACTGCTCGCTAATCTATGCACAGCATGTGATCTAAGCAGATTCCACAAGCCTCAGAAGGGATACATTACTCACCGTAATCGTATTTCTGATGCTTGTATCTGCTTAGATTCACATGCGACCCACCCTTCCTCCCCTCCGAGAGAAGGCGCATGATTGCTTGTAGTCTTACCTTTCTATCTGCTTGGATTATCTGTACTCACGCTACTCCTCATGCTACCTCATGTCAGAAAAAATACAATCTGAGGATCCTAGACGCGTGAGGGATCTTGGGTACAGTGGATGTCACACTAGGGATAGTATTACTGGCACGCCCTGTGTCGACGGCCATTTTCGAGTTTCGAAAATCAAACTGTAATACTCCGCAGCTTCCACTAGATGTTGGCCTATGCACAGCATGTGAATCTAAGCAGATAAAAGCATCAGAAATACGATTACGGTGAGTAATGTAATATATATATATATATATATATATATATATATATATATATATATATATAATGTTTGTTTAATTTGCAAAACAAACCTACTTCTTGGCTCAGGGGGATTCTAAGAGAGGGGTGTTATATAAGGGTTGTCATCCAGAGTAAACGAACTGGACATAAAAATATATCAATAAGGGTTTCCCTCAGCATCCCAGACTAGGCATTGACTTAGCTGTAGTGTTGAATTGAATCCGCTTACACTACTCTAGGAATGCACTATTAAAAAGTGTGCAAAATGATCAGAGCATACTCCGGACATATAGCCATGAGAGCTATACCTTTAGAACCCGAAGTCTTCGCATATGACATACGTGTGCTTATGGCGGGGTTGCCGGGTCTTGCAGATAGGACCATGAGAACCCCTGATGAGTTTCTATTCAGACCAAGAATACCTATGCATGAAGAAGGGGGACAAGTATTTCCCTTGACGATACATATTGCAGCAGTCCGGGGGAAAGTAGCAATGGTCGAAGGGTTTGACGACGAAGGCAGACAATGGTGTGCAATTATCGCCATTGAAGAAGGGTACCGAGTGACTGACGTCACCGATGACAATCTGTTCGAAGAACAGCCTGACTTAGAAGAGACAAAGGTGGAAGCAAGTCTCATATTCTGGGTCAAAATTATTAAACGAGAAGTGCCACAGAGAATGTTGTCCCTGATCCGTCCGGCATACTTTGATGACAATATGGCCCAGGTGCCTGCCTCAGTATGGACTACAGGGCCCTACGATGTGGGCCTTCTGAAAGGGGCGGGGGAAAGTGAAAATTAAACTAAAACCAGGAGCAATATTACCAAGGGCGTGACAATATCCCATGTCCAGAGAAGCGGATGAAGGGATTGCGAAGACCATTGCTGCCATGATGGACCAGGGCATCCTAGTGACGTCAGAATCACCCTGTAATACAGTGATTTATCCCGTCAAGAAATCAAAGGGAGGGTCTTGGCGTTTAATCCAAGATCTAAGAGCATTAAACAATATTGTTGAAGCCGAGTTCCCTCTAGTCCCCAATCCATCTACAATTTTATGTACCATATCAACGGAGGCGAAATAATTCAGTGATTGACTTGAAAAATGCTTTCTTCTCAATCCCGCTGCACCGTGATTCACAAGATTAGCGTCATTTACTTTCAGACAAATGCGTCTGAAAAGCACAAGGTTGCCACAGGGGTATTGTGAGTCCCCGTCCATCTTCAATAGAGTCCTGCAAAATGACCTTAATAATATTGCAGTAGACAGTGTTGTTTTGCAGTATGTGGATGACATTCTGATCTGCAGCACCACTGAAGAGCAATGCAGGCGCGACTCTATCCAGCTACTGACTATACTGGCTGAGAAAGGATATAAGGTTGACAAAAGTTACAATACTAACAACAAGAGGTGCTGTACATAGGCCAGCTGGTCTCGCATGAGGGGAAAAAGGTCACCCCAGAAAGGGCTGAAGCTATCATGAACACAGCTAAGCCGATCACAATAAAGCGATTGCAGAGCTTCCTAGGCTTGTGCAATTATGTTAGGGCATGGGTCTTCGACTACAGCTCGTATACCAAGCCCTTACTTCAGGCCCTAAAGAAGGCCCAAGAAACAAAAGAAAAACATTGAATGGACAGAAGCAATGGAACAGGGGTTCGCAGAACTGAAAAGGGCGATTTGCACGGCCCCAGTACTCGGGATTCCTAATTATGCAGAGGAATTCTACCTGTTCTCGCACACAGATGGCAGAGTCATGACGGCAGTACTCGCTCAAAAAAACCTCGTTGGGATAGAAGCCCCTGGCGTATTACAGTGGGAATCTGGACCCAGTAATGAGGCCAGTTCCCATGCGAACAAAACTTAGCTGCCGCAGCGTTCGCCATAGAGAAGGCGGCAACCATTGTAATGGGATGCTCCATGACGTTGTACGTCGAGCACTCATTATTTGCCATATTAGAGAAACGAAAAAGGTACATTGACATCTCAAAGGGCCTCTGCCTATGAGGTGATCATATCTAATCCATCGATCAAAATGGTTTGATGCAGAACTGTAAACCCGGCTACATTCGTAGCTGAGCCAGTCAACGAAGGCGAGCCGATACATGATTGCGCAAACTATGAAGAATTCTATGATGAAATCCCCAGGGTGAAGGAAAATGCCCTGGCGGGTGGTGAGACCGTTTTCATTGACTATTCCTCGAGAATCGACCAAGAAGACGGACTAAGATATACAGGCGTGGCCGTAATAAAACCTATTGCAAACGGAAAATTCCAAGTACTCATCCGTGCACAAATACTATCTCATTATTCAGCACAGGCTGCAGAGCTATTGGCGTTGATGCTTGCCATTGAGAATCACGCAGACCAGGAAGTAATGGTGTACAGTGACTCCGCCTACGTGATGTGCACGCAGGAGTAGCATGCTGGAAAAGGAGGGGCTACCTCCGAGCGGACGGCACGCCAGTGCAGCATGCAGCCTTATTGGACAGGCTGATAAAGGCACTGCAGCTCCCAGTGGGCATAGCGGTCTTGAAATGCGCCGCCCATACTCAGGGGACAGATCTTGTCACGCGGAAACCATGCAGCAGACACGGAAGCCAAGCGTGTGGCATCCAAGAGTGAAATGATCATGGAAGTAAAGTGGCATGCACCCATGAACGAATGATGGCAGCTCGAGCCACACCAGATGCCTATAGTAATATGGGGCAGACTCAACTGATGGAGCTTCAAGGGGAAGCACCGCAGGATGAAAAGAACCTGTGGAAGCGTCAATGGTCTTCTTTAAACCCCTCTGACAGATTGTGGCGGCAAGTCAGCACTGGTAAACCAGTGATGCCGGTAGCCCTGTTGAAAATAGCATTAGAACAGCTGCATTATCCGTTTCATATGACAAAAGAAAATCTTGCTGCAACGCTCACAGAAGACTGGTTTATACCGAATTTAGCGGAGCATGTTGCATTCTTTATGGTGAACTGCATAATCTGCCAACAATTCACCACTGGGCACACATTAAAAGTAATGAGGAGTCATCCCCCAGCCAAATGGGCCTTTTCAGCACTTGCATATCGATTGTCGACATGATTCAAGTGTAACGGGTACAGGTATTTAATTGTAGTGGTGTGTCCATTCTCTAGATGGATAGAAGCAGGTCCCTGTACATACCCAGACTCAACCTGTGCTGCCAAATTCCTGGTGAGGGAAGTGTTCCCTAGATGGGGGGGGGGAGCGGGGGAGGTTTGCGAGGTGATGAGATCAGACAATGGGGCTCATTTTGTAAACTCGTGTCTTTGAGCAGATTAGCTTGCTGCTTGGTATAAAGCACAAGTTCTCGTCGGCGTATCATCCGGAAGGTAATGGTATTTGTGAGAGGCTCAACGGCTTATTAAAGGAAAGGATAGCCAAGTTGAAGCTTACTCTAAAAAAGAAAAAAAAAAAGGATGGCTGCGCTGTGTACAACTGCCATTGTCTGCTCTTCGGAACCAACCAGGCTCGACCATCAATTTACGCTGCACAAACTAGTTACAGGAAGGAGAATGAACACCCCCCCTTATCCCATGAAATCGAACTAGATGTGATGCCCAGTCAACCCGAGAGGTCCTAGGAACCGAATTATCAGAATACCTGAACTGCATGACACCAAGCCTTCTTATCTTTTCAGACCAAGTACAGCGGCAACAAAAAGGGTGCAGCACAACACAAGACACAGCAGGAGGTGCTGAAAAAGACACAGTTCAAGGTCTGTGTGCCAATCATATTCCCTGGTGTTGCTGTGTTGGTAAAGAACCACACGAGAAAAAGGTGGGACGAGCCAAGATTCAACGGCCCTTTCATTGTAGAGGACTGCACTCCATCAGCTGTTAAACTGCAAGGCAGGCGAGCATGGATCTTCCTTAATGACATTAAACCCTATATCGGTAAGATCCCTCTGGCTCCACCCCACTGCAAAGAAACTACAGACAACTAGGGAAGAACCTCAGAACGTGCAGACGAGATCCATGACGAGGAAGGAGGACGCATGAGCAGGAAAGCCAAGACAAACAGCCCGTTTGCAAGTTGTGGCTTAAACCGGACATTTCCTCTAAGCAAAAAAGGGGATAAGGACATAATGGACACTATGTGCATTGTAGTTGCAGGGTGAAGAAGAGAATCTCGCATCTAAGTCACAACGCACTGACAATACGAACTTTTGAATCCAACCATACTTAAGCATTGTTGGAAAACGAGACTTTGATAGACTTGGAGCAAAGACTTTACGTTTAAGAGCATAAAACACTCACCTGAAGCTACCGACACCAAGACTTTGTTTTGCAGAACTTATGACATCCCCCAGTAGAAATCTCACATGGGATGTACTCGCCTACTTCCAGTTAGTGGTAATATCACATCCGTCACTTGTAGGTGTCACAGACTTTGTTCAAGATCCTGCCAACAAGAAAGTAATCTGGCAACTGACTCATCGCGAAAGCCTTCACCGAGTCACGCGAACAGTGATGAGGACAAAAATGCTTCCACCACAGGTGATCATTGATTAACTCACATATACGCTTTTCTTTCGTATCATAGAGGAGTGCCCAGGACTAGTCGGGAGAACCACGGACACACTCGCCTACACTAGAGACCCAAGAAACACTGAACATTTGAACCAACTGTGGATCAAGTTCAACTGTCTAGTGGCAATCCACGCAGCAGGAAAGTGTAAAGATTGTTCACGTCAAAAGGAAAGGTCTATGATTTAGAAACCAGCAAAACAGGACAATGTCCCTGTCACCCGAGGACAGCCGGCTGGCTCACAATGTCCTATTCTGTCTAGTCACTGACTATCCAGGAATGGTAGGGAGACCTGCTGAGGTTGACATCACCTTCATCAGAGATCCAGCTAATGTTGCACACATGGGAACACTCCTCCATGGGATCATGCTCCAGGTGGAGCTGTCCAACTTTCAACGAGAATATCTACGGAGATTGCAGTGAAATCTTCCGCCGAGGGACAGATCTAAACCGAGACAGCTCTTCACATTAAACAATATCCAGCATGTCTTCAGGACTAAAGCAAATTTGCGGGGTGGACTGGGAAATGACTTATTTTGAATATGCATAATGAACGTGCCTCACCAAATTTGTTAGTCTAACCTTTTTCCATAGTTGGCAAGGGAAATGTATCCCTTAACCAGAGACAATCGTCACCCGCAAGAGGGGGGGGGGGGACACTTATGAAGCACAAGACACTTTGTTACTCCATTATTGTTTCTCGGAAATTTTGTAAGTGAAATGAATTGAACACTGACATTGACATGATTGAGATGGGTGCCCAGAACAGTAACCTGGTCCTCCCACAAACAGAGGGGCGCCCCACTTTCTTGGAAGAAAATGCTCCATATTGTCGTATCGCACAGTTATGTGTACATGCATAGTGATCATTTTCTGTCACTAACTATCAGAACTGCATTCTTTATTGGTGCACAAAGCGCTCCAATTTCAGTGCACCCACCAGATAATGCATGTGTAAATCCCACAAAAGCACCCAGACCCTATATAGTCATTCCGGTTCCAAGAAAATCTGATGCTAACGTAAACCAACTAAAATTGAATGTAATTAGCAGTGTTTCATACACACGTGAGGTAACGAATGAAGAGAAAAGCTGGAGACAGGGTCAGCACGGAATGAATGAAAATACAACACTGACCACAACTCTCTCATACACACACACACACATTGAATGCACACAAACGGGGGCAAGTGTCAATGGCTGCAGAGCCTCGAACAAGGACAACAGAAAGCACGAGACTGCCCACCAAACAACCAGTCCATGAAAATAATAAAGGCGACCAAAAAGAAGTAAATGAAAGACCAACTAAAGAAGATATAGCAAACACCCCAGGAGAAGACCAACGGCTAGGAGAGAATTCACTGCAAAGACACAAATGCTGATAGATCATTTATTCCCGTTTATAGCTAAAGCAAAGAAACTACACGAGGAGCTGAAAAATAAAACTACAGAGACTAGAGTAACAAGTGTACCAGTTCCAACAAAAATGGCAAACGCCAAGCCCACAATACAACCTTACGTTGGGCTGATGCCAAATGGATGGTGGATAAAGGCACTCTACGAAAGAATACAAGAGTGGAAGAGAAATGCAAAACCGTCTCTTATCACAGCGATGCAGACAATGAAACCTGCTTCACCAACAAGCATGAGTCCTCTAGCAAGGAAAAGTCACACCAACGCATTTACAGATGTAGTTATGGCTAACTACAGGAAGACACTAAGAATCAAGAGAAGCCCGCATGAAGATAACCATGAACTGAACGATTACCTGGACAGCACAACACATCTAGGAAACATTTGGTACCAACACATGAAAGAGGACGGAAGAAGAAAAGCTGAAGGAGAATGCTACATCTGTGCACTCCTACAGCATGGGAAAATACAAGATCTTCGTAGCTGTAGAAATTGATGTCCCGACAGCACACTGTTTGTCACACGTAGCAATGTGCAACACCAGAGGGCAGTTCATGGGAAGAGATGCCTCACTGATATGGGCAACTGAAACACCAAATCTCGAAGAGGACTATGTCCAGGACATTAAGACAAGAAACAGAGCCCATACCGGGAATCACGCAATCGGGTATGCAAAGCCAGAAGCACAAGGAGCAGGAACAAGATGGGGGGGGGCAATAGACCTGAGACTAAAAGTCCGAGGAAAAACTCCAGAGGAAGCCAAAATTTGGAAGAACAGAGGCCAAATGCAGATCTGGGGAACAGTGCTATCCCCAGACGGATGGGAAGCAGGAGTAGTGATATGCCGAGCATGGATGGTCCTTGGAGCCTGCAAGGAAGCAATAGAAAACTCACAAAAACTGTGCAAACCTCTATGGCCAAAGTTGGTGAAGTTACTAAAATGGGTCGAAGACAGAGGAGGACCCCTGCAGATAGTGCCACTAGAAAGCCCAAAATTGTGCTTCAGGAACAATGGCAGAGAATCAGAACTGCGGACGCATCTTTGAATCTCCAGGTATGACTCTCAGAACCACAGTAATTATGGATCATAATTGGGCGTGTGGATCCAAAGCATGCATAAGGCTGCCGAAAAACTGGGGAGGCATATGCACGATAGTGAACATCCACGTTCCTGCACTAGTGATCCCAAAAAGTGACCTGAGTATTGACCGCTTCCCAAAGGCAGATGCTCACATGAGGAAGAGGTTGTCTGTGGAACTGGTATCCCGAATGAAGAGAATTACTTTTCTGCAAAATCAGAAGAAGCATTTTATGCGATACCTTACAAACAAAGGGTGTTAAGCCTCACCTCATCAGTATTCACAACAATACTCTTGCCGCACATCCAAGTTGGAGTAAATAAGAAATGGTTGCAGATAACCAGATGGGAGTTGTTGCAGACCATCAACACCATCATAAAAGGATTCAACGCAATCAAAGAAGAATTGAGAGCAATCCGATTGAACCTCCAGAACAGATATGTACTCGACATGATCACTGCGATGGGTGGAGGTGTTTGCGCAACAATCGGAGAATCATGTTGCACGTTTATACCTTCGCATGATGAAGAAAATTGAACTTTAACAGAAGCCATAAGTATGCTGACAAACCTGCAGAACCAGATGATCAATGAAACTGACGAGGTGGTTGATGACAGCTGGTTTGAAACACTATTTATTTCTATGGGTCCCACAATGGATGGCAGACATATTCAAAATTCTGGGAGCCCTGCTAGTAATGATACTACTAGGATTTTGTGTTATCAAGTTAATCATCACGCAGTGCCAGAAAACTGCGAAAAAAGCCATTGGGATGAAGATCATGGTCGATGTCAAACCAGGATGGAAGCCCAGAGACCTGACTGATGAAGAAATCAGAGATTGTGTGAGGGCTAGCGAATTTGCACCAGAAGGAAGAAAGTTTGTGTATCCCAGAAAATCAAAGGTACAAAGGAAAGTGGATCTATTGCAGCCCAAATGGACAATGTCAGCTCATGACCCGGAACAAAGACGAACATCTAAAGACAGCAGGAAGTCTGAAAGGAGTGATAAAAATATGGACACCAAAGATACATATGTTCACATCATCGTGTACAACCCCAGAAGATGAACTAGAAACAGAAGAGCCAAATAAGACAAACACAAAAGAGGATGCAGAAGTGGTCGATGAACCGACCAGAGGGGAGGGGGGGGGGGGAGTGTAGAGGAGGTCCCAGACATGGCCTGCACCCTAGCCCCCCCCATTTCGAAGTACAAGGGACATACTCGCCAAGATGTGACGTCTGAGGAACAAATGAACCAACAGAGAGCAATTTTAGGCCTCTGCCCAGTGCCCATCAGAAATGCAATACCTGTCGGAAGTGCCTATAACCAGACAGCCATGGGCAGCACGGAACAGTACCAGCAGCTGACACAAAATGAAGACTACTTACAAACTGTCCCCGAAGAGACCCAAAGAGCCTTAATGGAGGGCAAATGGTGACGACATAAGAGCCCAGACAGACGTACAAATGAACATAAATGACGAACGAAAGTTGACACACAAGGGCGAAATGCTAGAATAATGTTTTAATGGACGTGTAAGAGAAACGATGTTAACATAAAGAAACATAACCATGAAGTGAGATTAACATACGTAACTGACTAAAATGCCTGTAAATAGGCTTGGAACGCAAGAAGCTAAGAAAACGGTACTGCTTGTAATGCGTAAGTAGAAGAATAGAGCGGCAAGCGCCAACTATATATCTACCTCAACGAAGCACATTATATAAGTGCAACTCTATTTTGTAAAGCAGAATTAAGCCCAGGCCGCAAGGGTAAAATAGGCCGAGATTCATATTGCAGCTAAAGCCAGAAGGGAAGAGCGGAATCGAAACTCAGCGAGAAGTAGCTCATGCTTGGGAATTCGAGGTCAACTCCAAATAGGGAGAGCGGCAGCTTCGAAGAAACGTAACTTCAGAGCATAGCAGCCAGCCAGTGAAGGTCAAGATAAGGAGGCCTCATGCAGGTGGCGAGGCTAAGGAAGAATCAAATACACAAAAAGAAGGCAAATGAAGCAGATTCACGGTGAACAGACACGTGACCAGCCACGGCCAAAGAGGTACCAACGTCTGATGTCACCCAGAACCCGAGAATGCCATAACTTTTCCTAATGAAGTTACAGTTTGGAGGCCATCCTCAGCCAACTAATTGACACATAGCCCTAAAGTACTGATTGATGGAAGGGAGGCAGGGTGAATCTTGGGGCACAAACCACCTGGGTGTCCATTCTGCATGCTGCTAATTAAAGTGAAGATTTATGCTTAGGGGTGTAACCCACCCAAACACAATGGACCAAATAATCTAGGGCCCTGTAGTGAGTAGAACCAATAAGAAGACGTACTTTTAGTGACGTCTATCACGAGTGATGTAGAGGGATGGGCTTAGACGCCCACCCAATGAGCTATCCAATCCCCACACTGTTACCATATACAGATATAGTACCTATACTTATCTATTCCAAGCAATAGAATTGCATGACAAACTTAGGGTTTTGGTTATAACTGTTGCTGTCTGAATGAAGAATTCGGGAGTTGAAGAGAGACAGCAAATCGCATCACTGTTGATTACCATTTGTTTCCCCATTTTTTTTGTACTTGTCATTAAACGGACTTCACTTTGCCAAACCGCTGACTTGTCCTTATTGATTGGTTATGGAGTAAGTGAATCCCGCACCCCATCCTCTTCAAGGTGCAGCTATCTTGTTTTAAGGTGCCGGAGGGCTAGCTCTGAATCTCAATGGGCCGGTTCAGAGGTCGCTCTGCCCTCCAGTACAGTTTTTCTCAGTAAAGGGGTAGGTTTGTAGTAGCACAACTTAACCATAACGTCCCTTTTAAAAAAAAAAAATAAAAAAAATTCTGTTGGTGATGTATATGTCAGGATATTACACTTCAGCAGCCCGTAGTCATTGAAAGATCACCAGAGTCCACAAAGTAAAGTTTTAAAATGTCATCTTTATTCAATAAATATTTAAAAACCTGCAGCTTCAGAGGGTCACCAGGGGAGCAGGTGGCAAAAATAAAGCGTTTCGCAAAAACAAGTAGTTGCTTGGTCACATGTTTTTGCCCCTCAGTATCCACCCATTAAATAGAGTGCATGTTTAAAAAAGGGTAAAAGAGGAAGAGGCTCTCCCTATTTCCTAAATGTGAAAAGAGGCGAGGGTGTACATATTTCCAGAGTGGACCGTCTTATGTCTATTACTCTGTTGGGCTATTTGTCTCTAGGACACTCTCTATGCTTATATATGTAGGTGCCCAACCATGAATTGTCTGTGTGGCCATCTTTGGCAGTTCTCATGAGAGTACGTTTCTTGTCCAGGCCGTTCTTGTGGCAGGCCAACGAAATAAGCATATACGTGCCTAGTGGAATCACCTTCTTTTTAGAAAGTGGCATATACAATTGCCTATTGTCAAGTTTCAATAATGTAAATGGTGCTTCTAGTAACTTCTATTTGTTTTCCCCAATCTGGGATTACGGGATTGGTGGGAGAATGCCTACCTGGGTTGCCCACATTGCCAACAGCATGTTATCCTGAAGGTTTGGGCGGGCGACAGGCCTGCATTGTTAGTTGGCGCCGATGATCATGCCACCATGTGCTGGGGCTAGTTTGAGTGCTGTTATAGTATTTATATTCCATTATATTCTGGTGAAGCTTCAATGTTGCAGGCAGTTAACTCCACACATCTGAAAACATACACTTAAGGACTGCTGTGAGAATGAGCCTCCTCCCCTCCCCCCCCCCCCCTTCCAATCACTCCCCTGACATCAAGTACTAACCCCACATCACAATTAAAAATGGTGTACAGTTTGGTCGGCTGCAAAACATCGAATGGCAAAAATGTCAACAAAAAAAAAGTCAAAATTCTAATGTTTTTATTTTTCTTTATTTGTATGTTTGTTTTTATGGGGTCTAGCTAGTAAAAATAAACGGGGGGTTGGGGGGGGAAACCCCCCATTAAAAAAAAATGTAAAAAAACATTCTAAATTCTTTTTTCGGCATTTTTGCAGTTGACATTTTCACTATAAACCCCTAAAAATGTATGTATATGAAAGCAGGTGCTAACAATTAAAATTACATCACATTCCCTATTTTGAAGACATTTTGTGATCTTAAAGCATCCTATGCTTTTGGGAATCTGCACTTTGAAAAACTCAGAAATGAACATGTGCTGGAGGAGGGCACAGGTTTTAGGCAGCTAACTGGTGCTTTCAAAATAAAACGGCTCCTTTGCACTTAACACTTTAAGAACGCATTGTCCAAAACAAGGGTCTGTTAAAAAGGTCATCCCTTGTAAATCGCACCCACTTTAAATGCTCTGATTTAAGAAAGAAAGTGATCAGCAGTTCTTAAAAGGCCAGCAATGCCTGTTGGGGCGCTGGGAGGGGGTGGGTATTTGCCTCTCCAAAGTTGCAGCAGGATCTTGAGATGTGACTCGTTGCCTTACAGGACAAATAAAAAGGGAGGTCAGCCTTGAGGTAGAACATGTGCATTTAAAGATAGTCCACAACACCGGCAAGCTTCCCCATCGTCATGCATGATGAAGCGTGGGCCGTTTGTGTGCTCAGCTTGCACAAGTTTAGCTAATCTGAGCACATGGCCTGTTAGGCAAGCATTGATGTAGTAACCCTGTGGGAGACACCACCCTTGTCCTCTTGGTATTAGGTAACCCACTTTCAGTATAGGCCTGTACTACACAAGTTGGTAGTGTGACTGAGCAGCCAGGCTTATCTCAAGAGGGGTAAATGTGAGCTGTAGCAATGAAATTCGCAAATACAAGTAACACTTACACTCAGGGTTTCAATTATAAATAGTTATTTATTTAACATCAGTTTTTAAATGAGCATTCTTTAAAAAGGGCTATATATGTAACAATCAAATATACTTTTCCAGAATCAACACAAAGCTAGTAGATACTCTTTAGATATGCTTTTTACACACTTCCTACAACCAGAGGTGACTTTACTATACTAACTAGGACAGTATTGGCAATTATATATCACTAGTACACTTTGTAGATTGAGCTGAAATGACGCCTGGAGGCAGCAATTTGGAGGTGCGCAGCAGCAACAGGCTCTTTTCAGATCAGCAGCACTTTTCAGTTTCAGCGCTTGGTAAACCGCACCATTGCAGATCTTGGGCACTGGTTGGGCTTCCTTCACTCATTGAGTCCTTACTCTGGTGAGAGGACTCGAGCTCTGGTCGTCCTGCTTTTGGAGGGTACTGGGGAGACTCCTGGAGCTTTTGGCCGGATTGCAGACCTTGCACTAGACTACAGATTTCTCGACCCCTGGCACTCGGTTCCTACAGCAGTAAAGAAGTACAGCCAGTCGGAAGCTGGTCCCGCTAACCCAAGGAAAGCAGTCCCTTCCGGAGCTTCTCTTGTCGGTCAGAAAAAGGAGTTTCAGCACAGCAGCAGGGCTTCACCAGGCAATTCAAAGGTCCAGGAGGATGCAGCAGTTTCTTCATCAAGTACTCTTCCCAGTGGTCAACTATTCCTCTAGTCCCAAAAACCTTGCCTTTTAAGCATGTTTCTCCCATTCATGCACAGCCTCGCTGTCGCTCAAAGAGCAGGGTAAATCAGGACTGGGTGCATTCCTAGAGACAAAGGACTGTCGCGACCCTCGCCCAAAACCCCCTCTGGCAAACCCATTGGCCAGGTGGAGTCAGGACTCGGGCCTCTAAAGCCTGGCATCCTCTTCAAAAGCCCTCCTGGAGCCAGTCCTGGCGCCTATGGTGCCAGGCTTGTACACCATGAACAACAATGTGCTTGGGTACTACTTTATTGTATTGTCAGCCAACATGGAGGCATCCACATAGCTTAGTTCATAAGAACCAAGCTATGCGGTCTAGTGTCTTGGGTGTGGCAGGCCTGGAACTACTTTCCCTGGTACTACTTTACCTGGGCTATATAAACCACACCCTGACTGCAGAACATGCTTCGTGTTACTTTGCAGCTTGCAACGTGACACTCAGTGTCCAGCTATTCCCTCGAACCTCGGAGAAGCAGAACCTGCAAGGAGACGAAAGGAACATCATTAGCAGCAGCATCTTGCCTGCAGTCTTCATCTTTAAACACTCGCAGCTACTGAGAACAGCTTCCTCGAATCTGCACGCCTCTGAGACAGAACGACCTGAAAGAAGATGGAGGCAATATTAAAGAAAGCTATAGAGACATTTACAAATTACGAACTGCTCAAAAGGCTTACCTGGCTGGTCGCCTCTCGGCTCGCACCACTCCGGACATTCCACTCGCGCTGAAGAACACTGCGACCTACAAGGAAGGAAAACGCAGGTTAGCAAAGGCAAGACTTCGCAGTGCTGCGCATAGCGCTTACTTACCGCATCATAGCGCTCTTAATGCGCCATCATTTACCAGCGGGGCTCAACCAAGCCAGTTCGCCGTGCTGAAGCTCTGCATACCGAAGGGAGAAAAGACATTTTAAACAAAGAAAAGCATGCAGGATAGCAACAAAACTAAAGAACAGCAATAAGACCTACCTGAACAATATCAGACGGGCCGGCGTCAGTGAAGTAACTGGACCGCACTCGCCCATGAAAGACAACGCGCCCCTGCAAAGAAGGCAGGACGGAGAGCATGCCTAATTCTACCATAAAGTGAGGAGAGGGCGCCAGAGGGACTGAGAGCATACAGGAGTGGAGGGAGGATACTTACTCAGTCAGTCAGTCTTGAACACAGTCCTCCTGTATTTTCAGGCAGAACCTAACCCACAGACCACATCAGGGCAAAGCTGAGAAGCATAGCAGCGAGTAACCCAGCTGGGTGGCGTCCCTGTGGATACCAGGTGAGCGTAACAAGGACTGGAGTTTTGGGAACCTCCCTCACTTCCTGCTCTTCCAGATACACTGGAGTCAAACAAAGGGCTGAAACCTGGCTTGACGTGCAGAGTAAAACCCTAGAAAGACCTCACAAACAGAAAATGGCGGAAAAAGACGACCGGGACCATTTAACAAAATGGTAAACCATGGGTGCTATACTGCAGCGGAGGATTCAGGCTGTGGTAGGAAAAGCGCAATTGTAGGAAAATTAAACCACTGCCACCCACCATTTTAAAGTAGTAAGGGTAACATAAACATTTTAACATGAGTAGGTAGGAAGAATCACCCCCCCCCCTCCCAAAGCACTCGACCTAGGATGGGGTGTGCTGGACCTACAAAGAGAAAAGGTAAGTAAAGTCAATTTCACTTTACTATTCTTTGGAACAGTAGTTAACACAAGAAAAGGTATTTGAACCTCATGAGAAATCTGAAGGATTTCTCAGTGACACTGTACTGAAGGTACTGCGAGTCCCCTTACAAAAAGTAGATGCCATCAGAGTTTTTCAGACTCCAAAAACAAATGAAACAATCAGGTTAAAACACACGAGAGAGTGAGGAAAAGGGCTCACTCACTCCAGAGTTAAAAATAAAAAGTCCTAAAGTCCAGCGAAAGAGCTGGTGGTCTCCAAGGTTGAAGGGAATTAGCACAGAAATGAAAATTCTCCCTAACCGGCCCACATTGCAGCCTGCAAAAACAGGGAACCAACGGCACCCTCTGTGCAGGGCCCCATCATCGCAGGGCCAAGTGCAGCTGCACATGCCTGGCGCTGGCCCTGGTAATTGTCTGTTGGCAAGTAAGAAATTGTGTTGTACGTATGTGGAGTACTGAGTTGGAGAGTGATGTTTTAGGACTAGCTACTAGCATGTAACTTGACATTTTTA
Source organism: Ambystoma mexicanum (assembly GCF_040938575.1). Taxonomy (NCBI): domain Eukaryota; kingdom Metazoa; phylum Chordata; class Amphibia; order Caudata; family Ambystomatidae; genus Ambystoma; species Ambystoma mexicanum. Next base: position 1,394,160,484 of record NC_090922.1, read on the forward strand.
CCCCTGCTTGCGCAACTTTATACTGCCTCTACTGTACAAACCGTTCAGAAGTAGCACTCACGCTGCTATATTTCAGTTAGTTTAATTGTGGATAAACTGCCACATCCGCCTGAATGAATAACTGCATGGTAGGCAGACCAATACTGGTCCTCTTTCTGTAGGTACCATCTCAATCCACTTTTGCAAGCTGGCGTTCCTTTCACCATATGTGGTCTTACTAGTCATGGGTAGGGAGGTCCTGAGTTCTCAGAGTTGCCTAATTCGTCTCAGAAATTGTTACCACCCTATCAAACCAGGTGAGTTTTTCTGACTGGACCAGGAGTTTGGTATGCACTATTGGCTCATCAATCGTCTTGTATTAAATTATATTTCAGTTTTTGCAACATCTACCTGAACGATATTTTATAAAATGATTATGTATCAAAGAAAGCAAATGTAATTGTGCATATTTGACAAACTCATAATTTATTTTTCCAGGGGCGAATATCTCCGATGCTGCAAGATCTGTTATCCTCTGTGTGCTTTTGTTATCCTGGCTGCTTGTGTGGTAGCATGCGTTGGGTTAGTTTGGATGCAAGTTGCCCTCAAAGAAGATCTTGATTCGTTAAAAGAGAAGTTCAGAGCAAGTGAGTTTTTCTCTTTATTTTCTGTAGCTTTACTATGTTGCTTTCCAAACTTGTTTTTCACAAACTGGTGAATTCAAATACTATCTCATGCTATAAAATTGGTTAAGCATCCAAGAAAAATTGTTGTACTGCACCATGACGGATGTGAGGGTTTGACATTCCTCCCACTTGTGCTTAGTGTGTCCCAGGCCCACTATAATAGTGGCATGTCTTCTTGAATTGTTTAACATTTTGTATATCACAAAATGAGGGAACTGCTAAATTCTTTTTATCTACCAGGAAACAAATGTAGCATTATAAAGTATTGCTTTTGCATGGAGGGAGTGTTATTATCAGCCTGGCAATATGCAATAGCTTTATTAATGTAAAAATCTGTTTGCACTCTGAAGGACTTGTGCCAGATAAGTCATCCCATCGGACAGTAGTTTAGAAACCGAAGCGCAGGTGTTACTTGAGCGTACTACTTTCACTTCAGCACTAAGCTCTTGAAGGATCGCTATTACAAGTGCAAGAGGTAACCGGTCTATCCATGGGTAGGGGGTATATTGCACCCCTCGGCTATGCACCTTTTATTGTTACCTACTTCATTTACTTTCCAGACTTGTGTAAACTTTGTCCTACCGTACGCATTATTACCTCAGTAAGAGTAACATAACATGAATGACTGAATCACCCGAGTTTTGGTAATTCGTTTTCTCTGGATAGAGGAACATGCTTCCAAGAGCATGGGAACACAGCAGACCGCTTCGCACCTCCAATGAATGACTGACTGACTGACTGACTGACTGACTGACTGACTGACTCGCTCGCTCGCTCATGTGTTTGTCCCAGCCCCGAATGTGGCAGATAAAATTTGATGTGCTTTTATTTGGCTCCCTATTTTTGTCATTATTTCTAGAACCGGAACGAGGGAAGACTCAGAGGTGGCAGAAGAGACCCTGAAAGAGAACAGAGTGTCAACCGCATAACATTGAAAATTGGAGCAGAAAGTAGAGGTGCCTGGTAGTGTTTAAAGAGCCTGGGAGAGAGGTTAGACCTCTGTGGAACACCACAAGTAGAGCGAGAGCTAGACAAGAGGAAAGACCCCAGTTGGACCTGCAAGGGACGGACGGTGAGAAAGGAGGTCAGCCAGGCCAGGGCCTTTTCAGTAATACCAAGGTCGTCGCGGATGACGATTGAGCAGGATGCATGGATGACCGTGTCAAAAGAAGGGGATAGATCGAGGAGAATGAGGATAAAAGGGAGATTAGATTCAACGCGTGTTCAGGAGAGCAGTTGCCAGGCTTCTGCCAGCTCTGAAGCCAGACTGGTGGTCATCGACGCAACCAACAAATTCAGTATGTAGATTAATCTGAGAGATGGCCAGCTTTTCCAAGAGTTTGCTCAGGAAAGAAGTGATCGAGATCAGACTATAGATGGCTGGAGTGGAAGGATCAACTGAGAGCTTCTTTACAAGGAGTTTCACAAGCGAGGGCTTAAGGGGGAGGGGAAAGTTGGATGTTAGGCTCTCTTCTTAGAGAGGACAGAGTTTGTACTGCCTTTTGGAGCAGGTGGCAGGCTAGTTTGTCAGCGCGTGCACCCGATGCCCTCCACTTCGTCTCCCTTGTCCTACACATGCGTTTAAGGGCGGCGAGGTCGGGATTGTACCAAGAGTTGTGTGCCACCTTGTCCCATGCTGAAAACGCACGGAAGGGAAGCCAACTGCTCAACTATCATGACATATATTGTTTCTTGAGCACTTATTTTGCATACATTGTTTTCCCACACCATTTATATTTAGAAGTAAGGATTGGCAATAGGTTTATTAGTACAGGCCCTTTTATTTTGACAGACTCCACTAGCGCTGTTATTATTTGATGATCGTAGCTTGCTCCCATCCTTAGATTTATGGTTAGATAGGTGTTCAATCAACCTATTGAAGTTCAATAAAATCCCTTGAACTGTGATCACTTGTCGGTCTTCACTGTTTGATACCATGCTTTCCTTCTCACTCTTGTCCTACTTCTACATGCTCTCTCCAACCTCCCCATCTATACCCGCATCTTCAACTTTCGCTCTCACTGCCACTCGTTCACCCTCTCAATGTCTAAGTCCATGTCTGTCTCCACCCCACCTACTACTCTCCATCCTACCTATCTTTTACAATCCTTTTCTAGTTGACATTTTTTTCCTATACAGTTCTAGTACAGTACTTGTCTTCCTTTTTACTTGCTTTAACTCATTTGGCGAAAGCCAAATGAGTTAAAGCACTAGGCAAACACTTCAGTACTTGCTGTCTTTTGTGACTGAAGTATCTGCTTCAGTCACATTAAAGTATCTGCTTCAGTGTTAAATCACCAATGAAAAGGGACTGATTTGTTGCATGCAGACCCTTCTAAAAGCCAAAAACAATCGCCCTTTGTGAACCAGAAGAAAGAAGAACACCAACTTATCAAAGGGCTCCAGAAAGAATTAATGAAATGACCGCCTGAGGGTTCTGATCTAACCCTACCTAGACCATATGAGTTGAGGTCTCGAACTGAGCATGCTAGAAATTGAGAAACCTTCTACAAGTTGATCAATGAGAGCAAAGCCTTTTTAAAAAAAAAAAAATTAACCGCTTAATACCAGAGTTCAGTTTCTAAGCGCGGATATGGGATTCAAAAATCTGTTGCTCTACGTGGTCTTGCTTCCAAGATCAGCACGTTGCCCCAGTGCTACCCTCTATTCACATGGGACTCCTCCCCTATTCATACCACTAGACTTTGCCCCATTGTTGAGGAAACGCTGCAGAGAGAGTGTAGGTGTAGATACCTTAAAGAGCTGACACAGAGGTAGTAGCAGCTGAGGTTGAGATCTTCCAGAGAGTGCTGAAAGCAGAATGGTCTCTGGACTTGATTGTTTTTATCTTCCACATGGGTCTGGACCAAAGCACCAAGGTTGTTATGTTAAAGGACATTTATAATGCGCACTAGCAACGCTGAAAGGGTCCCCAAGGCGCTCTGGCGGTTCTGAAAAGCAAGAGGGTAGGATAAGTTGGTAGTGGTAAGTCGGAAAAGGCTCAGGAGAGCTGTGATGTTCTGTTGGCAGCTTCAGTTCGGTTTACACCATTCGCTGAGCGTGGGTGTGATTTATTTTGTAAATGTTTTTGGTCGGTAGCTGCTGTGTGCTGTTGTGCATTATAAGTATGGTCCGTTTCGTTGGTGTGGTGAAGTGTGCTCAGTTTGTTGTCCAGTATAGGTGTGGTGGTGTTATGGAATTTGAAGGTGTGAGATTTTTAGTGGGGTTTGGTTAGTTGTAGCCTTCCATCGTACCTCTGTTGTGAAGGGGCAGTGACATTTTTTTACCGCTCCGCCCACCCCTGCTGGCGTTTTAAAGTAAGGCGAGATGCATTGGAGGCACTGTAATGAACCGGGGGGAGGGGGCTCAGTGAAAGGAGAATTAGGACCCCATGATATCATCAATCATATCATATGGTGCGGCTCAAGGCGCAGATGGCATTGTTATTTTGCGTAGATATTAATATTCTTGGGTATAAGAGAAGACTTGCCCAGTAAGCACAGTAAAGGCAGCATTGCATGCACTAGGGTCAAATCCACGAGATAACGGAAATCCCCAGTTATGCCCGCGCTCCAATGAGGGCAGTTTGCAGCCCCAACCACCCCACTGTTTGTCCATTGTTCTTGAAAGCATTGCGAAGAGGTCTTTCACCCAAAAGGAATGTGCCCTACGAGGCCACGATTAGAGGCTGGCGGCTGGTGGGCATGTTGGCTCATGGCCTCTGCCTCAATGACGAGAAGACCGAACTGCTCATTGTTGGCTCACCGAATAACCTACAAAAATTAAGTCCTAACTACTCTAACATAATCGATGGCAACACCATCCCGGTCGCCAAAAATGTGAAAACACTTGGCTTCTATCTTGATGCCAACGTTAACTTCACCAAACAAATTAATGCTACCGCCTCTGCCACGGCATATACCGGAAAACTCATTAGAGCCTGTAGACCATTTCTCTCCCCTAACAGTTGCATCATACTATCCAGAGCCCTTATACAATCGAAACTAGACTATTGCAATAGTCTCTACCTAGCTGCCAATCAAGCGTCAATTAACAAGCTCCAAGTCCTTCAAAACAATGCACTTCGGGCAGCGCTAAATATCCCCAGACGTGAGCACATCTCAGCCACCAGAACTACATGCAGATGGCTCACCATCCAACATAAAATCGACCTAAAAACACTTTGCCTGACGTATAAAGCTCTCAACAATCTTAGCACCCCCATACCTGACCAACAAACTCACCATGAAACCGTCCGTTAGAACCACGAGATCTTCCAACACCTTATGCCTTACAGTGCCTAGATTTAACTCCAAAAGAGCCGCCCCACCAACTCTGGAACTCCTTGCCACTGAGCATTAAAGCATCCTACTCCTTCCAGTCATTTAGGAAACTGGTCATTGGGTGGCTTCTGACAAATAGCCAACTTTGAAGTCAGACCTAACTATATAATGTATTGACTGTTTATTCCTCACTTATGTTACTACTGCGTGCTTTCACCCTCACTGCCTGTATATAACTGCTATTTAAATTGTTCTAGTTTCACTGTTTATTACCCTGTACCGTGCCTTGTAACCTTGTACTAAGCGCCCCTATCCTCCTGGGTCCGGAGCGCTATAGAAATAAATAAACAAACAAACTTTAGCCAAAGCACAACCCGGCCCATTCCAGAGTGACCACGAGTTATAACCCATATAACTGAATAAACCATACGCTCCCCGAATTCCATGACACCAAGTGCCCTTTGACCATCAACCCCAAAGTAACAATTCTGAGGAAGGACAGGATGTATTGTAGTAGTAACAATCATGTGATTTTGTATTGAGAGGTGCTGAGAGGGGTACGTTATAGTTCAATCGAGGGTGAAAGACCTGGGAGTCGGATGACTTGGAGGGAGTGAGTGAAATGTGTGGGTGAAGGTTGGAGTGCCCTGGAACCTCCTGTCTGTTTTTAAGCCGGCCAAGTGTATGGTATGAGTTATGTTATTTTGCATTCATATAGCGCCTAATGTACCATTTGGTATAGTCTCAAGGTGCTGGTAGGTTGAACACCCTCGGGGAACCGAAGTTCAAGTCAGTAGCGAGCAGAGAGAGTCAAAAGGGGCGTGTGAGCACCGGATATGTGCAGTTGGTGTGGCATTCGTGTGATAGCTGCTTTTTAGCGGTAGGTGTGGTGGTTTGAAGATCAGGAGTATGTGTTCGTTCTGGCAGGTTGTAATCCAGACCGATTCTGGCTGTGTAGCCAGCAGTGTTTAGGGTGATGGGGAGCATGAGGCAGATGATGGTATGAGAACAGCTATACCGAATGGTGTCATAATATCGCTGTGTTCCATTTAAGTGGTGGTGTAAAGAAGAGAGTAAGCGTGGAGATGTGAATATGGTGGTTTACTGTAGGTGCTTGAGATCGAGCCCACTCCAATAGTTCCATGTACTCTGACTGTTCCGTGCATTACGACTGTTTCAAGCACTCAGACCGTTCCTTTCAGTGCTTTTTCAGACCATTCCATGTACGTCACGCCATTCTGTGCACTCCAATCCGTTCCATGCACTGCAACCATTTTATGCGCTGCTCCATTTGTTCGTTCTACCCACGTTCTCCTTTCTCCATGCATCATCCATCCATACGTCATCTTCACACGTTCCATCCACTTACACTGGTTCCACCTATTTCACCCGTTCCACCCACTTCACCCATTTTACATCAGTTCATCCGTTCCATCCACATACTTCACCCGGTGCTTCCACATATTTCACCCGAGTGATGAAGCTGTATAGTAGGAGTATAGTTAATTTGATTTCTGACCTTCGACGTGAGAAGTTGAGCCCTGCAGTGCCCAAGTGATGGAAGATAGACTGGGATGGGACCAATAAACTGCAATCCCATATGGGTGAAGGCAGCACCTGTATAGGGTCCATTCAATCAGCCGTGTGGGTGTGCACTAAATGTATTGCATCATTCTGACAGTGTTTTTGCCTTAAATGTTTCTGCTTGTACCTCTCTTCAGCAGAACGTTTTTGAGAGCAAAAACCATTCCCCCCCATCAAAAAAAGCAATGGCAAAATGTTCACCCTACTACTAAGCACCATGAAAAAGGACAACATGAAAATGGAGCTGGAAAAGAGGAAAGAATCCAACCCAGAGTAAAAAAAAAAAAAAGTTCCAGAAACAAATCCGAGCATGCAAGAAGGAAATACAAAAGGCGAAGAGAAGGCATTATGACGACAATCACCAATGCGACAAACTCACAAAAAGAAATGTTCAACATCATTAAAGAAATGAGAAACCCACTAGGCTGCGACAACACCCCAACACCCTCCCCCTCAGAGAAACTTTGCTACAACCTGGCAGACCATTTCAAGAACAAAATCAATTGCATCCTACAAAACAGACCAATCAACCATAACATCCAACCAACCGAACCGAACACAGAACCACAACAAAACTGTCCCGAAATATCAGTAGAGGCTTTCGTCTTGCTGGTGAAACACAGCAAGAAATAGTGTCCACCCATGGATCCGTGCCTACCTGACATCTACACCTCAATCCTTGCCCAAGGAACACAATCTGAATATTACAGAAACCTCCTAAATCTCTCACTAGCAACAGGAACCGTACCAAAAACATTCAAATCAGCATATATCAAACCACTCTTAAACACACGTGGCGACGTAGAAGACTTCCAACTACAGGCTGATCTCAAACATTCCCTACCCAGCAAAACTCCTGGAAACCGACGTATACAAACTAACCCAGAAACGCGTAGAAAAACACCACCTGTTTGACCAAGCACAAGTCGGCTTCAGAACCGCAAGAGGAACAAACGGCACTACTATCCATCTGGGACGACCTAAAAACGAACGCTGACTCCGACGCAACCTAAGCACTGATTCTGCTCGACCTCTCCTCATCCTTTGACACAGTTAGCCATGAGACCCTAACCAAAAGACTAAAAGACATAGGCGTAACAGACACTGCACTACTCTCGATTAAATCTTTCCTAGCAGACACAACAGAAACCGTCTGGTTAAAGCCCTTCAAATCCACACCACGAGTCAATGACTGTGGAGTACCACAAGGGTCCTCATTATCACCACTGTACTTCAGTATCAACCACACTGCACTAATCAGAATTGCATGCTAAAACTACATCTACAAAATCAAAGACACTCAAGCCGATCACTCAACCTTAAGTCTTTAATTGGATGAATGCCAACAACTTGAAAATCAACCCAGGAAAGACAGAAATCATGATTATATCCAAAAATCAAGAGAACACCACCTATATTCCATGGCCAGCAGAAATGGGAACCGCACCAATTCAATCTAAGGTAGTAAAAAATCTGGGAGTCCTGATGGACTAGAACCACAAATAAACGCAATAATATTCCTCCTTCACACAGCAAGAAGAATCTTACCTTTCCTCTCCATCCACAAAACACAATCGTCACCTTCATGTCAAGAATCGACTATGCAAACAGCCTCCATTTCGGGATACCAGAAGACCTCCTGAAGAAACTACAAAGGATCCAAAATGCAGCAGCCATCCTCTTCAAACTATCCAGAAGAGACCACATCACTCCAGCCCTAAAAACACTGCACTGGCTCCCAGTCAAACATTGTATCACTTTCAAAACAATGTGCATAACACACAGGGCAATCTGCGGACAAGGAGCTGAATTCCTGCAAAAGAAATTAACAATCTACAAGCCAACGAGACTTCTCGGATCAATCCGTCTGGAAGAAAAACCATACCTTAAGAAAAAACTTGGAGGCTACTCCTTCTCCCACCTAGCCGCAAAAACCTGGAACAACATCCCAAAAGAAATAAGAAACACCAAAGACCATCTACAATTCAGAAAATTACTAAAAACCTGGCTCTTCAACATCACAGATTCAAACTAAAAAACCAAACTACCAAAGGGGAAACACAATGAAAAGGATGACAAATCTAGGACGACAATGTCAACTTCTAGAACAGAATAAAGAAGCCCTTAATAAACTATAGAGACTACACTAAGTCTAATAGGACATAAGCAACACCCATGAGGGTAGAATCCAGAATTCCTAGCCAACTCCCAGCGAACAACCTTCACCCACTCGATAAATGCTACTATAGATCATACCTGTATAAAGTTTGGTCCACGTTAGCACTTACCCATACAGTCCCCCTCCCACTTTTCTTCTGCACTTACCAGATAATACCTTTCTGACTAACTTTCACCTGCCCCTTGCTGGCTGCACTACCATGGTTTATCGCCCTCATTTATTATTTTTTTCTATTTATTTGTATTTTATTTTATTTGTAATGTGCCCCTGTGGCCCAGGAGCATCAGGGCGCAAAACCTGATATTATTTACATACATTGATGTTACATACAAGTATTTACAACAGTAGTTGAGTATTTACAACAGTAGTTGAAGTGATAAGATCTAAAAGCAGACATGTAAAACGAGCAGAGGCAGCAGCAAGCGACCGAGAACTGTGGTGTATGGAGCAATAGCGGATGTCTCAGTTCTGAGCCAGGAGCCATGATTTCGTTTTCAACTTGAAGGTGTTAAATGAGTCCTCGGATCTGACGATGGCAGGAAGAGTGTTCCATAGCTTAGATACAAGGACAGGGAAGCTCACGCCACCAGCTTTTTGACGTTTGAACCTTGGGATCGATAGGCAGTTGGTCTGGGCGGTTATTTGAGGTTGTGTGGAAGTGTGGAGGGAGAGTCGGTTGCAGAGGTAGGGAGGGGCCTTGTGTGCCAGTCATTTGTGAGTGACGGCAAGTGCATTCAGTGAGATTCTCTGCTTGACAGGTAACCAGTGTAGATTAGTTCTAGCTTCAGAAATGTGGTGGTTTCTGGGGATGTTTAACGCTGCCCTGATGGCGTTGTTCTGGGTGATGTGTAGTTTATTCAAGTTCCCTTGACTAGTTCCCAGGTAGAGGGCAATACAATAGTAATTTTTTGACATGAGAGTTCTGGCTAGGGTGATACTGTTAGGAGTAGTCAGAAAAGGTCTGCAAGCTGTAATAAGTTTGCAGGTGTAAGCAGAGGCTGATCTAACTGCATTTGTTTGTCATGACAGTAATAGAGTGGCGTCAAGATAGAAGCCTAATGTTTTTGTGTCTTTAGAGACCTTAATGATATTTCCATATATGATGAATGACTGGTAGGATGGATCTAGTTTAAGATGTTGCGAGGAGCCCAAAATGAGGAGCCCCGTTTTGTCGTCGTTAAGACATAATTCATGTTGGGCCATCCAAGCCTGGATGACCAGATAGACGTTGTTCAAGGCCTTGGTATCAGCCATATAATCGCCAGTGATGGGAATGAGTAGCTGGGTGTCATCTGCATAGTTGGTGTAGGAGACACCCAGATAGTCAAGTACATCAAAGAGAGGTTTTGTGAAGACGTTATAGTGTAGGCGACATGCAAGAGCCTTGAGGGACGCTGCAGTGAATTGGAGCAGGGTCAGCGGCTGCAGAGGGTGAGAAGACCCTCATAGATCTGTTACTAAGAAAGGATTTAATCCATGCCGTGGCTGAGTCAGAGTGGGCAGCAGAATGAATGCGTTGACATTGACCAGATCAAAGGCTGCAGAAAGGTCTAGGAGTAGAAGCAGGGCTAGTTTCCCATTGTCTTTCAAGACCTCCATTTGAGTTTTCAGGTCAATCAAGGCTGTTTCGGTCCCATGTCTGGGCCGGGAATCCTGATTGTCGCAGACCCAGGAGGTTATTGGATTCCAAGTAGTCTTGGAACCGCAAGTATGCCGCACCGTCTAAGATCTTAAGCAAGAACGGGACAGTGGTTATGGGTCTGAAATTGGTGGGCATGCTTGGGTCTAAGGAAGGTTTTTTAAGCAGTTGGATCACCCATGCGTCCTTGAGGTTGTCGGGGACAGTACCTGTTTTAAAAGATGAGTTAATGAAGGAAGTGATGAATGGGGCCAGGTCATGGGCAGAATCCTTAATGATAGGAGCAGGGCAAGGATCACCTTGACAGACGGTTTGATTCTCTTTGTCTTCCACCTCAGCAATGGTGAGGGGAGGGAAGGCTAAAGGTTTAATATTAAGAGAAGCTAAGGGATCGACCCTTAACGGGGTTGGTGGACGATTGTCCTGTTTCAGGCTGTCTTGTTTGTCTTTAATTTTGGATTGTAGAGGGAAGACTTTATTCAGAAGAGTAGTTTTCTCTCCTCTGCCTCGCACTTTACACCACCCCCCCCCCTTTCCATTCACTTTTCCCCCCTTTTTACTTTTCCATGCACTTGCGCTTTCTTAAATGTCATTGGGCCTAGTAAGATCGCTGTTTTTCCCCTCCCTTTTTGCCTGGTGACGCTCTGAAACACTTGTGTACGAGCGCGATATAAATAAAATATATCATTTCATTTCACTTGCCACACTAAGTGGCCGGCCCATAAAAACACGTGTTCCAAGTGGTCTAGTAAGCGCCATTTTAAGTCCTCTTTGCTCATTGAAGCCGGGTGCGGCTCAGACGAGAGTGCAGGGCAGTGTTGGAACCCAGTGACTGAGGAGTTCGGGTGAACACCACATGTAAGGGATAACAAGTAGGAGGATGGATGCATTGCACTTGCATGTGCGCAATCTGAATGACCCAAGGCATAGTAAGATCGTTGTCTGTTTTCCCTATGTTCCCCCTCCTTTGCCTCGTTGCGCCTTGAAATACTTGTGTATAGGCGCGTTATAAATGCCATATCATATACCATATCATCATTTGGGGAAGTGAGAACGTGGAGAGTGAGGTCATTGATGTGACATGGGTGAGGTTAGGGTTCTTGCTGGTGAACATTTGTAGTATTAGTTCAACAGTTTGGTAAGGCATTATACAGTAAGGCAAGGCATCCCCTCCTCAAAAGGGGAGGGAAGGTAGTACCACGAGGCAGTATAATATTTAAATGAGGTTCTTGGAAATACAAAGTAGTGATCTCCTATAAGTTGTAGGCCTGGAACAAGTAGCGGTTGGTAGTGTAGCGCATTGTTTGTTTGTGGTGGTGGTGTTTTTTCGTTTTTTTTTAGGGTGCAGAAGCAGGCCCTATAAAGGGTGGTAATCTAGTCCCTGGTATGGTGTTTTCCCACTCTTGAGCGGGGGGTTGCTAGGGGGCGGGGGTGTGTGTGTGTGTGTGTGTGTGTGTGTGTGTGTGTGTGTGTGTGTGTGTGTGGGTGCGGGTTTGATTATTTTTTTTGCTATAAATAAGTGACAGCGTGCGTGGCGCATTAGAGGGCCTTTGTGGGGGCTGGTAAGGGATCGACATTAGGCAGAATTGCATGCAGTACCCTCTGGGACCACCACACACAATGAGGATTACAGGTGTTAGCCAAACCAACCTTTGGTATAAGTCTGTACCACACATTTTCTGGTAGCGAGCTGAGCAGCCAAGCTTATCTCAAGAGTGAATGTGAGCAGTACAAGTCATTACACAGAGGACTTTCAATCACAGTGGTTCAAGTAGACACTTAAACTCAAGGTTTCTTGGTAAAACACTTATTCATTTATTACACAATAATTTAGAAAACATTCTTTAGAAGGAGGTAACTTCATATTATATACCAATACAACTTTTGAGACAGTTTGAGCTCCTCTGAAATAGAAGCCAAATAGCAGTGAGTAAAAGGCAGACGGTAAGTAGAATAGATCATATATACTTGTTAGACAGTGCAAACAGATTCTTCACCAGAAGAGTTCAATTCAAGTCAATAGGCCTAGGCCAAAGTCAATGGGCTAGTGTTCTGGATAGGAACGAGCAGTTCTGGTATCAGACGGTAAAGTCTTTGAAAAAGTTCTCAGAAGTAGTTTAGGCGAAAAAGAATCGTGTTTTGGGTCACAAGCTGATTAGGCCTGTAAATTGGGAAAGTTTCACGAAATGTCACCGCAAGAGTAGCGTTCTCTCAATTGGCTTGGCACAGTACCTTAATATGGAGAAACAAATGCAGCTGAAGTTGTTGGTTCCTGGCAGTTCCTGCAGGTCTCACTGTTCCTGGGCCTCAGTCGTGGTGACAAGAGGGAGGACGTCGGGGGACTCCTGCACTGCACGGGATCATCGGAAAACTCAAATAAAATGGAGTCACTTCAGTTCCAATAGCTGTAGATTCAAGCACACAAGCTGATGTCCCTCTCCCTGGTTAATCCTAACCAGCCTTGAGAATGGTATCCCGGTGGCTTACGAGTTGATTGGTCCCACCAATTCAAAGGGAGAAGTGTTCCTTGAAGGGGCTTCTCTGTCGAGATGAACTTGGCAATTCGGACCTGCAGCAGGGCTTCACCGGGCAAACCAACGGTCCAGGAGTTGCAACAGCCGTACTCTTCCAGCTCTTCTTCATTTTTTTCCTTCGAGTGGTCGACTCTGCTTTCCAGTCCAAGAGACTCGCCTTTACAACAGTTCTCTCCCTTTCATTCCACCCTAGCTGTCACCCAGCAGGGTGGCTGACCTTGCCGGACAATCAGCCAGCCAATCATGCCAGACTGGATTTGGGTCTCCTAGGAGATTAAGCACAGGGTGTTTCGGGCACCTCCCTCACTTCCTGCCCACCCCAGACACTAAGGCACCAGAGGCGGACTTCAGTCCTGAAGCCCGCCAAAAGGTACACGAACAAAGGCGCCAAGCCTGGTTTGGCGTGCAGAGACGAATTCTAGAAGGACCTTTCCAAAAAGAAACAGCGAAAAATGAACACCGGGACCTCGTTAAACAAAGGGGCTTAAGGCGCCATCTTGAAAAACATGGCTCCTGTGATTTTTAGCTACCAATGTTCGCGGTCGGGAATAATCATGGTAGTTGTAAAACCACTGCCACCAGCCTATTCAATAGGAAAGGGTAGCATTTGACTGCTACATGAGTATTTAGACACGGGGGATACTATGTAACCCCTCCAGCACTCCATTGTAAGATGGTGTGTGCTAGTTCTAGGAATTTGGAAAGACTAAAGTCAGTTTCACTTTACATTTTCTGGGAAACAGTAGTTCATCCCAGATAAGGTATTTAAACCATGGGTAAGTCTGAAAGAAATCCCTGTGTCACTGCAATGAATGTGCTGTGTAACACACATGAAAAGATGCCTATGGACTTGTCTAAATGCCATAATCGAAGAACGCAGGTGTAAAACACACATCAAAATACATGAGTGGGCAAAAAAGGCTCACACTCTTTGCAGGTTAAAAAAATCAAGTCTTCAAAATCCAGCAAATTTGCTGGGGGTCTCTAAGGTGAAGGGAATTACCACATTTTGGAGAATTCTCCCTAACAGACGTCACTATGGGGGAGGATCACCAATGGAGCACGTGTACAAGGCCCTGCCACTGTATCATGACAGGGTGGAAGAATAGCATACGCAGTGGATCGCAGAGACGGGAGGAGGGGGGATGAGATTATTTTGGAACACATGTCTACATTCTTAGTGAAATGCAAGGGAAGCAGTTACAAAAGAGAAAAGAGGTTCTCGATCTTTAACTTATGTCCAACGATACCGAGGATCAAGGGAATGGACCCGAGGCGCCGAGAGACAGAAGTGAGGGGAGCGGAAAGAGAAGGGGAAGGTGAGACGCAGGTAAGGGACTAAAGGATTGTATCTCTTGACACCATATCCCCTAAAGGGGTACCCTAATCCAAGCTATGTCCCTGCTTCGATGGGCATGCCTCCCGTGGCAGGAGGGACCCCGCAGTATCAGCAACATTACAGGCTACTGCTTCCCCATCTCCAGTATACCCACCCGCATGAAGCATCGACTGAGTACAGGTCTAGGGAGTTTCAGGATAGGTTAACTGGTTTACTAACGGAACTACAGGAGGTTACGGACATCCCCAGAAACATGAAGGGAAGCAAGTACACCATGAACGGGGCGGGAGAGTGGAAGTCATGGGAAATATTGCTTAAAATGGATATTGAAGGTATGAAACATGTAGGGGTTGAGAAGGAAAACAGTCTGGGTGGGTGGATTATTTTAGGAGAACAGACTATGGTGCTGGGAGAAAATGTGGAGGGAGGGGATGCCGGCACGTTCAGAGGACCTGAGTGAAGTCGAAGGGGGGATGAAGTGGTGGCTGAAAACACCCCCCCGTCGCCCCAAGTAGAAGGTATAGGGGGGGGGAAGCAAGTTAACGAACAGAGCTGGCCGGATGGCATTGGTGTAGAGCAGGTGTTGTGAAGAAGGGTATGGTAAGGTAGAGCAAATATGCAGATGCCACTTTTACAAGGGGGCATAGAGGACACTACGTTCCTTTGCACCAAACGGACAAGAATAATTTAATTCAGGCCCTCCCACAGCTTACAGCAGGGGCAAGCAAGTGGATATACAAATTCGAAAAACAAACGGCAGTGGTGCCCCTGGCAATAGGCGATACGAAGAGTTTACTGGTTGCCATAGTTGGGGGATCAAGCTGGGAAAGTGTGGCTCAAGGCTGGATACCCAGGAGTAACATTGGGGGATGATGCACATGATGGGGCGTCACTCAATGGAGTTAGAGGCTTGGTATAGAATGCGTAACGTGGAGCCTTTCCAGATACTCCTGACCTACATTCCCTGGTGCAATATACCATGGGTGGTGATGAGGGTTTCATTCTTAAACTGCAGGAGAAATGGAGAGCGGAGACAGAAGGGCTATGGGATCAATCGATACCATTTTTCTATTTCATCGTAAAGATGTGTTTGCAGAAGGCACTGGATAAGATTGTGGGTATTGAGGCGAAGGGATGGCCGGATATACAGAGCATAATAATGCATCATTGCTAAAGAATTAAGGGGCGATAGAGGGAAACGACACAGAGGAGTCAGTGGGATGAAGCAAAGATAGTAGAGAAACAATTGGTAAAGGTGGCAGTTCAGGTGCCCGTGCCAACGCCAGTACAGGTAGAGAGAGTGAGCAGAGAGTACACAGCAAGTTGTGAATGCAACTATTGCGGCGCTCTGGGTGGAAGGAGGACCAGGGCAGTGGGGAGGGGGGCGACAGTACCCTGGCCCACAGTGGCAGAAAGTAGGGGGATTTCGAGGAGCAAGAGGTGGAGGGGTTGGACCTAGAGGAGATGGGTTCGGACAGTCTCAACATTGGAATTGTTTGAAGTAGGGGCATTTAGCAAGGGAGTGCTGGAGCCTGTCCGTGGCGGGGTATAGTTACGGGCCACAGCAAACCCTCTGTGACCTCCTTCTGCCACATCGAAGCATGTGTCGAGTAATTCTTTTGTGCCCTCTCCTGCTTTTAGCTCTGGCTAGCTTTTGTTTAATGCCTTGATCATGTCTTTGTATAACATGAATTGGCCTTAATGTAGATCATGGTCTGCCATTAGCCCCTAGAACCCGATCCACTGCCCTTCCTTCCATAAGTCTCCAATGTTGGCAATTCCTTTGGTTTCCCAATGCCTTCGGAATGTGCGTAGGGCTCCCGGGTGCCTATCAATGAGTCCCAACTGGGGGATGTGTATGGAGCAGGGTTCCAGGGTTTTTAGAATCTTTTTGCAATTGAAACCCCCCAGTCCCCACCCCATATCTGCTGCTTGTCTGGAACCTCAATGATTTTTCAAGTAGGTGACACTATTTAGCTTCACTCGTATGCTTTACTATCTTTGTTTGGGGTGTACTAGTTACACTCTATGGCTACCAGAGGAGGGGATATGTCGCTTTGTTTCTCATTTAATAGAGCAGCACAAGCCACCTCCAGTGGAGTGATACTGGAACACTGTACTGCCCCTTTTCGTTTAAATATCAGTTTTTTAATGTATACTTATTAACTGGCTGGTTGCAGTGACTAGTTATACAGCTTTTTGCTGGTCCACATCCATGCATCTTACTTTAACGTTTTTAGTTGTAATAATGCCTTTTTGAGTATTGTATATTCAAAATGGCTGTTCCTCATGGTACAAGACCTGTTCTTCATGCTTATCATATTTGTTTTCAATCCTCCATCGTTGTCGGGTAGTAAATTGCTAAATAAGGGTTTGCACGTTCATGCTAGTGCAGCCCTCTACTCTCACAAAAAGCAGTGTGAACCATTGTTTTGGGACTGTCTGTTCCCAATACACACTTCAGCCAGGGTGTACCCTGTTGCTGCAGAGATTGGGAGGAGGCAGACTATCTGATTCAACAGCCTTCACCTATTTGAATGTTGCAGGTCCCTTCATGGGTGGGCTGGGCAACCTCCAGCCCGAAATCTGAATAAAAGGAGAGGATCTGGAGTCCTGAGAGATTCGACCACAAGATACATCCATCTAAAGCTGAATGCCCATCAGAGACCTGCTAGAGGACTGCCGCTGCAACCAGTATTGGTCAATCCAACCACCAAATTTCAGACCCATCTTCAACCCAAGTGGTAGGAAAATTAACTGGGTGACTGCCTCTGGATTGGTGCGACACATCATTCTAAAGCCCTGCTCTGCATCCGTCACTGTAGTTGGGAATGATTTGGCCTGCACCTGACTTGGACTGGACTGCAGCTTTGCATGGGTGGCTGCTTCCTGCTTAGTCGCTTGATGCTGAATGTAATCATTAGTTACCATAGCCTGAAACCTTCATAAAAGAATTCCTCTTCACCCTTCTGTGATATTTCTTTCTTCATCTTGATCATCCTAGCACTGAAATATTTGAATTGCGCTGTACAAGCATTTCAATAAATAAATGACCTGATTTCTTGGTCGTGTACCTTTCAGACTTGCTCAAGGGAGGCATAGGCCTCAGGGTACTGAATGGTATCTTCCAACGCACAATTTGAGATACTGTGAAGCTGTATTGTTGGTGAGGTCTTGGAGCGCTGTGGGCCTTGCTCTTTGTATTGAAAGCTACACAGCATTCTATCTTATACAGTGTTTTTTTAGCTGAGTGATTGTGCTCCACTGCAGGTTTCCTGGAAGGAAATGGGGAAATGGTTGGTTGTATTGGAGGACATCTTTCCCTTACTAAAGCGTTTTTCGTTTTTATTTTTTTTCCATTTCAAGGCTAACATTTTTTTCCTTTTTACTTAGGCATCTATACCTACATATCCATCAACCGAGAGGAATCTGGGTCCAGAGAGCTAGAGGTTCAGTGGATCGTTGTGACAAGTAGCTCTAAAGCGGTTTCCCTGCATGCCTAAAGAAACTAAAGTCTCATCGGGAAGTCCCAAAGGAAGAAATGTCCTCAGTTTAAATCTTATTCTGCCTGACCCTACCACTAATAAATGTAACTTAAATGAGGCCAAGAGAATCTTTCTTGTGCTAGTTTCCTAGCACAACCGTCAGTGATAGTTTGTGTTAATCTCTTTGACTAACTCTTCTAGTTCGTCTACAATAGTCTTTCCTCTTGTACTCTTTTGTGATGTGTAGGTGACCACTCTCCTTGTTGTGCTTTCTCTGATTCTTATCGGATTTATTAGACCTCTTTTCTGTTAATCCAAGACTTCTCAGTTTGGGTGTGGTTCTGATCCTACTATTCACTTGATAGTCATGTCTCCTCTTTATAGGAGGCGTTTATGCCATACTTTCTCCACTTTTCATCTTGGTATGCATATGGTAATTTCCCTTCTTTAAATGATCTTTGTTCTCAGTCTTTAAAGGTTTCCCACACAGGGTTATTCAATCTTTTTACTTGATTTTCACAGTTCCAACTAAACTATGTTGTACTTAGTCACGTATTTGTATGGGGAAGAGTTACTCTCCTCATATAAAGCTGCCCCAGCGGCCTCGCGCTTCTCCTGTTCTGCCTGTTACCTCTCTTCAAGCAGGGGAACGTTGCAGGGCATGGCGTTTGCTTGGGTGTTCCTCTCTGGACTTCGCATTTTTGTTCCTCGCTTGCGTCGTCCTTCCTTTATCGGCTTCCCTCTAGCCGTAAATGGGTGTTGCTGTCGGGAAGCTGCTTACGTTCCCACTTGCCTTCTCATTCCTCGCTTTCACTGGTATCCTGTACCATGCTTCTCTTCTGCCATTTACAGGTATTAGTCTCTGGAAACTGTTCTCGCTCCCCTTGCCTTCTCTTATGGTCTGTTTCGTTGAACGTCCTGCCCACCACGGTATGGATGTGGTCTCGACACCACCTAGCACAGGACTGTGCTCTCCTGCTTCACAACGGCTCCTCTGAGTATGCCAGGCCTCCCACGTTTCAAATTGGCATTCACTGCCTCTTCGAAACTCGCAGGCTCCAAGACTCCACCTCTCTAAGGCATGATCACGTCTGGGCGGGAGGGATGGGGGGGCTTACCCTGCATGGGATACTCTCCTCCATGTTACTCCACTCGTCTTAGTTAAGTACACGTCGTATCGCAGACATTTTTCTTTTCCTTTTTCGGACTGGTTGTTTTCAGCATTACCTCCAGCCAATTATGAAGCTGTTGCATTGGTCTTCGTAGCGGATAGTCCCATTTATGCTACTATGGTGTGTGGCTTGGGGAGTTCCTCACAGGGATGGGAGTCCTTGTCTCCTAAGTAGGTAGTCTCTTCCAGTTAGGTCCCACTTGCCTAGACCCTGGGAGGGTCTTGTGGGGCAGGCACACCTCCTTACCCTCAAAGGGGGAGGCTCCTCCATGGGGAGAAGGGACGAATACCCTCAATTCATCACAGTTCAAATATAGTTATGGTTGAGCTTGGTGAGTAGTTTTATAAAGATGTGAGGGTGATGCTAGGAGGAAATGCCACTCCCCTGCCATTTGACACTATGATTTTGTGATAATGTGAGAAGAGGAGGCAGTAGCCAGTAGGTTTCCTTGATGTAAGGCAACTTCCTGGTTGCATTTCTGAGCCCTGTCTTGCTGTCTGCTATTGGAATTTGGCAGAAGGCAATTTGAAATGGCACGTTATTCTTCTTAAAGTAGTGCCTTTCACATATTGGGGCTCCCAGTGGACAGAAAATGTTGAGTAGCCAATTTTTTATTTTCACCGATCTGTATTTGTTTGGGTGGAGGTAGTAAAATGTTGAAGATGGATTATAATCCGTTCTGTCCTCTTAAGGGAGTGGGCGATTGGGTGCTGCTTGTCCCTATGACTGAGGGCTATTCTGTGAATGAACTAAATGTTTCCTTCCCATTGCAAGTATTTAGCATATGACCCACCTATTACTCTGAGCTGACTAGTGCGACAAAGCTCCTGAGGGGAAACTTTGTGATGTTGTGGATTTATAGAGCGCATGCAAGTTTGGCGTATGCAATGGGACGGGCTTGCAATCCTGTGTAAGAACCGGATTGTGAAACCAAAGCAGATTGGGTTCACTTCGTTGTTACAAGTTTAATCTGTCTCTTGATTAGTAATCGACCTTACTTGTTTTAAACTACACATTGTTTCTCTTTCAGTGGAGTCTAATCAAAAGAATTCTTTCCAAGAGATCCCAAAACTGAACGAAGATCTGCTTACAAAACAAAAGCAGCTGGATACTATTGAATCTGGGGACATGGGGCTAAAGAAAATGTGGGTTAACATCACGGAGATGAATAAACAAGTAAGAAAATTGACTGCTTGCACTTAACAATGCTGATGTTCTTGTGAAATGTGTTATGTGCAAAGGAAACCTCTGAATGTGACAATAAACCATACCCAGTAGATAAACTCCACTGATCCCATCACCTTTGTGGGTTTATAAATAACAATAGGCCATCGACTTGTGGACAACTGGGCAATAATTGGGTGAAGAAATTGGACTATTTCTAGACCTTTATTAGTTCTCTTTATTTCAGTCAAAACCTACTTTTCTTTTTTCAAATCTGATTCCACTGCCAAGCTCGTATGTCATCTTTTCTTTGGTATGCATACCCCTCGTCGAATTGCATGTGTAGTTTTCCACCCTTATCCAGGGAAAGGAGGCCAAGTAAGGACTTGTATTTACCTCTTCGGTTACTTCCGATTTGGTGTAATGTTAACTCCGGTAAAACTGAGGGAATTTTTAGTCTCCAAATAGCCTCGCCAGTTTAACCAGTATTTGGCGAGGTGTAAGGGTTCATGTAATGGGTGTGAAAAAATTATAGAATTTGTAAATGGTGAAATGCCCAGTAAAAGCTCAAAAAGATAATGTATTAATAAAAATGGAGTACTTATAAAAAGTCAAATGAATGACTTAACTGACGTGACCAGGTCAAGGGGAAGGGAAGGAAATTATATTTTTATTAAAGGTGCAACAGAAGCTCAAATGCTCTGACGAGTTTGTGCATTTTAGAGCAAATTCCTTGCTGGTTGGAACATGTATCTATTGTCCAATGTAGGAACCAGGAAATATGTGATTAAATTATTTGTAGCCATCTCTCAGATCGAAGTCTGACATGGTATAAGTTCTTGATTACAAAGTGCTCACTGGTCTATTATGAACTATTCTATCTTTTAACAAGTAGGATAGCCATTTGAAAGTGCTGTTCGACAGCACAGCCACATCACACGTTTTATTTAAACGAATTGAGTAATTTGAGGTGTCAAACTTGCCCAATCGACTCAACAATTTTAAAAGTCCAGGAGAACACTGGTCCATAATATTAAGCAATCGGTTCTTGACCTCAATAATTGCTGTTGTCGTGCTCAGAGTGTAGTTGGAAACCCGATTTGAGGTTTCCAAGTAATTGTCCATTCTCTAGGTGCTCTTGAAGCTGTAGTGTTGCTACTTTGTCAAAAATATCCATTATGAAGGGCATATTGGCAACTGGGCGATAGTTTAAGGGATCTTTTGAATCCAGAGAAGCTTTCTTAATTAAACTTATTATCCAAATCTATTTCAAACCAGATGGTACATTACGTTTAGCGAAAGATCTGTTAACAAAATCTGTGATCAATTGGGCGATTTCTGTGATACATTCCTTTAGCACTATAGAGCGACCAGGGTCTCCTGGGCAGATAGTGGGATTCACGGCGATAAACATGTTAATAGTTTAATCTACAGTTAAAAGTTAAAGGATGGACATGGTGTCTGAGAGTTCACTAGATCAGGAAGAAGGTGGCCTAAATCCTGCCTTGTCTTCTCCTGTTTTTTCTGCAGTTATGCTCCTGATATTGATTTTATTTTTAAATGTATAAGAAAGCAGATTGCACCATTCTAACGAAGAGGATGTAGATTTTTTTTGTTGTTGCTTGGGGCTTGTCTAAATGCAGTTTTTTTGGGGGCTGCTATTTAAATTTGATAAAAATGAAAGTTCTGTTTAGCTTCGAAAATGGCTTTTCTTTATGGCAATCGACGTGTTTAAAACACACTTTCAGCCATTGTCTTTTAATTGCTCTTAAATTAATTTCCTCAGAGCTTGTTTAAACGAACAATTAGGTTATGACGCTGATTTGAAGCTGTCCCTTTAAGAGCGCGCAATCGTTTCGTTGGTTGAACAGGGCTGTAGTTTGCTTACCAACATATATTGGCGTGTCTACTTTTTGTGGTATGGCCTCATTCACGATCTAGGTGCTACTTCTGTTCATCGTTTAGGTGGGTTGTAGAGCGCTACATGTCTCTTTCCGATTGCTTGTCTGCCTTGTACATTGAAACATGACACAAACGACATAACCTAACTTAATATAGCATGACATTACACAAAGTAAGCTCTTGTACATTGAAACATGACACAAACGACCTAACTTAATATAGCATGACATTACACAAAGTAAGCTAACGTAAAAATAAAAAATAGGTACTATGTCCAAAAAAATAAAAGGGGCAGGGATAAATAGGAGCAGCAACACTCTTTTTTTTAAAACCTAAAAATGCCTTTAATTTATTACATCAAAATTGGCAAGGGATAAAAAAAGACCAGGCTTGAACATGGTTGGCTTTAGATGCATTGAGAGAGGAAGTGGAATATTGCAATTGAACATTATGTAATGTTTGTTTTCCATTTAATGCCAATATTTCCATTAGCATATATGCACAGTAACTGTTTCTGTGAGTGCAAACAGCGCTGTTGTTTATTTTTACAGGTACTGTTTCCAGTTTGAGCCAGTAGTACCATTAGTCTGCTTGCATGGTGGTGTAACATTTCTCAACTTTTAGTACTAGGCATGGGGTATGTACCAAACACTTACCAAATTAGGCATTTGTACTCTACACTAAAACTAAGAAAGCATTCTTCTTAAATACTTGAAATTATAATAAATTAAAGTCAGTAATGTTCGATTATCCAAAAGCTGGCCATCAGGCTTGATGAGGTTTAAGTTGATCTAAATGAAATAAACTCACAATGGTATATATGTAATTAGTGCTTTTAAAAACCTATGTGCAGGATCTTACTGAAATATATATTTGAACACTACAAATATATGGCCATAACTGCATTTAAAATACAAAGTATCAGACACATGAAACAAAACCTCCTAAATTCTTACGAACAAAATTAAAAACCAATGTAACTGCTTACCCGAGTGATCAAAAAGCATGAAACAATGCATGTAGTCACTGAGAAACCCTTTTGCCGAATGTCTTCTCCACTCAGACGTCAACATTTAAAAACATAGCTTACCGCACCAAACAAGTATTGTATTTAAATGTAGCTAAACAAAATGTTTGGACAATTTTGCATTTACATACCCTGGCCTTGACAACGGCTGTTTTTTTTTACGACCTGCTTTAGACTCCCAATAGTTTGTTTTTCTTTTTTTTTTTTTTTCTTATTTCTAAGGGCAGGATGATATTATGCATATATTTTTTTTTAAATGTTGCCATTGTACTGAAGGTGGCTGGCCTTCCTTGCAGGATCATAAATATTATTTTATAAGTGTTGAAAGAAATCATCCAAACCCACAGAAACAGAATATTTGACCCAGTGTCCCTATACTTTCTAGAAAATCAAACATTCAAGATGACAACCTTGCCAGACATCGAGGATACCTGCTTTCACACTCTGGTCCACCAGTCTTAAAGAAGGTGTTGCTGTTTTGAAGTGAACTGTGCCCAAGTCTAATTCAAAGTCCTTCCCTTGGATTCCAGTGGCCACCAAGTGTCTGGTGTCACTTGTAGGACAGGCATGTGTAGGTGCCTTTCCCCGGCTTACTACGTGTAGGAGAAAATAAAATAACCAACACAACCCCTGTCGGGGAAGGAGGCACTGAGAACCGGCTGCAAGAGTTCAAAGGATAGTTTATTTCTCCAGCTAGCAAATAACCCACAAAAACCCCTCAAAACCATTTACATCATATATACACATATAGTAACTCTAACAAAAAATACTAAATGGACCCGATTGGCCAGGCGGTGTGGTGCTGTAGGTGTGGGTGGCATCTCTTCCTTCTGATTGGCTGACGAGATGATGGACATCAAATATCTTGTGCTTCGCACAGGTCAGGGTCCGGTCACTGTGGTCACTACCTAAGCTAATATGTTGCATTCGTAAAACACTAAACAAATTGTCTAAACATTTTATACTACTTTTCATATTTCTACACAAATCGCACATAGTATTTATTGTCCGTACAATTGGGTCATTCGTGGCTTTAATTGGAGACCTTGACCTTTATTGTGCATGTAAAGAGTCTAGCTGTGTTTCACATATCTCCTAAGCTTTAGACCTATTAGTAGAAGTAAAAACATATATTGTGTCAAAGTGCTTAAGGTTAGTAGTGGGTGTGTTGGGTGGGTTTCGCAGCGCAGACGAGGGTCTGGCACTTGAAAGAAATACCTTAAAGGGAGCGCAGGGTCAGGATGGCAATAATTTATTCTAAATGGGGGTGGGTGGCTTGCACGTTTATGGGGACGAACGAGCAGAAAGTACTTGGCTCATCCTGGTTCACATGCTGGTTCTCATGCTAACAGTGATCTCAGAGGAAGAAACCTGTATCATATTGGTTGTTGCAACTTTCTCCAGCTTCAGCGTGAGAATGGGAGCGCAGAGCGTTCCTTCGCAGGGGGAGTGCAAAGGTGGGGGCCAGCCAGCTGCCTGCGCACCTTGTGTGCCCCTCTGTCCTTGGCACTTGCCACGTCTATCCCTATTTAGAAAACTGGTTGATCTCAGCCTGTCACCTAAGTCATTCGGGGCAGGGAAGTGGGGGGGGGGGGGGGGGGGGGGTCAGCCTGCCCAGCGCCATCAACCTGCTAGGCATTTTGGGATTCTTCATAAACCATCAAAAGTTGTGGTTACACCCCTATAAAAGAAAAGTGCTGCGAAGGGCAGACATGGAGAACATGGTTTTATGTCAAGCACTCAGATGAGGCATCAACATTCTCCCCAATCTACCACAGGACTTCCAAGGCACTTAAACATGCACCATGATGAAGGTCCTACCACTTCTGTGGATGTTTTCTTGCATTCCGATGGAACCCAACTGCTTGATGCAGGTATAACCAGTACATTGGGAGACAATTGGGCACTGTCGTAGAGTTGGGTGTTCATATCTTTTCTGCAGTATTGAAAGTTGTCAGGGGTGTTTCAGAGCCTGGTATCTGCCTTTAGCCTAAGGATATTACCCGGACAGTCTGGCCACTGGCCACTACCCCAGACACCAGAGTTATATCCATATTATTTGTGTACCTACATTTTGGCACTTTTGGGAAAAAGAACCTTTGACGGATTGGCACCAAATGTGCAAAAGCACTATTTCGGGACCTTCGGCAAGTTTGGTGTAGATCTGTCCAGCGGGTTGGCCTATTGAACAATTTATTTCTCCATTCAAGTCTCTGATTTTATAAAAACCAATGTCTCTTAACATGTTCGCAGACTTCAGAGATGAAAAAAACCCAGATTTGTGCCCTTTTCTGGGCATGTTCCACGGATCCTCCCCTCCCAAGAGGTTTTCACCTGTAAGGCATGTGCAATTGTGTGTTTTTTACTTACCGCAGTGTTCGCAGACTAAAGGTGCCGTTCACAAATCCAACATGGTTGTGACGCACCTCAATTGACCATTATGCACCTTTTTTAAATGTTTTATTAAGTGCTTGTGACAAACTCGCTGTCTTTTGCACATAAATAACTTGCATCACTTGAATAACATAATGGTATTCAATAACATAAATTACTTTATACAAATAGCACCATGTATGATAAATCAAATTTAAAAGCACATTTATGAAATAAAAACTATCAACTCTGTAAGCTTCAATAATAAAATCTGATACAAAATAGAAGTACCTCAGGTCAACTCATAAGACACAACCATAAGGGGGAGGAGGAAAACATCTCAACTACCGCTGACACTTATTGAGCTGTTTATTTTAAGAGGCCATGTCTTGTTGCAGATGTACATGATTTCCACTTCCCATGGGTCATTTCCCCAAGTATTGTTTTCAGACGTGTTAAGCCGCCGCGGTTATTACCATGGAATTGGCCATACAGATCTCGGACCACAATCGGTTCGTTATAGTCAAGCCCTCATGCCACATAGGGATCCTAACTTTTCCCATATTCAGGGTGGAGGGGGACGTGATTCCTACAGCTCCTGTGTGATCCGTCCTTATCCTGGCCTTGAAGACGCTTTATAGTACGAACTGACACCCAGCTGCTTAAGCCTAGTGGTGTAGAGGCACTAAAGTGAGAATTGCTATGGAAAATATCGGTTGAAGTGCATAGAAAGACTGGCCTCACTGGATAGTTGATGCAGAAGAGTGTCCCGAAGCCAAAAAACGAAGATGGCGGCCAGCCTGAGAGCTGGAACACACTGAAATAAGCCCTCGTGCGCAGCAGTGAAGCAGTGAAGCAGGATGCTAAAACGGCACCTCCGATAAGGAATCC
The DNA here is from genome assembly GCF_040938575.1 of Ambystoma mexicanum. Lineage (NCBI taxonomy): Eukaryota > Metazoa > Chordata > Amphibia > Caudata > Ambystomatidae > Ambystoma > Ambystoma mexicanum. The sequence continues at coordinate 1,394,186,721 of NC_090922.1, forward strand.
AAAAGGTTGTACGCCCTAGGTAAGCGTGGCTGAGGGCAAGCAGGTAAATCAGAATATAATTTAAAAACACTCTGGACACTGCTGAAATGGAAGGCAGGTCTCTGGCCCAGGGCACTCTACTCAAGCGGCACGCTTGGCCTCGCAACTCTGGGTTCAAACTTGAAACACAAGCTGCTCTTATCAACAAAAACATAGAAGAGGCCAGTCTCTTCTGGAAAGCTGTCGACGATGCCCTTGAGACGGCCAAGAAAGAGCATGAGACTCTTAAGTCCTTGCAGCAAATAACATGGAAGACTTCCCCTCCCCCCCCAAAGGGGAGGCGGTTCTCGTCAGTCCTTTTGAGGGCAATCCCGTGCAGGTCAAAACAATTGCAATACGGGAAACTAGAACCCTGGACAAACATCCGGAAGCCCTGACAACTACCCACCTAGGAGACAACGACATGGCAAAGGCAGAGGATCCACAGCCTCTGGTCAGAAATGACCATCGGATCCAGGTCCCCTCCCATGTCACCCCGGTCGGGGGGCGTTTAACATCGTTCCTTGGGATATGGGCGGGGATATTTTCAGACCAGCGGGTTATAAAGACGGTCGCCCATGGGTACTGCGTGGAATTCGCCCGACCACCACAATTCAGACTGCCATGTTCACGACGCCTCTCGCCGGACCACTTGCAGATCCTGAATCAAGAGGTGGAAGTGCTTCTGGGAAAGGACGCCATAGAAGCCGTCCCGGTATTTATTCAGTGTACTTCCTTGTACCCCAAAAAGGACCTCACCATGCGCCCTGTTCTAGACCTGCGTACAAGCTTATAAAACCTCAAGTTTTGTATGGTAACACTACAGGAAGTGATCTCACGCTTGAAACCGGGGGATCACATGGCAACATTGGACATGAAAGATGCATACTTTCATATTTCAAAGTTGTCAGCGCACGGAAAATATCTAAGGTTCATGATAGAGGACAGGCATTACCAATTAAAGGTACTCCCCTCCGGCATCACCTCGGCAACAATGGTGTTTACAAAGGGCCTGGCAGTAGTGGCAGCACACCTGCAGACTATCCATCCCTGTTTACCCTTACCTAGACTACTGGCTCATAACGGGGGACTCCTACGACACATGCTTTTTTGAACACCCAGAGGACCGTAAACCACCTGTTCAGTCTGGGATTCTCTATCAACGAGAAGAAATCCAGTTTAGTCCCCAGTCAAGTAAAACAATTTCTGGGGGCTCTAATCCGGACGAAAGACGGCCTCGTCTTCCCTTCCATCTCTCACGGGGTGGGGGGGGGGGTTCACCTGCTTCAGCAGACAGCGCATGGAGTGTGGTCCCCCAGGTAGCATCCAACCATATAAATCTGTTAGCGCTGCTAGCAGTGTTCAAGGCATTGAAGGACTTTCAAACACAGCTACAGGGGAAGACCGTCCTGGTCCTGACAGACAGCACCACAGACATGTATTACCTAAACAAACAGGGTGGCACATACACTCCAGGGCTATCCAAGCTGTCCCAAAACATTTGGATATGGGCTCTCAAACACAAGATATTTCTGTTGTCCCAACATGTTCCAGGGGAACTCAATCTCCTATCAGATGTGATCAGCAGAGATTTCCCTCTGCCTGAAGAATACGAATGGCATCTGCACAAAGACATCTCCAACGTCTTTGCAGAATGGGGCTTCCCAGATATCGACCTGTTCGCATCTCAGGAGAACGCCCAATGCCAAGACTACGCCTCCAGTTACCCCCAGAATCGCTCCAAGGGGAACGGACTCTGGATAACATGGTCAGGGAAATGTGTCTATGCTTCCCCTCCTCCCTAACCACCCTCCCCACCCCCCCAACCCCCGACTCCCCTACTCAACAAGATAGTGCATAAGATGCACCAGGAACCAGTCACCATGATATTGGTAGCCCCCATGTGGGCCTACCAACCCTGGTTCGCTCATCTAATGGAAATGTCCCTCTCCCCACCAGTGAACTACCCTGCCTGTACAACATGTCGCAGGACAGGGGGGAGACCCTACACCCATGCCCACAAACTTAGCAGCCTGGCTCCTGAGGGTATAAAGTTTGGACACCTACAGCTCCCTCCGAGATGCATGGACATACTCAGGGAAGCTAGAAAACCTAACACCCGCTATTGCAATTCCAGTAAATGGAAACACTATCATTTGGTGTAATGCCAAGGGCGTCGATCCCATCGATTGCTCACCCACACACATTGTGCTGTACCTAACCCATTTGTTAGCCGCAGGACTGGTCTTCAATTCTCTAAAGGTTCATCTTGCGACTCTCTCCGCCTACACCACGTCACAACAGAAAGTGTCATGGTGGAAAATAAGGGGTTAAGAGAATCCATCCCCCCATTTCTTACCCAGCTCCTGGATGGGATCTAAATGTGGTTTTAACCAGACTCATGGGATCTCCCTCTGAGCCAATGCATAAAGCAAGTCTAAAATACCATACTTGCAAGAAGCCCTTCTTAGTTGCTATCACTTCTATTAGAAGGGTTAGCGAACTACAGGCCCTTTCGGTCCTAGACCCTTTTGTTACAGTCCACAGGGCTAAGGTGGTTCTGCGCACTCATCCTAGATTTGCGCCTAAATTCATCTCGAAGTTCCATGTGAACGAATCGATCGAACTAACCACTTTCTTCCAGAATCACACAAGCATGGCCGAAAGAAGCCTTCACACACTAGATTTGCACAGGGCAGTCATGTTCTACCTGGAAAGAACAAAACCACTAGGAAAAACAAACCAATTTTTTGTTTCAGTGGTAGCTGGCAGAGAAGGGGATCCTGTTTCTAAATCTGATATCTCAAGGTAGATCGTCAAATGCATCACACTGTTTCTCTCTTGCTAAGGGAGAACTGCCCTTCAAGCCTAGAGCACACTTACTCGGGGCACTGGGGCTTCCGTAGCATTCGTTGCAAATGTTCCCTTGAGTCCATTTGAAAAGCGGCAACCTGGAGTTCTCTACACACCTTTATTGCCTAGACACTCATTCTAGATCTGACTCTCAGGTGGGACAAGCAGTATTAAGACCTCTTTTCTCTACTGTTCCTTCCCACAACCCACCTCCAACTCCAGGTACTGCTCGCTAGTCTATGCACAGCATGTGATTCTAAGCAGATTAACAAGGATCAGAAGACATGCATTACTCACCGTAATAGCATTTCTGATTGTATCTGCTTAGATTCACATGCGCCCTCCATGCCTTCTCATGCAATAGAAAACTTTCAGATCACACCTCCCACTGCTCCGGCTTCAAGCTCTCAGCCCATTTCTTCCACCTCTTAGCCACTGTCTTCATCCCAGCTACCAGCAAAAAAGTCTTGCAGTTGTGCTGGCCTTTATGACATGCATACAGACTTCGAAGGGGATCAGGAGGAATATCCATACTATGATGATGATCACGCTGATTGTGATTGTGATGGTGATGAGGATGATGAGGCATAGGTGTATACTATGTCTTCTCCAATTCAACGGAATTCCCCAGTGCCCGATTCTCCAGTAGATAACCAGCCCGTATTGAATGACTTACTAATTAAAGCAGCTGAGCATTTCGGTATTCAAACCTAGGAGACTCAGCAAGACAAAGATTTTGTCGAAATATCCTGGGAGACAAAAAAGATGCCACCCAGTTCATACCCATTTCAAAGTCTGTCCAGAGAAGAATCCAACCTTCACTGTAGACACCCAATCAAACAAGGGCCTCACCGACTCTGCTCCAGAGCGTGTAAGGTCTAGACTTGCCCTAGTGGCAGCAGTATGCAAAGCCGCTGCCAGCAGCTTGCTAAAGAACCACCTCAACGCTGCAGATAATGCGGGCCGTGTTTTTGCGGAAGGAACCATTGTCGAGCTCCATGCTTGGCTTCGCCAATCTGGATTCAAGCTTGAGACCCAGGCAAAGTATGCCAGTGGAACCAACCAGGCTATTCGGCAAAGCGGTGGAGCACACTCTGCAATCAGCCAAAGTGGAATATGATACCCTCAAATCCCTTGGTCAACTCACAAATAACCTGGCCAAAGGGCCTGGAACAGTTTTTGCGGCCAAAATTCCCCAAAGAGGCACCGGATATGGACAAAATTATAATTCATCATTGAAGAACCAGGGTCAAGCGTCCCAGGGTTATCCAAGAGGACAGCGCAGATCCCGCGGCCGGGGGAGATCACTCCACATCTAGAGGTGGAGGAAGGCCTCCCAAACAAGGACAGCCCGCTACAGGTCCCTTCCCATGCCTCCCAGTAGGGGGGGCGGGGAACAGATTTTACACATCACCCACGCATGGGAGGGAATAACCATGGACAAGTGGGTGTTATGTACAGGGGCGGGAGGTTCTTGTGTGGAGCTCATGGAATGACCATCGAATCGCCCCCGCGCCAAAGGAAGACAACAAAGAAAGAACTCATCCTGGTAGAAGTCAATGCGCTGGAGGCCATCGAGATTGTGTCGTCCAACGAGGTAAACAAGGGTATTTATTCAACATACTTCCTTGTGTCAAAGAAAATCTAACCTTGCGCCCTGCAAACACTTATGTAAAGCCACAAAAGTTCTGCATGACAATGCAACAAGAGGTAATTGCCCTGCTAAAACAGGGGGATTCCATGGCAACATTGGATATGAAAGATGCCTATTTTCATATTTCAATGCTCCTAGCGCACAAACTTTCAGTTCAAAGTAGCAAACCAGCACTACCAATTCAAGGTGCTACCCTTCAGAATAGCTTCAACTCCAAGGGTATTCACCTAGGTACAGGCGGTGGTGGTGGCGCATCTGCGCAGGGAGGCAAACCCAGTATACCCCTACCTGGACAACTGGCTGATCACAGCAGAAACACCCCATCTTTGCAGACAAAACATTCCATAAATCTTCTTTCAATTGGGCTTCTCAATAAACGAGAAAAAGTCAAGTCTTGTACCAAACACAACAAAACAGTTCCTAGGAGCTGTATTAGATACAAGAACAGGCTTAGCCTTTCTATCCATGCAAAGGGTGCAGAACATGCTTCGGCAAATACCCCAGTATCAAGCCGGTCTCCAGATAAGCGTACGCAAAGCAATGTGCTTGCTAGGCATGATTGCATTGTGCATATATCTAGTCCCACATGCACGTCTGCGCATGCGTTCAATGCAGGAGTGGTTGGCGAACCGTGTTCTCAGGTAAGTTGTCAGTGGGACGATCTAGTGGTCGTTTCGCCAACCCTAGTTCAAAACCTACGCTGGTGGTCAAGATAGAATGTGTTAAAGGGAAAACCCTTCCACGATCCGGAAGCACAAGTGATTGTTACAACAGATGCATCACTTTCTGGGTGGAGGGCTCACTACCTTCACCACACAGCACATGGTCTGTGGACTCGCATCACGGCACAGAACCCGATCAACCTGCTGGAACTTCTAGCAGTATTCAAAGCACTTCAAGCATTTGAAGCACAACTGACAAACCAGTCAGTTCAGATTTGTACAGACAGCACAACTGCGATGTTCTTTATCAACAAACCGGGGGCACACACTCTATTAGTCTGTCCAAGTTGCCGCAAAAAATATGGAAATGGGCACTCAGCCAGGGAATATCCCTATCCTCACAACACGTTCCAGGGGTACTCAACACTCTAGCAGACTCTCGGAGCAAAGATCCTGTACCGGAGGAACACGAGTGACAACTAGACTCAATCGTCGTAGACCACTTCTCTCAGTGGGGTTACCCCACACTAGACATGTTCGCTACAGGAGAAAACGAGCAATGCCCAGACTTCGCGTCCAGGTTCCCCAAGCCAGACTCCAAGGGGAGAGCAGAATAGTGAACAAGATGCACAGAGAACAGATGACGCTCATCCTAGTTGCTCCCGTGTGGGCAAAACAACCTTGGTATCCACAGCTGGGCAAACTGGTGATGTGCAATCCCATCAAACTCTTGTGCCAAACCAACATGTTAACCCAACACGGGGGAACATTGCACCCATAACCACACTCGATGAACTTGGCAGCTAGGCTCCTGATGTCATAGAGCTCGGACACCTTAATCTACCACAGCGGTGTATGGATATCCTCAAGGGGGCACGATAACCAAACGCTAGACACTGTTATTTCGACAATTGGAGGAGACTTATTTGGTGCCAGTAACAACAAATAAACCTCATCGAATGTACTCTTTCACACATTCTAAATTACATGCGCCACTTGTTAGACTCCGGGTTAGTATTCAACTCTATAAAGGTTCACCTGGCGGCTTTATCAGCTTATACCGCTTCTATCGTGGTGGAAAATTCCAGTCATTAAAGCATTCATGGAGGGAGTAAAAAGCATCCACGCTCCAATTTCAAACCCACCACCAGGATGGGATCACAATGTAATACTAGCAAAGCTCATGGGGCCCCTATTCGAGCCTATGCAGAAGTCAAGTCTTAAACACCTGACATACAAGACTGCTTTCTTAGTGGCTGTTACTTCCATAAGAAGAGTTAGTGAATTACAAGCTTTGTCAGTGCAGGACCCTTTCTTTATTATCTATAAAGATAAATTGGTTGTACATACTCCTCCTAGGTTCTCCCCTAAATTAATTTCCAAATTCCGTCAACCAATCTATTGAGCTTCCGGCTTTCTTTCAGAATCCTACTAGCTCAGCTGAGGTAAAACTCCACACACTAGATGTGAGGAGGGCAGTCCTTTACTATGTACTCAAGACCAGGCCGCTTAGGAAAACAGATCAACTGTTTGTTTCTGTAGCACCAGGCAGAGAAAGAGACCGCATTTCCAAAAATGCCATCTCCAGATGGATAGTCGTATGTATACAATGATGCTATTTGTTATCAAACAAGACACGCCTTTTACACCAAGAGCTCACTCCACACGGAGCACATGTACTACTCTGGCTTTAATCGCTAATGGCCCCCTCAGACAGCATTTGCAAAAGCAGCTACATGGAGCTCAAACCACACTTTCATTTAGTACTATTTCATTGACACCAATTCCAAAGCAGATACACAGGCGGGACAAGCGGTTCTAAAACATCTATTTGCCGCTGCTCCTTCTCACGTCCCACCACCTTCTCCTAATACTGCTTGCCAATCTATATTCCACAAGCCTCCGAAGGGATACGTTACTTACCGTAATCGTATTTCTGATGCTTGTATCTGCTTATATTCACATGTGCCCACCCTTCCTCCCCTGAGAGAAGGTGCATAGATGTTATATAAGCTTCTGTTATCCATCTGCTTGGATTCACCTGTACTCATGCTACACTTCATGTCAGAACAAAAACAATCTGAGGGACCTTGACGCGTGAAGGACCATGGGTACAGTGGACGTCGCACTAGGGATAGTATTACTGGGACGCTGTGTCGACGTCCCTTTTCGAGTTTCAAAAGCAACTACTATAATACTCTGCAGCTTCCACTAGATGTCGGCCTATGCATATCATGTGAATCTAAGCAGATACAAACATCAGATATGATTACGGTGAGTAATGTTTCCCATATCTGCGGCTTGTGGATCTACTTAAAATTACATGCTTTGCCCAGGCCGACCTCTAGTGGTTGGTGCAGAATTTTTTGTTTTCAAAATCGAAAAGGGACGTCAATGGGGCGTGTTTGTAATACTATGCCTACTGTTTGCATGTACTGTACCCATTGTCCTTCGCGTGTTGATGTCCTCGGATTGTATTTTCTTCTGCCATCGTGTTGGTCGCATTTCGCGGAGTTCCACGCTAGTTATTTTTCGCTGATACTTAGCCGTTTTATTATTTGTAGTGTATTACCTATACTCGATTTCAACACTCTTTATGTTGCCAGTTGTCCTGACCTTCATGAGGGCCTACCTTCAGGCTTCGGCCTGAACAGTAGGGAGGGTGGGGGGGATAACCGTTTACATTCTTTAGAGAGTGCCTCCATTCACAATCTTTTAATCCTTCCATCTTGCTGTCTTCCAGCGCACATAATGGGTGAGACTCCATTTAGATGTTGGTGGAGACGATGAGAGCGAGGATAGAATGTCATGTGTTTTTGCGGTGAAGTGTGCAGAAAGGGCCGAGCAGAGGGCCTGTGTGTGTGTGTAATGGTGGAGGATGCTGCAATGGTGGCGGATGCTGCGGCAGGATTGGCTAGTTCTTTGCAGACTTTTGAAAAGTTTGGCCTTGTTAGTGGCTGCGGAGATGAGGGCTTGAATAAAGACTATTTTCTTGGAGCGGATGCAGAGTCTATATTGCCTTTGAATGAGGCGGCAGACCAGTTTGTCTGAGGGTGTGACTGAATCCCATTTCCGTCCGGCTGCCCTGCACTTGCTTTTAAGGGAGGCCAACTCAGTCTTATCAAGAGTTCCACTTTTGGTAGGCTTCAGTTGAACCCTCATGACAGGGGCAAGAGTTCGAGAGTGTTAGAAATCGAGAGGTTGACATTGGAGAGGGGTGGGCGTCTGCCACAGGAGTAGAAGGCGGGGACTAGGTAGAGGCAAAGGCAGCCACTGACTCTTTTCATGGGTCAGATGACAAGTGGGAGGCATTGCTGGGCATACCAATGTAGGAGGAGAGCCTCTAGTGGGTGGAGAGAAGAGTGATCAGTATAGAAGAAAGCAGTGAGGGGAATCGATGGAGGGATGTCTGTGAGGCGAGCATCCAAGGTGTGGCCATCTGGGTGCGTTTGGCCAGAGGCTAGGATGGAGAAGGGAGAAAGAGTCCCCGATTGCGAAAGGTCCTGAGGAGTCGGGTGAGTCTAGATGGATGTTGAGGTCACCCAGTAGGAGGAGTTGAGGGGAGGAGGAGAGTAGGGAAGAGGCCAGGTCAGCCCATTCCGAGAGGAAGAGGGTCAGCTGACCTGGTGTCCAGAAGGAGAGCAGAGCTATGAGAGAGGGAGAGCCTGCAGACCAGTCAGAGGGGTGCTGGTGTCGAACTCTCTATGGCGGTATGCGCCTTCTGTTGATGCGCGCCGGCCGATGGCTTGGGGGCGGCGCCCTTATTTGCCGAAAGCCCAGTCGCTGGTCGCGGCTGCGAGAGGGGCTTCGAACCCGAACGGTCCGAGGAGGCCGCCGGTGGAACCTGCGTCTCCTTGGGCGCCGAAGCTCTTTTCGTCTTAGACGAAGAAGAGCCGTGGGTTGTGTGCTTAAGTGAGTTTTTGTGTGCGTCAATGTCGCCGGGGTGTTCATCCCCATAAGCAGGGCGTGAGCTGAGCCCGTCGGGGCCGGGGACAGACGACGAAGCGCGCAAGCGCTCCTTAGAGGGGTTTTCGACTTCCGTGGCGGAGGTCGTGTTATCGCGTTCCTCGTCACTGTCGGTGGTAGCAGCAGCGGGTGAACCTTCGGCCTTCGACATCGCGTAGGCTGCCCACCTTTTAACCCTACGGTCTTTTAGAGTTTTAGGCTTAAGAAGCCGACAAGCCGCGCAACCTTCCTCCTTGTGATCGAGGGGCAAGCAGCGGTTACACCGTGAATGCTTGTCCTTCCAAGTAAATTTGCCTTTGCAAAGCGGGCAAAACCTAAAGGGTGTCCTCTCCATAGCCGAGGCAATAAATCGCGATAACCACCCCAAGGAAAAGGAAGGGGAAAGGGAAAGGCATTCTCAGAAAAGACCCAGAGATGTCCCACGACCCCACTCTCCCTACTGTATATGGCCTGCGAGGCCAGGCCATGTGTTCGGCAACGCCGAAGGATTTCCTCCGCTCGACCCTCCGTCGAAGATCTTGCTCGGCGGTGAACAGCTTCACAACTGCGTCGAGGGAGGGATTATTTAATATTAATGAGAAAACGACCGAAGGTCGAGGAGTTGCAATGTCTCTCGAGGAGCTCTGCGTGAAGGCGACCAGAAGCTGGGCGGAAAAAAACAATCTGAGGGACCTCGCCGCGTGAGGGATTGTGGGTACAACGCACGTCACTATAGGGATAGTGTTTCAGACACGCCTTGTCGACGTCCCTTTTTCGACTACGAAAAACAAAATGCAATACTCCGCAGTGACCACTGGATGTCGGACCCATGCACAGCATGTGAATCTAAGCAGATACAACCATCAGAAATGCTTTTACGGTAAGTAATGCATTGTCTTATGTTAATTTACAGTTTAGATCTTTCTTTTTGTCATCTTTCTGAAAATGTTGTAGCTGTTGCTGACTTTTGTTACAGAAAGTGTTTTACAAAGTGGACTCATTTTGACAAGATTGAGCTGTCAGTGAACATCTGCTCACATCTTAAAGGTTATGTTTCAAAATGCACTATGACCCTATACAATTTAGTTAATTTTGAAAACTCGTAGTTCATGTTGTTCAGTTTTTTATACTGCAATTTTTACCAACTATTTTTCTTCTATTTTTAGATTGCATTGTTGACATCAGCTGTAAATCACCTGAAAGCCAACATTAAATCTGCCTCAGATTTGATTACCCTTCCTAACACTGTGGAGGAGCTTCAGAAAGTACGTAAATTATTATTTTATGTTAAAGGACATTTGTACCATGCACTATCACCACTGGAGTGCTCCCCTGGTGCTCTGGCAATCTGAAATGGAAAGAAGGTGGGGTGAGTTAGGCAGACAGAGCGAGAGAAGTGCAAGAGAGTGGTGATGTGCTGTTGGAGCTTCAGTTCGGTTAACACTGTTCACTGGGCTTAGGTGTGGTTTTCGGTTGGTAGCCGTCGTGTTCTGTTGTGCGAGGCTATGTGTGATTTTGTTTTGTTGCGGTTTAGTGAGGTTCCTGCGGTTTGGTCGGCTTCAGAGGTGTTGTTGTTTGGTTAGAGTTTGAGAGGTGTATGCAGAAGGGTTTGATTTTGTGTGGGTTGGTTATTGCCAGCACTATCTAGATGTGATGCATGCTAAGTTCCAAACTCTTTTGAGATGTGGCACGTGACGATCTCTGCATCTCTATCTAAATGTGGCCCAGGCTGAATTTCACAAATCCTGTCTAGATGTGATGCAGGCTAATATTCACAATCCTGTCTAGATGTGACACAAGCTAATATTCACATTCTTGTCTAAATGTGATGCAAGCTAATGCTCGCAGTTCTTTCTGGCGTGGCTAGCGAGTAGTTCGAGATGTGGCAAGGCAATACAGTTGGCATCTTAGTGGATATATATGGGGTTAACAGTTGCTGAAGAGTGGTATGTCCTACAGGCTTTAAGCTAATTGGTAGTGAGTGGGGAAGATATAAGGTAGAAGAGAGGTGGGCCAATGATCGCTGTGCCCCCTTTCTCTGCCACTCCTACTTCGTCTTGCTGCTGGTTGATGGCTGCCTGCTTCCCCTGCTGATACCAGCCGACTCCATCTGGTGTTGCTTCTTCTGGGGCTGTCCTTTGCCTCTGGGTCCTTTGCTGAAGGGGCTGCTGGGCAGGGGCGGCCCTGGATGGTTTCTCTGAATGGGTTTGTGTTATCCAATCAGGGTAGGGGGAGGGATGGATGGTGGGGAACAAGGAAGCTCGGTAGTGGGGAAGGGTGAATGGCCACTGAGCGCACGCTAGGCGCTAAAACCCCTAACTCAGGCCAACAAGGCCAGGGGGAGTGGGATCTTGGGAAGAGGGCAAAAACACTCCCCTGCAGTGCCAGAATAAAAGTGGCGAGCAGGCCGAAATTGTGGGGGCTAGGCCATTGTTATAGCTGGTCTGTGCTATGAAAATAAGAGTCCCAGACTTCCTCCTCCTTTTTATAGTTGGGCCCAAGCCCATATCCAAGAGTTTGCAATTCTTTTTTCTCTTGTAGACCAAACTTCACACTTTGCTAGTTATAACATGGAACCATATTTTATTCATTAGTATATCAAGGTTTCCGTTTTTTCAAACCACATCTCCTTATTCATCTTAAAAAATACAAGTGACAAGTTCACATTTCACAAAGGTTCATTCTGGGTTAGGATCTCATAAAGCATCAATGATATGCCGTGGAGTAACAAGTACACTCGTGTCCATAATAACAGATGTTAAAAGTATTGCTCAGACTTCTTACACAGAGTAACGCATTGAGGGAGATTCACATAATACAGTGAGAAAACAAAAGCACAAATGTTTCCACAGGGAAAGACCATTTTGCCTTATTCCTATCTACGTATCGAGAATCATGTCATTACATGATGGTTAAAGGACCTGATCCTTTATTTGTACATTTTAGAATTTCTCAGCTGTTGCCCTTTAGTTATCTGAGTTTATTTATTGATAATGGATCTCTATTCAGATGTTGTGTCGACACACTGCGTTTCGGCCCCTTTGTTTAAGATGGACCACATCCAGATAATGGTCTTCTCGTTGTTTACACTGGGCCTTTGTCAGGACATGGATGGATCATTTTTGAAAATCTTTAGTCTTCTAACCCCAAACTTCTTCACAATCTTTATGCAGTGGACAGGGCAGGGACGGAGTTCAATTTCACGGCATCACCTAGTCACGCTGCGTGTGAAGACCTTTCTCGTTTTTCTTTTGTAATGTATCTGTGTTGTAATTCGCGTTGTTACAATAGAAGGGTATTATACTCTCTCGTGTCTTTGCCTGTCTTCTACTGTTCTTCTTTTAAGGAGCACCATGTGAGCCTACGACGTTTATTTCGGTTCTAGGTCAAAGTTTCGAATGCAAAGGATCGAATTACCAAAGGGTCGAATCAAAAGGACCGATTTTTGTTGAATTTTTTTAATTTATTTTTTATTTATGTATTTTTTTTTTTGTGGTGGGGGGCGAATCCCCATTTTTTTTCCGTTTCTTTTTTTTTTTTTTTTTTCAAAACGGAAACACAAATAAAATGTTTTTTTTAAAAAAAAATCGACCCTTTAGTTTTAGGTCAAATTGACTCAACCCCATGGCATTCGACCCTTTTGGATTCAAACCTTTAAACGGACACTGAACCTTTAAACGGACACTGTTTATACTGTGTGGAATTCACATGGTTCTAGCAAGGATAGCTCTGGCTCAGCGTCTGGTTATGGTGGCAACTGTTATTTATTCTTGGTATAAGCCAACGGGTCCTTAATACAAGGGGACCGCACACGTCTAGTTTCTCTAATAGCAGGGACCGTGGACAAAAAGTTAGGAAGGAAGGAGGGATGGGAGGCGGGCGCAAGGTGGGGAACAAATGAGCTCAGTAGTGGGGAAGGGAGAATGCCACTGAGCGTGCATTAGGCGCTAAATGAGTTTTCAACCCCAACCTCAGGTCGACAATGACAGGGGGATTGCGCTCTTAAGAGAGGCCAAAAACACTGCAGCGCCTAAAAGTATCGAGCAGGCCGAAATTGTGGGAGCAATGACATTGATGTAGCTGGTCTGTGCTGTCCAATCAGGGGTGGATGAGGGTTGGGAGGGAACAAGGAAGCTTGGTAGTTGGGGAAGGGAGAAGGGCCACTGAGCGCACGCTAGGCGCTAAATGAGTTTGACAACACCTGGGCATGTGCAGCACTTCACAAAAATGGTTTCAGGGCACTGGTGTGAAAACGCTAAACAAGTAACTCTGCATTTCATTGTTCACTTTCCAAGCAAGCCCTAAACGTACTCTTTCTGCCACACCAAGCTCACAGCCCCACAGTTGCAGGATTTCTGTGGCCATCATTCACACAAATCCAAACAAAACGGGTGCTGAAGGTTTACAATTAAGCTTGGTCTGAAGGGTTGCCCAGAGCGACACCAGAGGCCATCGGTCTTCGCCTACCAAGCCATTACAGGAAGGGGAAAGACCATATTCAAATCAGGTTTGAGCCTATCCCAAAGGGAGCAGTCTAGTTCAAACTTCTAGGCCACAACCCTTCTGCACAGGACCACAGCCACCTCCAGACATGTTACGGGGCATCAGTGAGGTGCAGTTTGGGTCTCTAGGCCCAGCAGACACTCACTTTTGGGAATACCTGTCCAACTCTGGGTGACTAATGTTGATGGCTGGAAGGTTTAGAATTAATCTTTATGTAAGATTTTAACCTTGGTGCAAAATTTACCTCACTTGTGAGAACCCCAGAACTTTTTGCTCGACTGGTAGATTATTTTTCCCTATACCTCAATGAGTCGGAACCTTTTTCCACACTCAGATTTGTTAACTCTTTTTATGGGTGTCACTTTTGAGGCTCGCCATAGTTTTTAATGTTGTTCTCTTTGACAACATTTATGTCTATACCTTTGTTACAGGGTTCCCCTTTGGGTTCCCCTTTTACGTTCTCTGACTAACCTTGTGAGAACTACAGTTCCCAAGGGTAGAAAGGATATTTCTATCCCTTCTACATTTTATTAGGTGAAAACCAGCACCCACCACATTATGTGGAGTGCTGGGGAGCTACAATGTATCCCCTTTCTCAATAGCACAAACCATGTTACAGGTACAAGTTTACCCGAATGGCTGGTGGCATTGAAGTTTTTTACAAATTCGTTGCACCTTTACCACGGGCTGTTTTTCACAGCTGCGGTAAAGGCACCCAAGGGTGGCAATTTTACCACAATGGGCACCCTTTTGTTTCTTCTTTTTATTCTAGACATTTTAGTGTTTTGTCCTTTCTTGTTCCTTCACCTGACCTCAAGGATGGGAAAATCCTTTCAATTTTATCTTCAGTGGGAGCCCTTGGTCAAGCCCGCTTGGGCTCCAGAGTGTCGGTGAAGGCAGGAAGCGAGGGAGGAGTCAAAAAATGTGCACATTTTTATCTTCCAGCCTAGCCACAGGCGTAACACAAAATGTGGGGGTCCCCCACCGGGTCCAACATGCTGTGCATGGGCAGCAAGGTGCCCTCACACAGTGGGGGATGCAGGGCCCCTGTTACGCCAGTGAGCCTGCCTGCGCGAATCCAGTTCAAACTGGGAGGCTATCTGTCCTGAAAGGCATGCCAACCCGCAAAGTTTAAATGTTCCATGTCTGTTTGATTGGCTGAGTTCCTGCATACAAGTCCGATCCTGGAAGCTAAAGAGGTAGTCCACCACTGAACCTGAATTCCAAACAGGAAAATGAACAAACCACTACTGAGATGATTTCCAGCGATCGGAGAGCCTGCTGTGTAACCGGAGCCTGCTGTTACCTTCCTTCCAAGTGACCTGGGGACTCCGAAAACAATGGCCCAACCCAGAACCTGGTGGGATCCACTATACCCAAGAAGACCTGTATTTTTAGCCCTCCCACGTCATGCTGCGACCTTACGGGGCTGCAATACACTAATAGCCTCTGACCTTGATTCATTGTGTGGTGCATGGTCTTCCGAATCAAGCTGAAACTTCTTTGGCATCCTGCTGGACCTCTAGAGACATGGATCGAGTCCGAAAAGTCACCTCACCAGAGTGCCTGATCTTGCAAGCAACGCTAATTAAATCGGTGATAGTCGGTCGTCTTCTGGATCCTGAAATATGCACCAACACCAGAGCCGCATCCACCCAATAAAAACTTTTACCTGGAGCCTTCCCCGTTGATCCTTGCTGCAGAAGCCCTTGCAGGGTCCTGTCTTCATGATGAGGAGTTAAACGACCAGGTCTCTGGCTGCAGATCATTCTTGCTGGAACTCTTCTTCCGTGCTAAGGTACTGTGTTGGATGGGTTATTTACTTATATTAAGCCTGCGTGATTTTTGTAAAGGTTTGGGGTGGTGTTGTGATTGGGGGGAGTCTCATCCACTTCACCCAGGCCCACTGCTGGAATCCTCTTAGGGTGTCTTCTCAGAAGTCCCTGGACCCTAACTATCCTTTTTTTCACATAAGTTTTGACTAGAATTTTCAATAACAATTTGTAACTCCCCCCACTATCTTTAAAGTGAAATACTCACTTGTTTGAACAGTCTTCCACAGGAACTCTGACTTTTGCCTGCAACAGAAGCCCATCTCATCCGGCCTGCAGCTGGCTCCTAGACCACTAGGGCCTCTTTTCTGCATAACAAGTGTTTGACAAGTACTCACTTGTTTAATAGTTGGTAACTGTAACTCTGAGAGTGAACGGTTACAAAAGTTCATCTTACCTTGAAGGTGTGTTGTGCCATTCTGAGATGTGTGTGTATACATAAGGTTAATTTACTCGCCTGTAAATTGATTGTGCCTCTTTCCGAAAAGTAATGCTTTTGGCTTCAGAAACAATTTCTTTCAGAGAATAGGTGTAAAAGTTCCCCAATTGGGGCTTGCTTCATTTTACTTGCTGTTAGCCTGTCTAGAGTAAGTCTGCCTCCGGTTATTCCTACCTTTACGTTTCTGGTAGCTCCTTTAAAAGGTTTATGGGGTTTACTTTCCTTGACTTAGCTGTGTGCCATCCTAAAATAAGTTAGTTGTTGCTTGCCTCAATCTGTGTTCCACTGATCTGAAAAGCAACTGTGGTAGTTGTTAGGGAGAGTTTTCATTGTACTACTAAATTCTCCCATCTTTGACCCCCAGCTCTTTTTCTGCACTTAGGACTTGTTCATTTTAACCCTGGAATGACTGAGATCTTTTTCTCACTCGTGTGTTTTTACCTGATTAGGATTTTGTTTTCACTGTTCAGTACAGTGTCACTGAAAAATCCTTTAGGTTTCTCTTAAGGTTTAAATACCTTTTCTTGTGTGAACTACAGTTCCCAAGAAGAGTAAAGTGAAATTGACTTTACTTACCTTTTCTTAGTTTGTCCCGCACACACCATTTTATGTGGAGTGCTGGGGGTTTACTTGGTAGCCCCTTATCCTACTTTGTCATGTAACAGTTATTGTTAGCCTCACTACTTTAAATGGCTGGTGTCAGTGGTTTACTTTTTCCTACCGTTGTGCTTTTCTCCCGCAGGCTGAACCCTCGGCTGCAGTACAGCACACAAGGGTGACCATTTTGTCAAAATGGCCCCTGTCATCTTTTTTTGCCATTTTTTTGTTTGTGAGGTCTTTCTTGGGTTTTACTCTGTGCGTTGAGACCAGTTTGAGCCTTTTGTTTATCTTGCTTTTGGCAGGCTTCTGCCCTGAAGCCCGCCCCTGGCTACAGTGTGTCTAAAATGTACTCTAACATTGTGCAAGACCTTTGTCCAAGAAGTACATCAGATCCATCGACTGTGCCCAATTGACTTGGCCTTTCTGGTTCCCTAAAGGCACTCTTCTAAATCCATTGACTTTGATACTGTTTGTCCTTCATAGGTGATAGCTTGTTGTATACTGGTACTGCTGGGAAAAGCTTATCTACACTTTATTGGAGGATTCAGCTGTCCTCACAATTGCTGAGAAATTGTTCTAACCGTTTTTACTTCCCTTTCCTTCTGTAACTTAGAGTTTACAAAAGTATATTAGTGTGATATATAAATGGAAATACTATCCATGTGATTGAAGTCACCTCGGGGTGTAGGAGTAGTGTATGAAGCCTATCCGATTGTCCACTGGCTTTATTTGACTCTGAAAAGTAATTTTAAAGTGTATTTGAATTGTTACAACAAACTGCCTTTTTAAAGAATGCTTATTTCAAACTGACGTTAAATAACTTTATAGTGAGTGTAAATACAAGTACCAAAGTAACACTTAACAAATTTCAAATGTACAGCTCCACAGCTCCCATTTACGACCGCTTCAGATAGCAACCAACTTGTGTAGTACAGACCTTTACCAAAAGTTGGGTAACCTAATACCAAGCAGATAAGTGTTGTGTAGTCTCACACAGTAGGAACCTAACAATAGTATATTACATTAGTTTTTAGCTCCCTAGAATAGCTGTGTGCCATTCTTAAAGTTTTCTTTAGGATTGTACCAGACAGACCAAGGTCAGATACACCTAAATTGGTGTAAAGAGTTCTTGCTTTTCTTGGACTATCTTCCACTGAGCTAAAAAGCAACAGTAACTGTATATTACACCAAAAGGCCTTACTCACCTGGTATAATTGTTATCCTAAATGTAGTTATAGGTACACACTGTTCCTTGAATCTATGTTCCACTATTCAGAAAAGTATCCTGGCAACAGGGTTGGTTGATTGTGATTTCTTTGAGTGTCACTGCATAACTGATTTTGTCTGCTACCCTTGACTTACTGTAAAGTTATCTAAAAGTAACATATTGCTTTTACCCAACATTAATAGGTGTGGCTTATACTAAATGTGTATGATGAGGTCCGATTTCCCTAGAATTACTGTTGGGTATTCTGAAGAAGGTTTATGCTTTGGTCTGTGTATCTTCAAGCATTATGTTGTTTTTTTTATATGCGATATGGTATTTATAATGCGCCTATACACAAGTGTTTCAAGGCCCGACAAATGTGTTTGACTCTATTAGCAGTACTTACCCCAAGACCTAACTTGGCCCACTTGTATTTATATTACACCTTTTTCGAATGTATTGTGTCCTCCCACGTATTCCTCATCTATGATGTACGTTTCTCTTCAGATTCGATGCTTCGTAAAAAATAAAAACAAATCGGCAGAGGGCGCTCTGCACGAGACCGTGGCATCTATGTCCCTCAACGGTCTTCGTAGGGTGTCGACGTCACCAGTATTATAAGTAGCTTGTGCTGCGCCCGTTGGCTTCTGTTCCGTTTTTCCGATAGCTATATCGAGTTAACGGCACGCTTTGTGTTTTCCTCAGGAAAATGTCATCATCTTTGACTCATTCCACTCCGAAGACAGGGTTTAAGAAGTGTGTCGACCGCGGCTCTAAGATGTCGATAATAGACCCCCGCCGCGTCTGCCTATGGTGTTTAGGTTTGGACCATCGAACTGGCGACTGGCTTCTGCCAGTCGATGACGGAGAAGGCTCTTCGTGAACAGAATAGTAAATTGGCGGTGGGTCGGGAAGCGCAGACCGACACAGGCATTCAAAAAGATTGTGTTCGAGGAGTAGAACGAGACGATAGTCTTATTCATCTTAGAAGACGAGGATCTCCCTCGTCGGATACATCTACCGAAATGGTACAATGTCCGACTAAGTCGGATTCCCCGAGAAAATGGGAAGAGTTTAGAGTGCAAATGATGAAGGTTCCTGGACCGCAGGAGAGTTAGAAACTACTGAGGTTAGAACCAGAAGTAAGATCGACATTGTCGACCCAATGGTAAAACTTCGAAGGTTACTCGACAGTCTAGTGAGTCTCCGACACCGACTAAGAAGCTTAAACCGTCAAAGCATTCAACGTCTTTATCGGCACTGATCATTTCGAAGCCAAAGGAGACAATGACTCCGTTATCGAAGACTTCAAAGACTCCTTCGTCTTCCTCGAGGCAGATTGTAGAACAAGAAAAAAGGTTCACACCTTTGCCTAAATCAGACTTCTTCAAGTCTGTCCTCTATTTTTGAAGCGGTTACCTCAGAGGAAGCTATTTCTCCAAGGGGAGTAAGGTATGGTACTACAGATGTACCAGAGGAGTTGATTGTCCCTGAGTCAAGAATGAGAGATCTGTCTGACACGCTTCACTCTGCCAGTGGCCTTGACACGTCACCATAGTTAGATTCTGCTAAACCTGACCCTGCAGAACATGCAGATTCAGGGTACAGGTACCTGATGAACAGGGTTGAGTATATGGGGTGGAGTAGGTCCTCACCAACATTTATACAGGATGACATGACTGATATCCTGGACCAGGGCCCTCTAAAGGACCCTATTCTTCCCTTCACAAGGCACTCCAAAGAACAGTAGCAGCAAACACGGAGGCTTCTGAGTCTAGCTCACCAGTCAACAAGAATTTCCCCAGGAAGTACAGACCAGCCAACTGTGACACGGTCTATCTTAGTAAGCATCCCACGCCTGCGAGTCTAGTGGTCCAGGCAGCAACCTCCACAAGACAATCAGCCTATCCATCCCTCCCCTCCCCCCGGATAGAGAGGATAAAAAAGTGGATGCTTGGGCTCGCAAGATCTATACCTCGGGTAGTATGGCTCTCATGTCTGCTAATGTTACATGTACCCTGGCCAAGTTTACCCATACCCTGTGGGACTGTGTTAAGATGGCGGCTGATCATATTCCAGAAGGCGACAAAAGGGAAGGCTTTCTGAATATTGTGAAAGATGGCAAGGAGGCGATGGGAGAGTGTCTCCAATTAGGACTGGATACTGCTGACCGCATCAGCAGATCCATGTCTGCAAGCACAGTGCTGCGCAGATTTGCATGGTTGAGGAAGTCGGGGTTTTGCACCGGATGTGCAGGCCAGACTTCTCAACATGCCTTTCGACAGCTCGAGGTTGTTTGGCAGTAAAGCTGACTAATGCTTAGAGAAACTGCAGACCTCCAAAGCGGCGGCTAAGTCCCTTAGCGCTTCTATAAGACCACCTCAAAAACCTTATTTGGGCTCATCTTCCTGGAGAGGTCGTTCTTTTCGATACTACTCATCTTTCGGTAGAGGAAGAGGACAGGCTGTGCAGAAAGGACAAAGACAATTTACTCATGGTGGATGAGGAAAATGTTCGAAATCCGCCTCACCAGCTGCATCTTTGCCCTCAGCCGCTCCTGTAGCCGCCTCCAAGTCACTCAGAGGCATGGTCACACAAGACCGTGGTAGGAGGCAGAATCTCTCAGCATCTGAACGATTGGCGGGGCATTACTTCCGATGCTTGGGCACTGGAAATAGTAGCTCAAGGTTGCTGCCTTACTTTCCTAAAAGGCCTCAGGACCATCCACCGGGAGCCAACTCTGTCAAAATTCCAAATCCGCTCCTTCTGCAGAAGATTTCTTCCCTACTGGAGAAAGGTGCAATAGAACTTGTACCTGTAGCGGAGAGGAACAAGGGTTGGTACTCCCCTTAATTTCTCATCCCAAAGGACGAAGGATTGATACCCATCTTGGACTTTAGAAATTTTAACATTCATCAGAAAGGACACGTTCAAGATGGTTACCCTTTCTCAGATCCTTCAGGCTCTCCAACTCCAAGACTGGTTGGTATCATTGGACCTTCAGGATGCTTACTTTCATGTGCCTATCCATCTGAAGCACAGAGTACCTGAGGTTCGCGGTTGGCGGTTCTCATATCAGTTTTGAGTTCTGCCATTCGGCTGACCTCCGCCCCAGAGTTTTCACCAAGATGATGGCGGTTGTGGCAGCGAATCTCAGGAGAGGGGGGGGTGGGGTGGGGGGATTCACGTCTACCCCTATCTGGACGCCTATCTGGACGATTGGTTTATCAGGGCACGTTCCCCTGAACAAACTCAGGAAAATCTTTAAATCACCTGCCACTCCCTACACAGGCTGGGCTTCTCCCTCAATTACAAGAAGTCCCATATACCATTCCAATTTATCGGAGCAGTCCTGGATACTTCCGCAGGGAAAGCCTCGCCTCCCGAGATGAGAGCTCTTCAAATTCTGCAGATGGTAACAAAGTTTCAGAATGCCCAGTGTCTACCTTCGGTTTTCTGAGGTTGCTTGGCCTCGTGGCATCCTGCATTTTCTGGTGCCAGAGGCCAGATTGAGGATGAGATCCCTTCAGTCGGCTCTCAGGACTCGGTGGTTCCAATTCTCAGGGAATATGTCAGATCTTCTGCAAGTTCCAAACTCAGTTGCTCAGGATCTTCTATGGTGTGCTTGCAACAACAATATCCTCAAAGAAGAATCTTTTTGGCAACCATGGCCGGAGATAACAGTAGTGACGGACGCTTCACTTACGGGGTGGGGAGCCCATCTCAATGATCTGACAATCAGCGGTCATTGGTCTCCATCGGAGTTCAAACTACACATCAACCTTTTGGAACTGAGGGCAATCAGACTGGCGCTGAAAGCCTTTCTGCCCTCTGTACGGGAAAAGAATGTCCTGATAATGACACGTGGCCATGTACTATCTCAACAAGAGAGGAGGCGTAGGGTCACTACCACTGTGGGCAATGCAGCTTTGGTTCCGGGCAATACAAGGAATCTCTGTCGGCAGTTAACCTAGCACGAGAGCAAAACACAGCGGCGGACGCCCTGAGAAGGCAGAGCACGGTGTCCCATGAGTGGTAACTAGCTCAGGAAGTCCTTCAAGAGATCTTCACCCTT
This sequence comes from Ambystoma mexicanum, assembly GCF_040938575.1. Classification (NCBI taxonomy): domain Eukaryota; kingdom Metazoa; phylum Chordata; class Amphibia; order Caudata; family Ambystomatidae; genus Ambystoma; species Ambystoma mexicanum. The sequence goes on from NC_090922.1 coordinate 1,394,208,509, forward strand.
TTGGGAACCTCTCGTGGATTTGTTCGTGACAAGGGTCAACCGAAGTGCGAACTATACTGCTCAAGGGAATTCCCCCCCCCCCCCACCCCCAGAGGCACTCTGGGAGACGCGTTCGTGGTGGACTGGGAGTTTCCACTTCTGTACACTTTTCCCCCAGTTCCCGTTATTCCTCACGTGATCGGGAGGTTGAGAAAGTTCAGGAAAACCATGATCCTAGTTGCTCTGGATTGGGCCAGGAGGACGTATTACCTGGACCTTTTGGACATGTCCATCCGTCTTCCAATAAGTCTTCCACAAAGAGAGGATCTTCTCTCGCAAGAGGAAGGTCGGATTCTCCATCCACAGGCCAGGACACTCATCCTTCACACACGTTTTCTGACAGGTTGAGATGTAATGATTGGGACTTCCTGGATGACATAATGGAGATTTTGCTTTCGGCCAGAAGGCCAGCAACTAAATCCTTGTACCGGTGTTGTTGGAATAAGTTCAGTAACTAGTGCAAGGATAAGAATGTGGACCCTTTTCAATGTGGCACTCCTATGGTGCTGTCTTGTTTTGTTAAATTTAGCCAATCTGGGGCTCCAGATGGGGACAATAAAAGGATACCTAGCAGCGCTTTCTATTTTTAAGCGCTTCTCGGAAGAGGTTTGCTATTTCAAGATTCCATTGATTATACCATTTTTGGAAGGGCTCAACAATGTGTACCCTCCAGTACCATTCCAGGTCCCGGCTTGGGATTTGAATCAGGTGTTGAAATTCTTAACTTGTGTACCCTTTTGAGCCTTTACACTCCTGTGCTTTAAGGCTCTTGACACTTAAGGCGGTCCTTCTTTTGGCTTTAACATCAGCCGGCAGGGCTAGTGAGTTACAGGCTCTCATGCAAACCTCTGTACACTAATTTTCACAAGGACAAAGTTGTTCTTGGAGTGAGACCTTCGTTCTTACCGAAAGTAGTTTGACTTTCATTTGTCACAGAAAATAACACTTCCAACTTTTTCCCCCTCCTCCTCATTTGGGCAAGGAAGAGGGGAGATTACCCAGATTTAACCCAGAAAGGGCTATTTGCGCCAGGATGACCAACTTTTCGTAGGTTATACTGGACACAAATTAGGATTAGCAGTGACAAAACAAACTATATCCCGCTGGATTACTTTGGCCATTGTGGAGTGTTATAGACTAGCTGGGAAAGACCCACCGGATGGACTTCGTGCCCATTCGATGAGGGGTATGGCTACTTCTGCAGCTCTGAAGAGGGGAGTCCCAATAATTGGTATCTGTTCAGCTGCATTATGGTCATCAATACATACATTTGTTAGGCATTACTGTTTAGATGCCTTTCTTCCCATGAGGGGTTATTTGCAAAGGCTGTGCTTCATTCTATCCATGATGAGGCTAATTAGTACTCCCTCCTAGTTTAGTACTGCCAGGCGAGTCTATCATAGATGAGGAATGCGTGGGAGGACACAATCCATTTGAAGAACAAGTTGCTTACTAACGTTCTTTCGACTGGATGTTCCTCCCACACATTCCTCATCGCCCCTCCATTCTACCCCACTGTACAATTTTACATAATTTACATCTTGGGTTTCACAAAGACCTTAGTCTGGGGAACGTCTGGATGTTCCTCGAGTTGTACTACGAAAAAACTGAACTGAAGCCAACGGGCGCAGCATGAGCTACTTATACTACTGGTGACATCCACACCCTACGGAAACCGTTGAGGGACATCACCGCCACGGTCTCGTGACAGCACCCTCTGCTGAAAAAAAAATTGCGAAGCTGAAGAGAAAGCACTCCACAACAGGTTTTATCTAGCTGGATAGACGCTGCATTTCTTTCATTCACCTAATTTATCTCAATCTATAGTGATGTGGTTAGCAGAAGCAACAAGAATGCAACACCATGATCTGAGCACTTTGTGGCGTCCCCACACCGCCCAATTAGATACATGTAGAACACGTTCTTAACCCACAATCCCAGGCTTACAGCCAACATGCATCGGACCAAGTATATTATGAGCCTAAGCTATTGGGAAATAAGATTTAGGCAAATGCCACGAACATATAGTGCAGCCCTAGATCTGGATTTATTTAAAGATGTATATTTACTGTTTCCAGGTAACCCCCAGGTCAGCAGCCTGCTGGTTACACAGGGTAGCAAGGATGATAATGCCACATGTTTGTCTATTAGCCCAATTTTCATTGAGGGCACAGCATTGTGCTTATTGTTGGGAGACATATTGATCAGACCCCAACCTATTTTTGTGACCCTCTGCTGATGTAACTTCCAGCCCACTGATTACAATTGTGGCCTTGTTTCACTATGAACCTGCTCCTAATCGTACTTCCCCGTTTACATTGTGAACACTGTAAAAATACACTAGTTCTTGTCTTCCACCTTTAAATTGTTTGTCCTTTTAGGTGATATGACACTAAGGAAAAAGTATGCTTTCAATGCAGTATTGAATGCGGACACTGTACAATCCCGCCACTGTGGTCCAATGTCTAATTATTATTTTTTTTTTTTTAACAACCTGATTTAGCAGACTTAAATACCCCTTATCTGAGGCCTCCCTAGAAACCCAAATGCCATTAGCATGCCCAGAGAAGATCAAACCCTCCCAAAATAAAGGTCCATCATGTGCCCAGTTTTGTGTGTAAGGCCTCTCCCACAGCAGGCTCTGTAGAAGGCTGTGGCAGCCTTGTTGCCATTGTAATGCAAAGAAAGGTTGTATGCATTTAGGCCATGTTAGGGAGAATTCTAAAATGTGCTAATTCCCTCCACCTTAAGACCCCCAGCAAGTTTGCTGGATTTGAGGACTTCATTTTTTAAACCTGGAGTGAGACCCTTTTTCCCACTCTCTCATGTATTTTAATGTGGTTTTTGGTTATGGAGTCTGACAGATTCCATAGGCATAATCTTTTACATTGTGTCACACTGCACCTTCATTGCAGTGGCACAGTGAAGTCTTCCAGATTTCCCCAAGGTTTAAATACCTCCTCTGGAATAAAATACTGGTTCCCAGAGCAGTAAAGTGAAATTGACTTAACTTACATTTGTAGCTTTCTAGACCCAGCACACACTTATCTTACAATAGGGTGGTGGAGGGGTTACTTAGTATCCCCTTTGTCTAGCTTCTCATGTAACATTTTTGTTACCCTTTTCCTCACTGAATGGCTGGTGGCAGTGGTTTACTTTTAACTACTGTGGTGTGCATTTATCACGGGCTGCATTCGCAGCTGCAGTAAAGCCCCCAAGAGTTGACATTGTTGTGTAAAGGTCCTTCTTGTGATTTACTTTACATGCCAAACCAGGTTTGGTCTCTTTGTTCGCTTTGCCTTTGGCGGGATTCACGAGTGAAGCCTGCCTCTGGCTACAGAGTGTCTGGCGGGGGCAGGAAGTGAGGGAGGTGCCCGAAACTCCCTGTGCTTAGTCTCCTAGGAGACCCAAATGCACTGTGGTGATTGGCCGGCTGACTGTCCGGCAAGGATAACCACCCTCATGGGTGACTGACAGGCTGGAATAATTGGGAGAAACCTGAATAAAAGGCAAGGCTTTTGGCTTGGAAGGCAGTCTTCCAATGGACGAAGGAACCGAAGAAGACGCCTGCTGCAACTCCTGGACTGTTGGTATGCCCGGTGAAGCCCTGCTGCTGTGCTGAAACTCCAAATTCGTATCGACAGAGAAGCCCCTGCAAGGACTCCTCCTCCCCTTGAGTTGGTGGGACCCATCAACTCGTAAGTAAGCCACCTGGACATTTTCTCGGAGCTGGTTGAATTTCCAGAGGTGCTGCTGGAAACCGAATAGCCAGGGAGAGGAGCACCAGATTGTGTACTTTGCTTTTAAGTTTGTCAAGAGCTCCAGGAAGATCTTTCGGACTCCCAGGAAGCAGGACTGACCGAGTCTGAGCCCCCTCAAGAGTGTGGGACCCCTGAAGCAAGAAAGGTCCATCTTGACCGCCATGAACCGCAGTGCTGATATTTGCGAGAGCTGGAAGGCTCGAGCCGGCCCACTTTCGAAGGCACACTTTTCAAGGCTGTCTACCCTGTCTTGTGCCTGGAGCCTCACTACCTGCACTGCCTGGGGGAGCCAGAGTTCCCCTCCCCTCCCCACTGCAGGAGCAGTGGCATGCCTGTAGGCACAACAGGACCACAAGGTAGGCCCCCTAACCCATGCGGTCACGCATGGGGCCGCCGAGGTGGAAAGTATTAGTAAATTGAAACCAACTGTCAAGGCGACTCCTGTCCCGCTCCCATCATCAAGGAATATGCCCATGAACTGGCTCCTTTCATCACTGCTTTTATTAACTCCTTGTTCCACTCAGGCATTGTCCCCAACAACCTTAAGGACGCTTCGGTCATCCCACTGCTGAAAAAACCATTGCTGGACCCGAGTATCCCTACTAACTATAGGCCGATCACCACAGCCCCTTTCTTACTGAAAATTCTGGACAGGGCAGCGTATTTACAAATTCAAAATTACCTAGACAACAACAACAACTTACTTGGCACAAGACAATCTGGTTTCCGTCCCAAACACGGGATGGAAACAGCCTTACTAGATCTGAAAACCCAAATTGGGGACTTAAAAGATAACGGCCTTACTACTACTCCTCGAGCTATCGGCAGCCTTTGATCTGGTCAACCATCAAATCCTGTCGCCACCTGAAATCGGCTGTACACTTCGCTGATAAAGCTACCAAATGGATCAGCTCCTTCCTGGACAACAGGCAGATGAGGCTATTCTCACCTACCGCTTCTGCAGAACCCATTCCGGTACCTTGTGGGGTACCTCGGGGCTCTTGTACCTCACCTACGCTTTACAACGTTTTCACGAAACCACTGTTTGATGATCTTGATTATCTGGGTGTCACCTACACCAACTACGCTGATGACACCCAGATACTCATCCCAATTACAGGCGATTACATAGTGGATACTAAAGCCTTGAATGATATTTATCAGGTCATCCAAGCATGGATGGCTCAGCATGAGCTCTGTCTTAATGGTAAGACAGAGCTCCTCATCCTAGATTCTCAACAACGACTAAACAGACTCGACCCGGCCTTCAAAATCTTCTACATTGATGGTAACACCATTAAAGTCTCTTCCGACACCAAAACATTAGGAATTGACCTCGATTCTACCCTATCACTCAATAGACAAACTAGTGCAGTTGTCTCAGCATCCGCCTACACATGTGAGCTTATTACAGCATGTCACCCCTTCCTCACCACACAGAACTGTACTATCCTGGCCAGGACATTGGTCATGGCCAAATTAGACTACTGTAATGCCCTATATCTTGGGACTAGCCAACGTAACCTGAACAAACTACAGGTTATGCAAAATAATGCAATTAGAGCCACCCTTAACATTTCCAGATCTTCACACATTTCTGAGACAAGGAGAAGCTTACATTGGTTATCAGTGACGCAAAGAATAGCTCTGAAATCTCTTACCCTCACACATAAATGTATGAACAATCGGGCCCCCATCTATCTTTCCTTTCGCTTCTCTCACTACACGCCCGCCAGACTACTCAGATCGGCTCAAGCACACTGTCTGACCATCCCCAGATACAAACTGCAGAAAGCTGGGGGAATCTGCTTCCCTGTCCTTGGCTCCAAACTATGGAACTCGTTTCCCTTACCCATTAGATCTGAACACTCTCCCACCCTATTCAAACATAGAACCAAATTATGGCTCGCTAGCAATGTTGCCTAAATGACCAAACTCATTTCAGGACTCTCGCTTGGCTCTAAACTGCCTTTGCCCACATGTATTCTTGCTAACTGTAGATATTGTGTACAACACATTGTTAACTATGTATTGCGCTACCGCAACTGTAAATACTTTGCACATTACATTGTATATTATGTCTTATTGTGTGTATATATTGCATTGACTCTCCACTTTTAACTGTAACCAGTACTGTATTACACTACCATGCCAAGATATGGGCCCGGTTGCCCTTGGGCCTGGCTGCGCTATATAAATAAATAAAATACAAACAGTGAGCTCTGCAGAGCTGCACAGGAACAGGAGTCATCTGCTGCACTTTTTCTTCAATCCAAAGGTATTGTTAAGACTGAGATAACTTACCTCTTGTTGTAGAGTTGCGTGCATCTTATACTACTCACACGCCTAAACAGCTTGTGGGCCAACATTGATTCTTCTTTTCTTCAAAGACTTCTAAAACGTTGCAAAGACTTTTTCTACTTACCTACCAGAGTGCTTCAGCTCATATAGACTTTTGCCCATTGACTTTGGCTTAACCTGTTACACTGAATGACTCTGCTTAGGGGGATCCAAAAGTATTTGCCTGCTTAAGAATATTTGTGGTCTCTTGTTTGTTCTAATAACCTTTTCCTTTTGACCAACTCCTAAGAATGTTCTAAATGCAACAGTAAGATATTAATGTCCACAGCACCCTAGCTATTGAAGTCACTTGAGGGTGTAGGTTGTGACTGTGGGCCATCCCAAAAGGGTCTTTACTGATTTAGAAACTAAGTGTGTAGTTTTGGAGTGTATTTGTGTTGCTTTTATATTGCCCCCTTCTGTAGAATGCTTATTCTAACTGCATGAAAATTTTATAATTGTTAATTCAAGAAACCTTGTGTGTAAAAGTATATTTGAATATTTGTCACTGTGAATCTCTGTGTCACTCCCCTACAGCTCTCTTTGACCCCTCTTGAGATGAGCCTGGCTGCTCAACACACTACCAACCTGTGTAGTACAGACTTATACCCAAGGTTGGGTTCCTATTGCCAGGAGGTCAGGGTTGTTGTAGTGCACCCAAAGGGTACTGCATACAATCTTGCCTAACAGGCCAATGTAAAAATCACACGCAATACAGGTTTCAATACTTTTTATTGGTGTAACTTAAAGCATTATGCAGAGGTAGAAACATCTTACATACTTAGATATGCTTTTTCATCAGATGATGCTGAGGGAAAGTAGTAGCGCATACATACACTGGACAGTTCCTTCGTATTGCAAAAAAGAATTCTCAGTTTAACCTTTGAGCAAAGCAATGGTATGCATGGGATGTAGACCTGGAACGCCCCCCTTGTCTGCAGGACCATAAAGCAGGAAACAAAAAGTATTTAGGGGAATCGTAGACCTTTCTAGCCATGCTGAAAGATGCATTTTAAGAAGGCAATTCTTTATCGCAAGTGGATATGTACTTGATATTGGGCACAGTCAAAATGTGAGGGGCAGGAAGTATACACAATGTGTCCATGTTCTTTTAGAAACGTATTGAAGTGGTAGTTTTTAAAAAAGCTATTTTAAAGCGGAGTGTGTTTTGCATTTGCATCCAACTGTCTGAAAATGTGTTTTGCAACCTCTATGATAGTGTCAGGGCAGTGATTTCAATATAGCTGCTTAGGTTAGCTGTCTGGTATTCCAAGGGACCACTACAAAGTATGCCCCCAAAGCTTAAATGATATTGTCCCAATGTTACATCATAATGGCTCCCTGGCCTGCATAGATTATCATAAATGCAAAATGTTGTGATATGGCATTTATAACATGCCTGTACACAATTGTTTCTTTGCGCAACAAGACAAGGAGGGGGGGAAACCAGGGAGGACAAAACCACGATCTTACTAGGCCTTGTGTCATTCAGATCGCGCAAGTGCGGAGAAGGGAAAAAATGCTGGGGGGGAGGGAGGAAGGGAGAAGTGCAGGCAACTCAATATGTGCAGCCAGCGGGTGGCTCATAAGTGCAGAGCGAGGATTGTAGGGTTGCAGGTACAGACCCTTAAATGCTGGCAGAGCCCGGAGGCAGTGCAAGGGTGACTGGACATGCAGGAGCCAGGGCCCGAGTTCAGAGGGTATCAAGGTGACCTGTGTGTGGCTCAGTCGGGAACATCAACAGGGGAGAGGAGGAGAGAAAGCGGAAGCGTAAAGGAAGGTCTTGAGTTGCTTCCTGAACCAGAGGTGATTCTGATCAAGTTTGAGGGGCAGGGAGGCTGTTCCAGAGGGAGGCCCCAGTCGAGGAGAGGGATCTGCCACCAACTCGCTGCTTGGAGAAGCGTCTGACCCTCAGAGTTGGAGGTGGATGAGCAGAGAGTGCGAGAAGGAAGATGATTTGGAAGAGCACGTTGGAGGTAGAGCGGACCCAGGCCCCAAAAGCCTTGTGCACAACGCAGAGGGTCTTGAACTTGATCCTTGTAGCCGCAGGAAGCCAGTGAATCGATTTCAAAACTGGAGAGATGCGAATTCCTGCACCTTCTATCAAACAGGCCTGCCGACTGCTCCAAAGGCAGTACAGACTACATACAACAAAGAGGAATACAATACAATCTGTTTTAACGTAGTGCATAATTATTGCACGTGCCTGACGGTCATTTCAATAATGCAAGAGCGAAGCATAAAAAAGGAGAGGGGAGAGGATAGGGTAGGACAAACAAGGCAATGAGTCCCATCGTACGTGCCTGGCTGATTTTTGATAGAGAGAAGTGCATGAGACATGTAGTAGGAGAAGGGGTGGAGGGCACGCAGCGGCACACTAGGCACGAAGAACGAAGAGGCTGCAGATGTTGAGAGGAAAGTAGGAAAGGGGGGGGCTGCACTACACGGTCCTAGTCAGTCTCTAGGAGGCCTAGTAGATAAGGAGGGCACAACTGCAGAATAATAGGTGGAGGTGCCAGGAATTAATGCAAAAGGGATCACAATGAGTGCAGTGCATAAAAAAAGGTGCAAGATGTTAAAAAAAAGCACATCCTCAAAATTGATTTTTAAACCCGAGCACAATGCAATGCAAAATGGATGAAGTAAAATAAAAGGCACAACTACCTAGATTTGAATTCAAACTAGCACAATGTGATGCAAGATTCAGGTGTTAGTGGAGGAGGCAGAACAATGTTCAGCCATTACTCACCCGATCCACAGGGTGCGAGGAGCCAAGTTCTTTCGGGAGCAGGGTGTAACAGGTGCCACATGGTGTGATGGAGCACGTAGGTTGGGTGCTGGGGGGGGTCACCAAGCCCACATGTGAATTACGAATGGAGGGTGCATAGATGTAAAAAATGATGCAAAGTCTGAATGAGACGGGGAGAAAAGATTGTGGAACGACTACCAGAGCAGGATGGTACAGGAAAACCAGCCAGCAGCCTGGGCAAAGCCCACAATCAGTCTCTGACCTTAGGCGGTACTTGAGGAGGTGGTATTACACGACGGAGCGCAACAGTCACTGATGGATACCGGATCAGCAAAAATAGAACACCAGACAGGAAAGGGGGCCAACGGGTCTGACTGGGAGATCCATGGCCCTTAGATGGAGGCCCTTTAAGGGGCCAGCGATCACCTGCTGGCTACAGCGGTGGTCTGGAGGAAGTGGTGGTACCCAGCCTATCAGGACGCATCCACAAGTCACACAGCCCACCAGAATCAGCTGATGTATGCCGCGTGGGGCGGCTGTCATGGAATGCCTCGCCAAATGGGCACCCTAGCTAGGAAAGAGCGTGCGAGCGGGTGGAGAGATGCTCCCAGGAGTGATGTTAAAGAAGGAAAATAAACTGTAATAATGGTACATCTGTACACTCTTGTAGCTTATTAACATAAGCTTTATTGTAAGTTACATTAAGCTAACAAGTAAGGGAACCACTGGGTCACCCAGGCATAACTGACATAAGGTAGAACACTCACACAGCATTCACACCAACATCCCACATGACATCACAGGGTCTCTCTTTTACAGGCAAGCACTTCACAACACACCTCCTTCCTTTCCCACACCACACCAGCAAACACATCACAGCACATCCCTTTCCTTTTTACTGGGAAACACAATAAAGGGCACTCATACAGGACATCCACAACATGCATCTTTTTATAGAGAGATGCAACTCTAAAGAAAATATCTCGGGTACGCTATCCCCATATTGCTGCGGGACGCTACCCCTACTCTGCTCAGGGACGCTATCCCTAGACTGGTGCGGGACGCTATCCCTACTCTGATCAGGGATACTATCCCGCATCACAACACATCCCTTTCCTTTTTACTGGGAAACACAACACAATACAGGGCACTCATACAGGACATCCACAACATGCATCTTTGCACTATCCCTACTTCACATGCGGGCCGCTATCCCTACTTCACATGCGGGCCGGCTAACACCAATGGTCATATTCACGTCCGAGGCACTTCCATCGGTATGGTGAGCATCGTAAAGTCTTTAACATACGAAGTTGTGCTGCTTTGGTATAGCTGACCCATAGACACTTCCTCACGCCGAACTTACCGCATCAAACAGTGAACTCTCGCATCAAACAGTCAACTCTTCTCATTCTCCCCATATGTGACCTCACTTTAGGGGCCTGCTGCACTGTTTGGACCCCGCTTCACCTTTTGGGGCTTTACTTCAACTATAGAAGCTTAACTTCACTTTCCCTTCTGCTTCTGTTCCGAAATTACTTCAAACTTTTGGGGCCTGCTTCACAACTGGGGCTTTTCTTCATCATTTGGGGCTTGCTTCACTTCCCCTTTCACTTTATGCGCAATAACTTCTCCTTCTTGGGTGCTCCTTCCGCCTTTCCCATTGAGCAGCGCTGGGGCTTCCTTTATTGCACTCCCCCTGCTCATCACTTCTGCACTGCTCAGTGGGGCCTCACTTCACCTCAGCCTCCACCTTTTCGGGGCCTGCTTCACTATAGGAGCCTGCTTCAGAACTTCACTCTTGGGGTCTGCTTCAAAGAGGGCATTAACTTAAGTTCTTCACTTACCTCGCCCTCTGCTTTGCCTCTGCTTGATCCAAATCCTTTTTTCCATGTAGCAGCTGCTTCCCCCTTCTCATTGCCTCGGGTTGAGCTTCTACCCCTGGTTGGCGCAGACACCCCTGCTTTGGGCGGCCCTGGGTGATGGGACTTACTTCTCTCTACTTGGAGGGCAGTGGTTCCTCTTACTCTCCTTCTGCTGCTCCCCCCTCAGCAGTCTTCTTTTTCCTCTTTATCAGCACACGTGCCTTTAGTTGACCTTGTTGCCAGTGTAATAATGGTACATCTGTACACTCTTGTAGCTTATTAACATAGGCTTTATTGTAAGTTACATTAAGCTAACAAGTAAGGGAACCACTGGGTCCCATCACCCAGGCATAACTGGCCTAAGGTAGAACACTCTTGCAGCATTCACACATCAACATTCCACATGACATCACAGGGTCTCTTTCACAGGCAAGCACTTCACAACAAAAACCTTGTGAAAAGGTTATGAAACCTTAGCACAAAGTTGGGAAACCTTGTGCTAAGAGTCTGGTAAATCGCACTATGAGGCCCCTATCTCTGATCTTTCTTTAACTGGGCAGATGGTGGACTTCATTACGTAGCTGATGTCAAGAGGTGACCAGTGCCTTCCGGCCCTTTGAAGATGGGTCTGAAAATATCAAGCTCTTAACATGTGACTTAAGCTGACCTAGTATCATTCCAAAGCCCACCATTTTTTGAATTTCGTTTTAGCTATTTTTCAGAATTTGGGTGAGCCTTGTATAGATGGAGTTGGTGTTATAGGACCTTGAATGAGTCTTTGTTGGCTTCAATTACATAGGTGTGTGTTTCTCCTGATGACCAAGGTAATCCCTGGGGCCCTAAAACCACTCTTATCAGCAGTTGCCATCCTGGGTTGAACATGAGTTCGCCTTGTCAGATTCCCTGGAAAAGCAGCATTGGCAAAGCCACATTAGAATATTTATGATTTCCTGTACATGAAAGGCTTGTCACATACCGTTCCTTATAAATACCTTACATTGATTTCTTTATTTTTTTGTTTAACCTATCCTGAAAAAACAGAACATTGCAAATGTATGCACAGTCATTTTTACATTGCTTCTTGCTTAAAATACAATGGTGCGCCATTCGAAACACATAAGTGAACTTACACTATGACAAGAGGTTTTGCTCTACAAGCACAGTTACCTTTGCAGTCCCTTACAACAATGTTAACCAGGCTTTCTTCTGTGCTTAGCAACATTTCTCACATGTTTTATTTTCGCAGTGAGTGGGGTAAGGTTCTAATGTTAGGTCTTGATGCTGGGTTCGAATGCTGTTACTCTGGTGAGAGGGTTATTTACTACCTGTATCCCACAGATACTCTATTCATGGTAGCTAGCTAAAGAAAACGCAACATGTCCATGAAGCAAGGCGTTATTACGTTGCCTCGCACTTTAACACTTTCCAATCTGAATGCTCTGGCCTCAGTTTTCAGTGAATTACTTAAATGCTGTAAGGTAATTCTTTTAGAAGCAATTATGCCAGCTACAGATATGGAGAGCAAGTTACTGCGGCGAATGCCAGTATAATAAGCTCCCTTCAGTGAATAATGCACCTACCCTCTTTAGAAATGGAATTCCCTTTAACACTGCAGGCATTTACATATTATTGCAGTGTTTACTTAATTGCAGATTAGCAGTGGGCCTATTACTCCTAAATATACATATCCCTTTTTGAGTAAATATGTGCTGAGCTGTTAAAATGACATGAACTCATTTGTTTTGTGCTGTTTTCTCTTCAGAGTGTAGCCACCATAGGGAGTACTCTAAACAGCGTTCATCATGATGTTGAGACTTTACAAACTACTGTGGAAGACCAGAAAAAGAAAATGGAGTCTCTGCAAAATGACGTGGTGAGAATAAATAAATTGCGTCTGTTCACCTTGATTTTGTATTTTTATTGCAAGGTTTGTTAGAAATACAGGGTTCTTAATGAGCATTTCTGGCATATATATGGGGCTGATGGGGAGAGTTGCTAGCTCCACATGGGGAAAGGACTTAACGTAAAGGCTGAAAGATAGTGTAGTATTGAAGGCAAAAGGTCATCATACGTAATCCTTGTCCGAGAGTTGGCATAAAAGGTCACCAATACAATGTGAAAATGCAACATTTGCAACACCGCTGTTTCTTCCAAAATATCTGTATAAAGATGTATGTGGAGAAAGTTTTAAGGTCATACATTACGATCAAATCTAGGTCAGTGAGGCAGATTTCATAATCTATCGTACTAATGGAAGCGCATCACTCGAGACACTGTATGCTAGGTGCATAAATGACTGTGTGATATTGTACCATACCAGAAATCTTTGCAGCCCTAAAGTTGTAAACGGCTTGGCTAAATTGCGATTTTCAAAAATAAGTTGTTTGTCAACGCCATGGTTATCCCACTGAGCAAAGCCGGTCACATATATAAAGCATTTATATTTGAGAACTAGGTTGTTGATAGTTTGGGGGTCGGGGGGCAAACGCAAAGTATTCTTAGCAGGTAATGAACACTGGGCTTGCTGCTACTTTAGTTTGCCACAACACTCGCCCAAAAAGTAAAATATCTCCAAACCCCAAGCCATATTTAGTCAGTTGGGCACCTCCAGTTTACCGGATTAAGGCTTCGGCTGCTATGCTTAAGTGGAGGATGTGATCTTATTTCCTGTTATGGAGAATTTTCATTTCTGTCAATTCCCTTTAACCTTAGAGACCTCCCCCCCTTTTTGCTGGACTCAGGGCTTTTTAGTTGTGTACTCCTGAGTGAGTGGGACTGCCCGTACCCCACTCCCTCATGTGTTTTTCTGAATAGGATTTTTGGTTTCTTACTGTTTAATGGAGTCTAGTAAACTCCATAGGCATCTGCTTTTTGCATTGTGACACACAGCACCTTTTGTGCGGTGCCACTGAGAAGCCCCTTGGAATTATCTTAATGTTCAAATACATTTTCTTGGGTAACTAATGTTCCCAGGAATAGTAACATGACTTGTGTATTTTTATTTTGTCGGTCCAGCACACACCACCCTATGTGGAGTGCTTGGGGGGGGGGGGGGGTTTATTTTTTGGGGTTACATGGTCGCTCCTTATCCCACTTCCAATGTAACTTTGTTGCATTAACTAACTTGAATGGCTGGTGGCAGTGGTTTCTATTTTACTACCTTTGTGCAATGTATCTGCAGACTGAGTCATCAGCTGCAGTACAGCACACAAGGACGACCATTTTCCCAAAATGGCCCCTGTTTTTTTTTTTTCTCTTCGCTATTTCTTTTCCGCAAGTTCTTTCTGGGCTTTTAACTCTGTTTCAATCGGGTTTGAGTCCTTTGTGCATTTTGCTTTTGGCAGGCATCATCCCTGAAGTCAGGCCAGGCTCCAGTGTGTTTGGAAAGGCAGTAAGTGAGGAAGGGTCCCAAAACGTCCTTTTTCTTTGTCTGTGCGACCACTGGAGGGCAACATCTGCTGAAGAAGACATGAAGAGATGCCAACAGCACCCCCCGGGGACCGAAAAGTGGCAGGTGAAGTCCTGCAGCTCTGCTGACACTGTTTTCGTTTTGACTGGGAAGACTCTCGGAATGACTTCCTAGTGGGACCAACTAGCCTTATGACGATCTTCATTTTGGCGCAACCCCCGACTTGCTGTGACTTTCAAAGGCTGCCGAATTCAAATTTCTGGGGACTCCTGACCATCTATTGTATTGTCTTCGGAAGTGTGACTCTAGTCAAACTTCGTAGGCATCCAGAGGACCCTACAGAAGGAGTAAATCTTCATCCAGAGTCCAGGATCGAGGGATCAAGTAACTTTCAGCCAGAGCTGTTCGTTCTTATTTGGTGCTGAGAAAAAGGCACCAAAACCACAACAAAAGGCAGCCGAATCAAGGAGAATCCATTGCTGCAGAGTCTCTCTCTGTCTCTCTCTGTCTCTCTCTGTCCAAGGGTCGGTTCCACTGGAAGGCATCCAGCTGGAACCAATTCTTCAGGTAATGTGGGGTTTGAGGGTACATCTACCTTTTGCCATTTGTGGTCCTCCTTAGCTTGAGGAGTACTGTTTTCAACCCTTTTGAGGCGACCTCTGCTGCACTGGCCTCCCAGCTTGTGCTTCTTCAAGGTGGCTCTTTTCAAGTGTCTGTGATTTTCTACTGAGTATTTTAAAACGTTTTTCTAAGAAGAGTGCATCAAAACTTTGAACTGACCCATTGACTTTGGCTGTCCTAGCTCCCTAAAGGCTCCTCTTCTGAACCTATTGGCTTTGGCAGTGCTTGATCCCTTACAGGTTTTAATTGTTGAACACTATTTTTGCTGGGATAAAACACTGCCTACAGCCCTCTTGGAGAATCTTTTTTACTACTTACAAAGTTTGTTCTGACCTGACTTTAACTTTCCCTCCTTGGAACTCAATATTGTAATGGTGATCACAAATAAGTGGCAATAATGACCTCAAATGACGTCACTCAGTGTGCTGGAATATGTTTACCATAAGAACAGTTTACTCACCTACTTGCTCTTGTGAACTGAATCCTAACTTGTACAAGAATGGTACCATTAGTTGCTGCTTTCTAATGATTGTCTATCCTTGTGTATAAATAAATATTGATACTAGAACAGTACGTGTGCAAGTGTTTATTATTTAACAATTTCATTGTACAGCTCACATTGCCCATCTTAAGATGCCTGAATGTTCAGTCACTCTACCAACTGTGTAGTGCAGGCCTATGTTAAAAGATGGGTCACTAATACCAAACAGATAAGTCTTGTAAAGTCCCAAACCAGTTGGAATCTACACATTCTTATCTAACAATGCATTCCTTTCAAACCCTGGAAGTCCATCACTCCCCGCAATTGTCAATGAGCGTGAGACTCCTGAATAGTGCTTTCAGATGCACGCACAGGAGACATCCTATTGGTTCCTTATTAAGGTGGTCTTGCTCTGGCTAGGCCCTAATCCCTGGCAATGATGATCATTTGACGTAAAATGGTCACGATAGGGGTTCTCTGGGGCATGGTGGAAAGGCCTGGGAAGCTAGGCTACCCCTCTTCACCCCCGGCTTGACAACTGAGCATGAATCCACCCCGGAATTGATTGTTCCCTTGACTATATGAAATGAGCCAGGAGGAGGAGGAGGGGGAGGGAGGAGGAGGAGGAGGAGGGGGAGGGAGGAGGCGGCCGCCGCCCCACCAAACCCCCCCCCCCCCCCCCCGCGTGACATCAGTCAGGCTGTAGGAGAGTGATGGGCTGGAACACTCACGGAATCCCCATAACGGTCAGATAACATCAGCCCCACATCGCACACCCGAGCTCCAGGATTCTACATAACTGCTCCATGGCGATCCCCACCTCAAAACATGAGGACAGGCCTGCAGTTCACTAGCCTGCATAGTTGAGCAAAGCCCCTCGGAGGCTCTAACATTCCCCACAGGGACCAACACTATCAGCAGGAGCAGTCGCACGTCCAGTAACCCAAATGTGCACCCAGTAGCTGGTCCAGGTGACTGACCTGACAAAAAGAGGAAAGGGCCATCTAGCATACGCCCCACACGCCCTGAAACAAGACCCCACTTGGGAGCACACAACGATTCCGGAACACAGTGAACCACCCTACTGCAGCACACCACAGTGGGGAAAGAGACACTTACCTTAAACATAGCAGCCATCAAAAGAAACATACAAAGCTGCCCAGAGCAAAAACCCGCTCCCAATCCTCACAGGACAGAGGCATCGTAATGAATGCGCACTCAGAAGGCTGCACCACTAGCCCCTTAACACGGGCCACGAACAGTGCCCAACGTGGTCCACCAAGACCTAGGCACTCCACACCTACCTCCTAGTAACGTCGTAACCCTGAACACCGCCCAATATCTGGATTCACTCTGAAGACAACGGTGTGCACTGTAGTGCAGAGGGTAGAGCCCCCGAATTAGTGGCGTGTGCCTCCTCTGACACAAGTAGCCACTTGATGAACGCTAAGGTGAAATTAGCCAGATATAGCCGGTCAAGTGGCACAGAGAGTAGAGCGCTCGCTTTGACCTTGTGCAGAGCCCGCTAACGCAGGTTCGAATCCCGGCGCGGCCAAATTCAGCCTTTCATCCTTCCGAGGTCGATAAATGAGTACCACACACCGTGGGTGGTAATAAGCAGAGCTCAGATACCTGAGGGTTCGTAGCGCTATATAAATGCCTAATTATTATAAGACTCCAATCTTACTGACCTCAGAAACCAATGTGAACGGTATAACAGTGTGCATGTAAACGACTAAGTACTCTGGAAGCACGCCGAGTGACCCGAGGGTGAGGCCCTTGCATCCTACACACGCCACATTCGAACCTGAGACAACGAGGCACAGTTCCCAAATATATGCAAGCCAAAAGAAAGCTAGCCACGTACGCTTACGCTCCCTCCAACCGCACACCCACCACCCCCGAGATGGCAACCAAATCTGTGGCACACGGTGAGACAGTGGCCCCAAAGGGTGACATAGCAGCCCTTATCACAGAGATAAAGAATATGGGTGCTAATATAGGTGGCAAGATTGACAAAATCACCCAACGCATAGACAAGATTGAAGACGGACTGGAGGGAGTGGAAAATAACCAAGCTTCCATAGATGCTCTGGAAACACAACTCGAACACAGAATCACGGATCTTGAACAGCGAGAGGAGTAGTACAGACTGAAAATGGATGATTTGGAAAATCGAGAGAGGCGAAAAAATCCACGGTTTTTCGGGATTCCGGAGCAAGACGGGGAGACGGAGGAAAGCCTAAAAGCAACGCTTCATGACATCAAAATCTTGGCAGCCGATAACGAGATTGACTAACCAAGAACTGAACGGATCCACAGAGCGGGTGGTCCACCAGGGGGCCCGAGATCGGTCCTCGCCCGCTTCCACAGATACCAGGACAAGGCGCAAATTCTCGAAGGCGAGACGTGTGGGTGTGATCGCCCTTAACGGAGCCCAGGTAACAATATATCAAGACCTATCCGCTATGACATTGGCGCTGCGAAGGATGTGTAGCCCTCTGACGAAATGGTTGAAAGAACGGGACACCTGATATAGGTGAGGATACCCCTTCTCGCTCTCTTTCGAACACGAGGATTAGATTACAATCAGAGAGGGAGATAAAGGCATGCATATCCGGCCTTGTTGATGCCCGTGAACGGGGGGGGGGGAAGATGGAGACGCCCCCAGGGCCAAAGGGTGTGAGTGGAAACCTCGAAGACCTAAGAGACGGAGGGTTAAAGGATCGAGAAAATTTTGGCGAGGTAACAATTCCCCGGAGGGGGACAAGTGAACTAAACCAGCAGCAACTATCGTGATATTATGTGTGCATTTTAGTCAGAGGCTGCTGCTGGTCCAATGCAAAAAAGCAATAGTCGATGGCTGTATGTTGTAGCTGAAGGTGGGGGTTGGGGCTCAGACTAACGTGGTGTTTATTGTTAATAAAAGGACCGCGTGACGATGGTCCCTACTGGTGGTTCGTTGCCAGTTCAGTGAAGCTAACTGGTCCTGCTCGGACGCCGTCCTATGGGGGGGGGGGGAGGGAAAGGGGGGGAAGAACCCAAGATGTGAGGGAGGGTAAACGGGGAAACGGGGAAGGAAAGACTGCAACAGTTTTCTCAATTACTGCCGAGGAGAGGAAAACATTGATGCTGGTTAGGGGTATGAACCACAGGGAATGGCTGCTTACTATTATGAATAATCAAATATCACAAATGGCTACTCCTGAAGTCCGCACACGGGACCCCTCGAGAGTGGCGACGCTTAATGTTAAGGGGCTTAACTCACCTACCAAGTGGTCGCTAGTATTAAGGGAATTCCGGAGAGCCAAAATGGACATCCTATTCCTGCAGGAAACCAAGTATATGAAGGGAGAGGGGAGGCCTATCCTAGGGAAACGTTATGGCTTGGAGTTTTGGGCTCTGGACCATTGCGCAAAGGGGGTGTGGGAATCCTTATAAGATAGGAAATTGAATTTCAAGTCACTAAATCCTGGTCAGATGCGGAAGGGCGAGCCTTATTGGTGGTGGGAACCATCGGGAGCGTGGGGGTAATGATAGCCACGATCTATTCCGCCCTCCCCTCCCCCTCCCCCCCCCCAATGTAGGGCAACTCAGATTCCTCTCCAGAACCATCCCCAAAATAATGTTGGAGGCTACGGGACATGTTGTACTGGGTGGGGACTTCAATCTATGGGCTGACCCCAGCTTAGATCGTAAGGCGGGTAATATAACTGTCAACAACGAAATGAGAGGGGAACATAATAATTATGTAAGCATGATGCAGGTATACACGCTGGTTGATGCATGGAGGGAAATGCACCCTGACGCAAGAGGATACACATTTTACTCTCCCCCACACAATACTTTTACTCGAATAGATTATATCTACCTCTCACGGGAGCTGTACGACATAACATCACACTCTGAGATCACCCCAATAACATTGTCACAGTTGCTATACAATGGGTACACTTACCGATCAGGGGCGGGAAATGGAGGTGCAATGAGACCCTGTCAAGGGACCCTGTCTTTTGAGAAGAGTTTGAGACGGAGATTAGAGAATATTTCAAAACTAACGACACAGGGGAGATCTCCAGACGGGGAGTGTGGGAAGCGGCCAAAGCAACCTGGAGAGGGATCCTTATACGGGAGGGGGCGCGGAAGAAAATGGTGAGGACCCTCATGAAAATAAGCTTCGGAACGAAATATGTCGATTGGATAGGGAAGCCAGGGAAGGGGACACCACAGACCTAGATAAGATCCAAGAAGCTAAAAAGAAACGGGAGGAACTTCGTGACCTGGAACAGGGTCAGATAACATGCAAATTGCATTTATTAAAACAAAAGTTCTACGAAAAGGGGGAAAAAGCCGATGCACTGCTGGCTGCTAGACTCAGGATGCAACGGGCAGAACGAAGGGTAAAAGAAATGACAAATAACACCTCTGTCCAAGGGCAAGACAAACCATCCATTCCTGAACTCTTTGCAAACTTTTATGAATCCTTATACTCTTCTGAAACAGACCCAAACTCGCAAGAGAACTATCTCGCTGACATCGATCTTCCCAAACTAGCTAAGGAAGACTCGGCCCACCTTGAGTTCTCCATTACGGAAGAGGAAGTACACAAGGTGTTAGGGAGAATTCTCTGTTTAGGCTGAATTTCCTAACCTAGTGAGTCCCCCAGCAGCTTTGCTGGATTTCTGGAGTTTGTTTTTTTCTCTCCTGCCAAGAGTGAGACTTTTTCCCACTCTTGGACATGATTCATGGTGTTCCTTTGACTGTTCATGTGTTTTATGGGCTATGGGGTCCTTTTCTCCATAGGGTCTCATGTGTTTTTTACTATGTGTGTTACACAGCACCCTCCGTGCAGTGAGACAGGGATGTCATAGTGACACCCCACCATAGACTGCATACCTGGGACTGACTACATGTAAAGTCACCATTGGCTTTACTAGTCCCAAATTATGAACAGAAACCAGTACAAACCATCATATTGTGGACATACTGGTCGGGGCAATTCGATTGCCCCGGGGTCTGTTAGTCGAGGGGGCACGTCTCCGTCCCCCCTGATCGAGTTTTGGCTGGTGGCAGTGGATACTACTTTTTATATTCAACCGCAAATATATCCCTATGGGATTTTCCCATTGCTCGCGGCTACCAACTTTAATTATTTAATTCTCATAGCCTCAAACATACCGCCGGTTTATTTATTTAATATTAATTCGCCCGTTGGTATTTTTTGCCAGGACTCGATTCTAAAATGGCGTTTGTGTTCTCTTCTGTGACTCCAACCCAAGTCGAGCCCTTTGTTCCACTTTTGGTGGGCTTCTCTACAGAAGCTTCCAAAAGTGGTGCCACTATGTCTGGGTACCACAGGAGGTGTGGGAGGGGGTTTAGGCACCCTGGACTGAGTTACCTTGGTAACTCAAGTCAGACTCTTGTGTGATTGGCCCACCACTTAGCATGTTTGAGTGACAGCTAGGCTGAGTGAAGGGGGTGTGCTGCATAAAAGCAGGGTTTTGGGGACGAACTTCAGAGGTCGCCACAGGACCTGAGAATCCGACGAGGGAGAAGCTGAGCCGACCTGCTACGACGACACCAGCGGTGGAGCCCTGCGGAACCGACTCACCACTTCCCGACGACAGAGAAGATCTCCTGGCTGGAGAGTCCTCTTCCCCCGACTGGTGGGCACAACCAGTTTACCTTCTTTTTCTCGCATCCCAGGACATCTTGTGGTCGAATTGCCCGTGCCAAGCACCCGGCCACCGGATAGCCACTTACCACTGGACCGCGAACCAAAGGACTGCTCCTTTTAACTGAGAACTCTGCGGCTGGTTTCTTCCCTGGCAGTGCAACAGACTCCTGTCTTCCTCCCCGACGAGATCCTCTTTTCCCCCGGACGAAGCACCGACTTGCATCCGCTGCCAGGAACAACTGCCCCCGCTGGTGTATTCTCACCACTTTAAGGTACCGTGTCCGCCAGGCCTCCCTTTCTAAAGATTGCTACAAGGTAATAATAACCCCTTAACATTCTGGACTGGGCTGGCCGCCTTGACCCTCTAACTGGTCCCCTTCTTTTGGTCCAACTTTTCTGAACCTTTTCGAGACTTTTATGCACTTTTCAACCGTGACCTTGGACACATTTCGTTCTGATCCTCTTAAAGTGGATCTGGCCTTCTGAACTCTAACTTCACGGTTTTACTTTGCCTTCCTCTCTTGTTGTGTTCTTGTGAAAGTGTTGGGATCTGTTTCAAATTATACTCTGCTTTTCTCTCCCTTTTAAAACAAATTATTAGAGTTCCATCTGCGTTAAGCGCTCACCGATGTCTGAAAATAAGTGGGGCTTTTACTTTAGACTTGTCTAATATTCTTTTAAGGGCGTGTATACCTTTTAGTGACCGTGTTTTTGAACTGCTTAATATTAGTGCCTGTGTGTTTTACTAGATGTGGTTTTAAATAAATAATTATATCTCTTTTACACCAAGCTCTGGTCAGTGTTTGCTTGTTCTACTGTGTTCTTTTGCCCTATTGTGAATACTCTGTATACTGCCTAACTCTTCTTGAGGGAAGTCTGACTGCTCAGCCACAGCTACCAAGTGAATCTGTGTGGTACAGACTGCTACCAAGTGGGTTTACCGGCAAACACCTGTAGTCTTAAATCTTTTGCAGTGGTCCCAGAGGGAACTGCACAGGTTTCTGCCTAACACAAGGCGATCAAAAGGCTAACATTGGGCAAATCCCCAGGGGAGGATGGATATACACCTGGCTTCTATAAGATCTTCAGCGCCCTCCTAGCCCCATTTCTGACTGAATTCTTCAATGAGGTCCTAGATTCAGGAACTGCTCCCGACTCCTTGTTGCGACCCCGAAATGTTGCGGGTCATATCGCCCTATATCCCTGCTGAATCTCGATGGCAAAATTTACACAAGGGTACTGGCTGCCAGGCTGGAGACTCCCATGCCCCATCTTATTCACCCCGACCGGGTCGGATTCATAATTGGACGACAAGGGGCAGACACCATGCGGAAAACTCTTCATTTGGTCGCAGCATCCCAAACTATGACCGATGAACCCGCATTGCTTTCCATCGACGCTGAGAAAGCTTTTGATGGGGTTGAATGGGAATTCCTTGCTGCAGTCCTCTGTGCCGTGGGTATAGGACCAAGATTTAGAAATGGGATAAAAGCGGTGTACACAGCCCCTAAAGCCGCAGTGTCAGTTAATGGGGAGTACTCGAGATGGTTAGAGTTAAAACGCGGTACCCAACAGGGATGTCCCCTCTCGGCCATACTCTTTGCCCTTTCTGTAGAGCCCCTGGCCCAGAAAATTAGGAAACACACCCAAATTGAGGGAATGAGATTGGGACAGGTGGAATATAAAGTGGCGCTGTATGCTGATGACCTACTTCTCCATGTGATAAACCCCAACACATCCATCCCCAGGGCACTAAGCCTAATAGAAGCATATGGGCAAATATAAGGTTTCAAAATTAACAGGTCCAAGTTCATACTCTACCCCCTACTGGGATCAATGTAACTGAACAATGAAAGATATTCTCCCCTGGGGCTTAAGATGGAGCACAACAAATTAAAATACTTAGGGATAAATGTCATCGCTCCGAGATCTATGAGGCCAATTTCCCGGCACTTCTCCGAAAATTTCATGCCGACCTCGCCAGGTGGGATAAATTAACCATATCCTGGCTGTGACGCCTAAATGCAATTAAAATGACATGTCTCCCGAGATTTTTATATCCCTTTCAAATGCTCCCCATCCAAATGCCGCGCCAGTTCTTTACTGAAGTCAAGAGAGCGATCATAAAGTTCCTGTGGCAGGGAAAAAAAACAAGAATTGCGTATACTAACTTGACGCTGCCTAAAGAGAAGGTAGGGTGGGCCTCCCGGATGTTCAGAAATATTATGAAGCAACCCATTATGAGTCCTCATTCCCCATCTCCGTGATCAGAAAACACCCCAAAGGATTGCCATGGACAATCACTATCTGTCCCCGGCGACAGTCTCGGAGTGGATTTGGTCCCACAGAAGGAGAGTACTACAGGAATCTAAAGCACACCGATGTTTGAAACCATATGGGAAATATGGCGAGAAGGCAGTGACATGAAAAACATCACTACGTGGCCATCGCCACTAAGTCACCTGTGGTCCCCTGGCATCAATGACCAGATTCCTAACGTAGAGAGATTTCAATCCTGGTATGAGGCGGGCCTGGAGAGGGTGGGGCAACTTCTAAAAAAAAAGGACTCATTTATCACACTCACCGAACAGGAGGCGGAGCTCGGAATTGGCACATTATCTGTATTCCACTTCCTGCAAATCAAGGGTGTCCTGACAAAGCCCGAATGGCAGGATAAGTTTGAAAGGGACCTCACCCCATTCGAGACAATATTGGATTCTAGAACTGAAACGAAGGGACCGATCTCGATCCTATACAGAACGCTCATAGAGGCAGGGGAAGGATCAACACAACCTCATAGACTGAAATGGGAGAGGGACATTGGCGACAGTATTGATCCAGAGATGTAGGACAAAATATGTCGGGCTGCACCCAAAGCTTCGATCTCTTGTCAATTTAAACTGCACATGATTAAACGACTTAATAAATGGCAATATTGTAACGCTCACCTGATTCCCGCAGAGGCGCCGGTCTTGACTGGGTGAATGCCGTATCTTCAAAGGTGATGTGTAACACACGGTTGGCTCTTTGGGCTGGACCTCTGTGCACTGTATGTCTGACTCAAAGAGTAAGATGTCTTAGGTAAGTGAACACCAAGCTCTCCATCTGCCTCGGGGCAGGGTGCCGTAACCAGTTTCTTCACTGGATAAGGATGCAGGCCTCTTGACCTCAGAGGACTGCTGTCCGTCGTTAACTGCACGAACGGTAAGTTCTGGGCACTTCAAATGTCTTAAAAGTCTTTTGTAATGATATCTCTTGTTTTGCAGGGTTCCGGCGATGGCGGGCTGATGAGAGTTGAGGATCGAACCCGCGTGAGGAATAGAAGCGCCTGGAAGCACGTAAGTAAGCGCTTGTAGCCTGCTTCACGATGCTCACTAACTGTCCCTTTTATCTTGCAGGTACAAGTTCGGAGCTTTAGAGAAGCTGAAGGGTGCTGGAATACCCACTGGATTCGGCGTGGGAAGGAGTAATGGCACGTGAGTAATAAAGTTGCCCAATGTCTTTAAACGCACCTTCTTTTGTCTTTCAGATGCCGGAATGCAGCGCAAGGCGTTGGTGACAGCCGATGGACCAGGTAAGAGATGCGCTGCCACTGAAGACCGTAGTGCTAACCTGTTCTTTCTTTGTCTTTACAGGTGCTGCTGAAGACTGGATTCCAGGATGGTAAGCCTTTGTTCCCTTAGGCCCAGGATCAGAAGCAGAAGACACGATGAGCGTTCTGCTGCAGAGAATGCAGAATAACACAAAGCAAGATTCATCCATCGGGTTTGGTTTAAATAGCCTCCTGTAGTGCTTAGGTGTCTCCTTCCACAGCCACGCCTAGGTAAGAAAGGAGTTCCTGCTTTCCAGAAGAGTTCCAGTGTTCTGAACCTAGGGAGTGGCTCCTGCCCCACCCAACAGGAAAAGTAGTCCCAAACAGAAGAGGATCAGGGGTTCAACTGGCAGGTAAGTAAGCAGCATGGTCTGCTGCAGGTAAGTCCACCCAAGCATTATGAGCCCGGCGCTTCCGGCGCTTGGACTGGGCATCTTTATGAGCCTGGTGCCACTGGCGCCAGGACAGGGTCCAAAAGGTCCCAATTGGGACTGGCTGGCACTCGGAACCGGGGTTATGGGTCTGCTTCCAAGGGAGTCGGGCAAGTCCTGATCTTTTGGAAGCAGAGATCATGACAAATATGACCCGCACAGGCTCTCCAAAATGTACCAATCATCTAGCCCACTATGTTGGAGGGGTTACGGATCCACGGCGGACTATTGGCACATGTGGTGGACCTGTCCCCGAATCCAAGTGTATTGGAACGAAGTCCTGGGATGGATTAAGGACCTAGATGGGATCCAGAGGATAGCGGACCCCCTCCTAGTACTATTTGGCTTTGAAAATATTGAAGATGAATGGAGGAGGGTCACAGATATAGCTGCACCGCTGTTACTAGCCGCAAGGGCTTTCTTGGCCACAAAATGGAAATGTCCCACAGTCCCAACCGAAAGAGAAGGGGTCAATGTTGCCTCTTAACATGTGCACCATGGAAAAGATCACGTCATCCATACATGGGAAATCCGCACAGTGTGATATCCTATGAATGGAGTTCCTTAACAAATACATGCCGGAAATGACACATTAGCCTCCCACTGTGAGAAAACACCTGTGAATGGAATGTACGATCCAAGACAACGAAAATCCATGCTAACTCTTCACACAAGGCGATCCCCAAAAGATGCCACATCTAATATGCAACTCACCACGCAACAGAAAGCACATTCCTCGGTGGCAGTCGATGAAATCCTGTAGGGTGGGGGGAGGGAAGGGAAAACGGAGATTATTGTTGACAACTATTACTATTTTAAATGAGTTACATGCGAACAGACAGTTCACGAAAGCATCCTTGAAATGAAGATTCGGATTGTTATCTTTGCTTGGTGACAACACCATCATATATATATATATATATATATATAATATATATATACACACACACACACATGGAGAAACGTTCATGTGTTGGGATCCTCGTGCTTTTGCTCTCGAGCGTTAGTGCTATTTTTTTTTCACGTTTTTTCTCAAAAACTTCGTTTTTTCGGTCAAAAGCTCCACCGTCTCTCCATCCGATCAACGGGGACCCGTGTCGGATTCGTCTGCACCCCTCAAGGGTGAAGATTTCGTCGAGCTACGTTTTTGGAGGACTCCAGAAGTTTCTCAGGCCCGGTCATGGCCCAGGAGAAGGGAAGCTCGACGCCCGGAAAGCTGTTCAGGGTCTGCCCTGGATGCCAGCTGCAGAACGTCTTCAAGGAGGACGAACACTCTTTTTGTCTTTACTGCCTACGTGAGGACAAGACGCACGTGGAGAAGGACTGTGCGTTTTGCGGCAACATGTCGGAGCGGACCATGAAGGACCGCCATCAACGTCTCGCCAACGGGCTGGAAGGGAAGAGCCCGTCTGGCGCGAAGAAGAGGAAGAAATCCTAGCGGTCTTCTAAGACCTTTGAGGACGCCCCGGCGACGGGGGTCCAACATAAGGCCAAGCACCACGAGTCCGCTGGCCCCGGGAGCGCCGAACGGTCGGGCTCTACGGGCGCCAGGCTGGGTGCACCCTCCCCGGCACCATCAACCACGAGCCAACGCTCTGGGTCGGGTAAGAGGAAGGCCGAGCACCCGGCGAGGCTCCTGGAGAGGCCCCGGTCGAGCTCGAAGGCGGAGGGGGAGCGAGGCAGTGTCCCCCCCTCAAGGATAAGGCGGTGAGCGCACCGAAGGTGGTGAAGGCCTTAATCCATCCGGCCCTCTATCGAAACTAGCGGCCCTGGCTCAGCCTGTGGAGGCTACACCAGTGGTGGCGACCTCGGGGCTCAGAGTCTCCCTGCCACCTCGGAGGGAGTCCTCTTTTGTGCCCATCCCCCGTGGGGAAGAAAAAGGGGGGGCAGGGCGTCGTCGTAGATTCGGCCTCTACCTCGGAGGAGGAGCTGGTCGAGGTCTTAAGCCACGGCCTCGGCGTGGAAGAAGACCGGGATGGATCCCGACGCAGGTGACGACGACAGGCCCCTGATCGCCCGTCGGATTCCCCTCTGCCAGCGCCGCGAGACAACTCGGCGGCCATTTTGTTGGCTATATAGTCCTTATGCTCAGAGATAAGGACGAGACTACCATTGCCGACGGAACCTCTCCCGTCGGGGGACCCAGAACCGGGACCTTCTGGGGTTCCCCCTACCAAGAAAAGAAGAATCCACCCTCCGCCTCCTTTTCAGCCGTCGCGCCCTGTAAGAGGATTCAATTCAGCACTACAGCCAAGTCAACGCCTAGTCTAGAATACTGAATGAAAACCCTTATTGATATATCTTTATGTCCAGTTCATGCGTTCTGGATGACTACCCCTATATAACACCCCTCCCTTGGAATCCCCCTGACCCCACTGAGCCAAGAAGTAGTTCTGTTTTGCAAGTTTAAAGGTTTATTTGATAACTTAAACAATATATATTATATCACGCTTTATAATAAATTAATAATTGGATATCACACTTAATCTGGTATGATAAAGATTAACAACGGAGAATCTGGCACTAGCACACTTCTTGATAATCACTAAGGAGTTGACATGAAATGGATAAGATAGCAACAATACTTTTATAGTTTCAAATGGATGCAATGTGGAATGAAATGCAGTATACAAAATAACTTGATAGGATTTCAGCAAAAGACTATGTAATAGCACTTTCTTGGACAATTCACCCCCCCCTTTTATGCAATGCAAGGAAATGGAAGGAAGGCACACAGTTCTCAGAAATGCAATTAAATGTGATTCAGTTAACCCCAGCAACTTAGACTACAGAAGTTGAAAACACAGGCAAAATGCTTTGATATGTGCTGGCAATGAAGGAAAAATATGCTAAAATGCTTTTAATTCCCTCTAGGAGGTTCAGGGTGAGTGAAATCAAGTTAATATTAGTCCAGGCTCACTTTAGCAAGGATCTAGGGTGTAGCTAGCAGGTTAAACGAATTTTTGGCAACTGAAAGGCAAACAAACTGCAGATTTTTACACGTGGAGAAATTTGCAAATCGCGGTAAAATGTCAAATCGCGGCTAAATTTGCGAATGCGCCAAGCGCGATTACAGAGGAACTACAAGGACTATCACTATCGTTTTGGGGTCCTAGGAAAGCCTAGGATCTCAGCTTCCAGATGAAAGTTACTGCAAGTCTCTAGCACCAACGGTCACGGAGATATGAGCGATTAAATAAAGGTCGTTTTTCAGATTTGAAATTTTAAAGTTCAAAAAGACAAGTGCAGCTTGCAACTAGAAAATGACAGGTGACAGCTTTGCAAATGACAGGTGACAGTTAGGAGACAGTTCTACTTAGATTAAACTAGATTGAATTATATTATTTTAACTAGGAGATTGGTTCTGCACAGTTTTCTAGGTACTCACACTATATTCTTGAGTGAAATGGGCCTCGCCATGGATCTGGTCAGGTTTTAGACGGGACTCTGGTCTCTGCACTTCACAGTGATCTGGGTCTGCTCTCTCTCTGGATTCTGAAGATTGAGGGATTTAAAGTCTGGATCTTTCTGCACAGCTTTCTCTGGAGATTGATGCAGGTAAAGTATGGATTTTCCCGTCAGAGCTTCCAGCTGCAAATGGATTTGAAAGTCCCTATCTGTCCTGTCTCCCTGCTTTTATGTGTTTTGAAAATGGGTGTGTGTGAGCAGCATCACTAGCCAGCCCCTCTCCACTTGTCATTGGCCACTTCATCCGCTTCCACTTGATTGGGGGAATGAAATGAAGTGTCATCATGATGAGGTCTGTTTATGATACAGAGAACCCACCCCTGTCAACTTTACACACAATCTATATTTGCTCAAAAAAACATATTTGCACAGGTACACATTTGTTTAAATTACATGCACCCTTCACATATCACAGGAGGTATACCCTGTCCAAATCTGCTCTTCCTGGGGGCTTGCATTCAAAAATGGCACATATTTCACTTTTTAACTGGTTTCACAATTTCGGACATTAACCCAAATTTACACACGTGCGCAAGGGGTATGGACATTAGTTGAAGTGTCAGATTTTTCACATGCACACATTTTGAGTAATATCCTCTTTTCCGCTAAAACCCCCCTGAACATGCCACCGGTTCTAAAAACCTCTTAAAATGTGGGCAGAAAAATCACAAGAATTATGGTGTCATTTATACAATTTTCACATGTCCGCTCTATGAGTTATTCATCTTTTTAGAGTTATGTTCTGGCCCCAAAGGGGTGTGGTTTTCCTCCAGCACAAGGTTGAATTTCTGGTTTTTCCAGTTCTGCCAAGCCAGCTTGCTCTCACAGGCAGTGCCCCTCCCCTGTGCTTCCAGGAGAAATCTCCATTTACGACTCCCGCCATAAAACATTTGCCTGAGTCAAGACAGGGCTTTGTTCAATTTCCTGCAGAGCCCAGGTAATTCAATCAGGGAAGTGTCATATCCCTTTTGGTGTGAGCAGCAAAAGGGCAGCTAGGCCTGGGAACACAGCTGTGACTCAAGTTTCACTCCTGATGGGGGTAGTTGCCAGGCAAATTGGAATCTCTTTAAGCCAGTTTTTAGCTACATGTCATTTCTGTTCCCCAGTTTCTGCATTCAAATAAAACTAAACATTTTCACATATGCAGCTAGAAGGCTGATTCTAAGTTCAAAACTATGACATTTAAACAATTGCAACCTATGCGACACCCAAAAGTAGGTCACTCAGTCAATTTAAACATTTAGATTTTTTTAGTGTCTTTCAGTCCAAATTTACTTAAACTGCTGAAATCCACAGCTCAGCCAGTCTTGTTATAAACCTTCAAGTCACTTCAGAATATAACTTTACATTGTATCCACCTCTCAGTAAGTCTTTCTTTGGCCTGTTTTGGGTTCATTTATTCAGTTTTCTACAAAAAAGTAAAATCTGGTGGTTTTAAAACGCTGGCTTTCTGATAGTGGTGAGTACTGGTACTGCACCCCTTTTTGGGATTTAAGAAAATGAATTCCCAACAGTTATGGGTTTGCTTTTGGCAATCAGCATTGCCATTCCCAATGGTTTCAGACTACTGTGTGGGTAGTCCAATGGTGGTTTTAGGCAGTGCCCTTCTGTGCCCATAACATCGGCAAAAATGGGTGGCAGCCTATTTTTCATGCATTTCCCTGTACATTTTCTGGGAAGCTCTGGCCATCATGATGTTTTCATGTCAGTACTGCACAGTTTTGAGGTAGGGCTCGGATGCATGGGTAAATACATCCCACAGCCCCTTCCAGTCCTCCTCCCCGTCCACCCGAGGGGATGATACGGGGACTGACACGGCAGCGACGGGTACGGACGACTAGGTATACGACGAGGATGTACCGTCGTCGCCTCCCACCAGGGCTTCTCCGCCCAACGAGATTGGATCGTTCCACTCCATGATCACCACGGCATCCGAGCTTTTCCAACTCTGCCCTGAGGAGAAGAAGGAAGGTTTCCTTTATCAGCGACGCGAGGCCAAGAGGAAGACGGTCCTCGCAGTGCCTCTATTGGACGACATTTGGGATGAGGGCCTCACCCTCCTCAAGAACCCTTCCACGACGCCAGCTAGAAGAGACCGGTACGAGAGTACTGGGTCCCGGACACGGCCCCCCTGTGCCTCCGGGCGCAGCCTACCCCGGACTCCATAGTCTCCGCGGCGGCCAGGAAAAAAGCGGGGGGCGGTGCGGCCTCCACATAGACTTCCCCACCGGACGGCGAGGGAAAGAAATTGGACGCTATGGGACGCAGAGTCATCTCGTCTGCAGCGACGACGATTAAAGCGGCCAACGCCTTGGCTATTGTGGCCCGCTCCGACAGGGAGCTCTGGTACAAACTGGCTCCCCTGCTGGACTTCTTGCTGGACGACAAGAGGGCAGAGGCCCTGGAGATCCTGCAGGAAGGTGAGGTGGCTTCGGACCACGCCATTACCGTTGCGACGGACATCGCCGACACTGGGTTCCGCCAGTTGGGCAACGGCGTTTGCCTTAGGCGGCGTGGATGGCTCAAGGCTACGGACTTCCGTCAAGACGTTCAGACATGCCCTTCGATGGGAACAACCTGTTTGGGAAAACAGTGGACGATTCCCTTCAGGCCATTAAAGCGGACACCGAGACGGCCCGGGCCCTTGGAGTTCTGCAACAACGACGGACGCCCTTTTGGAGCAGCGGAGGCAAGGGTGCCTCCAAAGGTTCCGGCGGCGGTTTCTCCACCTACCGTCAAGCGGCCCGCTCGTCGTCTCAGGAGGCCTACAGAGGACGAGGCAAGTCTGGCGGACCCCGCCGTCGTCGCCAAGGAGGTCAAGGCGGCAAAGCCTCGTCGAAGCAGGATTGAACCGGCCGTGGGGTCGGGCCCCCACCGAAGCACCCCGGTGGGAGGCCGGCTGGCGAGCTTCGTCAGCGTGTGGGAGTCCATCTCCACCGACCGTTGGGTGCTGGACGCCTTGGCCCGGGGCCACGCGCTCGAGTTTCAAAGAAGGTGTCCGCACGTCCCCCCCCGTGGCCAAGAAAGAACTTCACGTCCCTCAACTTCTCCTGGAGGTAAAGGCGATGCTCAGGAAGGGCGCCATCGAACTCGTCCCAAAGAGGCTTCGGGGCTCCGGAGTTTACTCGAGATACTTCCTCGTGAAGAAGACGGGGGGGATGGCGCCCCATCCTGGACCTGCGACGTCTGAACAAGTTCATCAAGGCGCAAAAGTTCCAGATGGTCACCCTCCAGCACGTCCTGGGTCAGCTGGAGGAAGGAGACTTCCTGTGGTCGTTGGATTTGGAGGATGCCTACTTCCATATTCCCATCCTAAAGGGGCACCGAAAATTCCTCAGGTTTGTGGTCCAAGGGCGTCCTTACCAGTTCAAAGCCCTCCCCTTCGGACTACGGTCGGCACCCAGGGTGTTCACCAAGTGCCTCGCACCGGTGGCGGCGCAGCTGCGCCGCGAAGGGATCCACGTCTACCCATACCTGGACGACTGGCTCATCCGAGCCAAGACGAGGGAGCTCGCCGTGGTTCACACGGCAAGGACCGTCCAACTTCTCACGGACTTGGGATTCTCCGTGAACTACGCCAAATCCCACCTGGTACCCGCGCAAGACGCTCTGTTTCTGGGAGCGAGGCTCAACACAGTGTCCCTTCTGGCCTCCCCGTCGGAGGAGAGGACCAGGACCATCCTGGGCAAGGTGCAGCGGATGTTGGTGGCCGACGCGGCCAAGGTGAGGTCCATCAAGTCCCTCCTCGGAATGATGTCTTCCTGCATCTACCTCATTCCCATGTGCAGGCTCCGGATGCGCTCGTTGCTGGAGTTCCTGGACGCGCGCTGGATCCAAACGACGGGCAGCTTCGAGGAAAGGATCACACTCGACAAGTTTCCGACGAGCGATCCGGTGCTGGGGCACCCGCGCGCATCTGACGGCGGGCATGGACTTCCAGACCCCAGCCCACCAGGAGACAGTGACCACGGATGCCTCCCTGGAAGGGTGGGGAGCGCACACCGAAAATCTGCACGCAAGAGGCCTTTGGCTCCCGACAGAGAAATCCCTACATATCAACGTCCTGGAGCTCCGTGCAGTGTTTTGGGCCCTCGGGTCCTTCCTTCCGTCCCTCAAGGGCAAGGTGGTGAGGTTCTTCACCGACAACACCACCACCATGTTTTACATCA
The DNA here is from genome assembly GCF_040938575.1 of Ambystoma mexicanum. Lineage (NCBI taxonomy): Eukaryota > Metazoa > Chordata > Amphibia > Caudata > Ambystomatidae > Ambystoma > Ambystoma mexicanum. The sequence continues at coordinate 1,394,241,111 of NC_090922.1, forward strand.
GGAAACAGGGCGGAACCAGGTCCCCAGCACTGTCCAAGGAGGCGCAGGACCTGTGGCATTGGGCAGTCGCCCAAGGGATGTTTCTGGTGCCGTTTCATCTGGCAGGGATAAAAAACACCATCGCCGACTCACTCAGCAGGGAGCTGCGCTCGTGCCACGAGTGGGAACTACGGCAGGATCTAGTGGATCGCCTCTTCCGACGGTGGGGCACACCCCAGATCGACCTGTTCGCGACGGCGACAAACTCCAAGTGCAGGAGGTTCGCCAGCAGGTTTCCCCAGGCGAGGAGCATGGGCGATGCTTTCTCGTTCCCCTGGGAGGGCCTGTTCCTCTACGCGTTCCCTCCTTTGCCGCTGCTAATCCGGCTCGTCAACCAGCTCAAGAGGTCACGGTGCAGGATGATCCTCGTCGCACCTGCGTGGCTGAGGCAGATATGGTTCCCGGACCTTCTGGACTTGTCAGCGTCCCCGCCAATCAAGCTGCCCGTGGACGCGGATCTGCTCTCCAGGGAAGGAGGCGCCATCCTCCACCACGACCCGAAATCGCTGAACTTGCAGGCCTGGCTCCTGCAGCGCTAGAGTTTGGAGGATACGACAGACCGGCCCACTGCAGAGAGGTTCTTGCAAAGGCCAGGGCGTCCTTGACTCTTAAATGCTACGGACACAAATGGAAGAGGTTTTCTGTCTGGTGCCTCGCACAGAAGATTAACCCTCTACGGATTACGGCTCCCCAGGTACTGCCGTACCTGCTGACGCTGGCCAAAGCTGGACTGGCACACTCGTCCATCAAGATTCATCTTGCTGCGATCTCCCGATACACCAGAACCACGGGCCGGTCGTCCCTGTGGTCTCATCGTCTGGTGAAAGAGTTCATGAAGGGACTGTTCAGATCGTTCCCGCTGGTGAAGGCGCCGGCCCCGGCGTGGGAGCTCAACGTGGTGCTGACCAAGCTCATGGGACCTCCGTTCGAGCCTCTGCACTCGGCCCGTTGAAGTTTCTGTCGTGGAAAACAGCGTTTCTTGTGGCCATCACCTCCGCACGACGGGTGGGAGAGATCCAGGCCCTTTCCTGCAAGGCCCCGTACTTGACTTTTCACGACACGAGGGTAGTGCTCAGGACGCACCCCTCCTTCATGCCCAAGGTACCGTCGGACTTCCATCTCAACGAACCCTTGGTATTGCCTGTGTTCTTCCCGTCGCCTTCGTCGCCGGCTGAGAGGACTTTGCACTCGCTGGATGTGGCTAGAGCGCTGAAGTTCTACGTGGACCGCACGAAGTGTTTTCGGAAGACGTCACAACTCTTTGTGAACTTTGGACCTGTCAATCAGGGGAAGGCTCTCTCGAAGGCTTCCATTTCCAGATGGCTCTCCGGCTGTATCATGTACTGTCATCGGTTGGCAAACCGATCTCTGCCTGGCCGTCCGAGAGCCCATTCCACCAGAGCGATCGCAGCTACCACGGCGTTCCTTTCTGGTGTGCCCCTGCTGGACACATGCAGGGCTGCTACGTGGAGGTCGACGCACACCTTCACGAAATTCTACTGCGTCGATCGGGATTCCAGGGAGAAGTCCAGGGTCGGCCAAGCAGTGCTGCGCAACCTGTTCGCCTGAGGTGAGCCTGGTGAGAAGGTAAGATGCTTAATGTTGAGTTTGATGTAATGCTTAATGTTGAGCCTTTGCCACCTCCCGTGGTTGTGCATGTGTGTACTGCTATGTATTCTTTATTCATGAGCATGTGAATCCATGCCAGACCCCATGCTGGAGAAGGAACAAGTTACTTACCTGTAACTGTTGTTCTCCAGCATGGGTCTGGCATGGATTCACATGCAAACCCTCCCGCCTAGCCCTCTGCGGCTCTTCACTTGGTCATACTGCCACTTAACGTGCTTCCAAATCTGAAGATGGCTGCCAGAGGCGGTGCTTAGGTAGAGGGCAGTCATTGGCTGTGGTCAGTATGACGCAGAGACCAGTGATTGGATACTACTACGAAAGACAGATCAGAAACGAAACTGATACTGGTTTTTTCTTTACCGAGGATTCCCAGCCTGGCGACGGGGAATATTCATGAGCATGTGAATCCATGCCAGACCCATGCTGGAGAACAACAGTTACAGGTGAGTAACTTGTTCCTTCCTGCTCAATAACAATGACCGTAGACAAAAAGGCTTCATCCACCCATCCTTTGCCCCAAAATGAATCTAAAGTGGAAATTGAAGGCTTCCCCTATCCTACCTAAATTTAGAGCAGTTTCTGTAATACCAATATCCTTTGCAATAACAGTTTTCAAATACAGTACGCAGCGACTATTGTATGGCACTCTTTTTTGTATGCCATTGCCAGAGTGTTTAATCACTTCCTAAGAGTTGGATCTTGAGTGCTCAACCACTGTTGCTACTTGGTGAAGCATCCAAGGAAAGCTTGGACTTGTTTGCTTTGGTTTAGGAAGGAACCCCTGCACACCTTATGCACAAGCCTTTGAATGTTAGTCCCACAGTGAGTAACTTGTAATTACCAAGACGTCCAAGTGTTCCAGCTAACAGTCCATGACAAATTACAATTCAGTGGTGTCTGGCCAGGGGAACATTTGATTCAGTTTTTCATATTGTGGGATTTTATTTAGTTATTCTTTTTAAAAGTTGTTTCATCTTGCTCATTGATTTTCTTTTCATGCTTTTTTAATGAGCTGTACTGCAATTATAATAATGTATTGCTTTTCAGACTAGCCATATTCCGAAAGAAAACAAGGGAGATGTTCAGCTGAATCTGCCATCTTCAACCAGTGAAACTAGCCTTGGTGGTGAAAGTTTAAAGCAGGTCTGTAAGCATCTTCAGATTGTTAGAACTGTAAATGTCTATTTAAATGATGGCCATTAACGTATGTAGATACTGATGACATGTTTCGTCCATACCTCTGATTTTGTGATCACAGCCAAAATGTTTCCAGAGGCATTGGTGGAAATATTTTGCACAACAAAAATACAGATTTGAGAAGTCCTGCCACACAGGCTCTGCGCTTGGCTTTGCCCATAGATCCTTTGCAGAAGCATGGTTGTGTGCTTGTTTACACTGTAGTGGGTTTTTCTCAGTGTCCTATTCCTTTTAGCACTGTAGATTGTGGCCGGTCTCTAACCCCCCTCTTCCTATCTGGATTTTCAGAGTAAATTTCTTGAATTTGTGGCTTCTGACCCTTTGTGATTTGTCTAGAGTATATCTAAGTCAGTCTTTCGTTTAGGATGCTGACAATGCTTATTAGCAAGCTGGAAATTGCCCCTGCCCTATGGCATTTACAAAGAAGAATGTCCTGTTGCAAGGCGACACGTTTGAGTCCTTTTGGCGACAGTCCAGCATAATACTTGGAGACCCAAAAGCCTCCCGTTTGTTTCCTTCAAACCTTTTACTAGGATCCACCCTGAGGTGTTGATGACTTGTGCTTTCTTGAGCCGCCTTCTGCCATGCTGGATGGGGGAGGAACCACTCACTCTTGTCTTTGCTGGTCTCCCATTGGGAAGTTGTTTGAGGGCACCAGCTTGACTGGGAGGACCAGAAGCTGGGAGTACACCAAGACTCAGCAAGTCTTTGTCCTCTTGTGTGTCTGCTTGAATCCAGTTCTGACTGGGAGGCTTGGGACAGCCACCACCCAAAGTTTGAATGTGGCATGACTGCTGATTGGATGGATTTCTGCTTAAAGGCATGGGTCCTGGAGCAGAACGAAAGTCGACCCAAGGAACGAAGAATCCGAGGAAGGACGACGTATGCAGCCACCTCCAGTGACTGCTGAATGACCGCTGCTGCTCCAACCTCCTTTTCTGATCAACAGGGAACATCCAGAACTGATGACTTCCTCTCCTGAACTGGTGGGCCTTAGCAGTCTTAAGACAACCAGCATTTTGAGCCATCCCTCAAAGAGTTGCGACAGTCCTGGGCTGCAATTCCCCAATACCCTGGGACCTGGACCAATTTGATGTGTATAATCTCCTGAAGCATTGTTTTGGCTAGAACTTCGGAGGCATCCTGCTGAACCTACAGTGACTCATTTCCCGCTCTGAGATGTCGCCCCTTCCACGTCGGGGACAGAGAAACAGAGAAGCCTGCCTTGTGACAACCATTGATTAACGACCGCCTGTGTAGAGTCCCAACGAGCCAGTATCATTGAAGATCCGCCTGCTGGGCGTCCCCACCAGAGAAACTGACCGTCTGATCCCGCCAAAAGGTCCTTCAGACTCCAGGCCAAGAATCCGATCAGGAGCTGCTGCTGCCGCCTCACCTGGGGACTCGCTGGAGATATTGTTGCCTTTCTACATGAAAAGGAACTGTCCCGCTCCTAGATACTCACCTGGGTGCTTGATGTGTTAAAGCAGACTCCTGAGCTCTCTGAGACACATTGGGGTGGACAACCCAACTGTGTTCTTCCAGGCATAAGGACAGTGGTCTTTAAGGTTACAATCGTTCTGGGGTCTACCTGACACTCGACCACCTTTTTTAACTAAACATTTTACTTACTTGCAACTTTTAAATTAGAATTTAACTTAACTTCTTAATTGATTGAAACTGATTATGAATTGGGGTTCAACGACACATAGAACTACAATTTATTAGAATACTTTGCTTTTGAGAGAACATTTTTTTTTTTTTGAAAATCAAGTTTTATTAGGTTTCGCACATAACTACGCAACTGGAACTAAGTAACTTTAGGGTTCAAATGAAGCCTTTTGTTATTGATGCATTTACATTGCAACACCATAAAAAAGTGATTGTATGCTAAATAGACCAATTTTCGGCATTTGTGATGAAATATGGCAATTTCTATGACCAGGCACTGTTTTGTATAAAACATGCAATTGATAACGCAGTGGTACATGTTGTTCAAAACTATGGTGGCTTTTTGAATTTATATTATCTTAAATTGATGTTTCAAGCATCTTTGGAATATGTGTTCTTCCTATATATATCTAAATAAAATACTTAGTTGTTGACAAACATTCTCATGATTTCAAAAGTATGTGGTGCACATAGACCAATAAGTTTAACGTTTCGTATTGCATTGTTTTGTTGTACTATTACTGTTTGGGGTTACAACTGTCTCACATTCCTACCCCTTCTGAGAGCATAGTCCTCATTCGACCTACATTGCCACAAATGCAAAGGTGGTGTATCTGAGCTTTCCCTGTACTCTGGGACCACTGTTGGTTTGTAGAAGTGGGGAGGGGGACTGAATATGCACTTCATTTTGTCACAGCCCCATACAAAACAATGATCCAATGTATGTAGGCAGGCTTGCTGTTCTGGTGAAAAGCCAGGTTAAGTCCCAGTCCTACCACACAAGTGCAGAGAAGGCAGCAACCTACCCCTTGGGACACAAGTGGTGTCCCTAAAGAAGAGATCATATGCTACGTTCGATACACAGAAGCCCAGTAAGAAAGAAAAGGAAAACACAGTTCTGTACAATGATTTAAGACAATGGCCAGATGTGGTTGAAGGGTGCCTGCAGAGCCCATTGATGACTGTGGCCCCTGTGCGTAAGTATTAAGAGACTCACCATCCCAGGACCCAGAGTTAGGCACTCAATGGTGACAGTTCCCGAAAATCCTGGTCCAGGGCTGTAAAACAACTTGGTGAGGGCAAGTCTACCTCTGAAATTGGGGTTGCAGACAGTCAACCAGGGATGTGAACTCCAGACCATCGCCTGCCCAAGCAACCCAGAACAGGTCGAAGTAGATTCTGGCGGCTAGCAGTATAAAAATGGCCAGAAAGCAGAACATGGCCTGTGACAAAAGAAAAGGTGGAGACCACCCAGGATGGCTTAAAATAACATCAGAGGCGTGGTGTCCCGATACCCTTCTGGATGGTGGCAGCTTTCTACTCAAAGGCTCATTGCCAAGGTAGTAAAACAGCCCAGGGACTGTTCCAGCATGGACTTCCTAGCCCATCCTACATGGAGGAACAGGAGGGTGACTATGACAGCCCAGGAAGCATGTTAAGCAGACCAATAGCCAAACTAAAGTGAAGGTAGTGGGACAAATGTTCAACCAATATTGCCACCCGGTCTGACAACTGTATAATCCACTTTTCTGCGTCAAACTCCTCCAACAGGTAATCGAGCATGAAGAGACTAGCAGAACTGGAACAGGGTTAGGGTTTTGCCCTGGAAGTACCCTAAACTGCTGGGCTGGCTAAAGCCAGCTTTCCAACTGCACACAAGGGCACTTTGGCGAACCAGAAGTAGGCCTCTGACTTTAGGACGACATATACAAGGATTTTTATTATCTTCACTTACAATTAGGCCAGCTTCAAAGAAAATAACAAACTAAAATAATAAAAATTAACTCAAAATGCTATTTTAAAACTCAAAGGTTTAAGGATGAATCAAAACATAGTCCTAAATCCAAATCCTATACCAGTCTAGCACATTTATAGCAAAACAAACACACATCCAAAGGGTTTAATAACTAAAAGATGCTTGACTGCTGCTTCTGTTCCAAGTTTTCTCCCATCGATATAGAATTGCTACTGTAATGGCTAAATGTTCCAAATAAAATCTCACCTGAGGTATTTGTCTCTTCTGACACCTTGGGGTACCATTTTCCATTTGTTTACACCACTCAGTGTTTCTGTACCCCTCCAGGGCTTCACACTCACTCGGAGCATTTCTCTCTTGTTTCTTTCATCTCGCTCCAGGGTGTCTTTACTCATCTGCTTGTGGGGTCTCCCGACTCTTGGTCCCCTCTCTCGGGGTATCCTAACTCGCACCCTCTTGGTATCTTCTCCCCTACCATATGAAAAGGGAGATCGAGTTGAGCTTCACAAAGAATGAATCAGGGAGGGGCGTGAGGATGGCCGTGAAAAGATATAGCAGGCGTGGTAGGAACGACATTTTGATGGAGGTCATCGTGCCGTACCATGAAAGGATCGGGGGGGGGGGCAGGGCGACAAATCTGCACCCAGCTTGGCTATGGCCGGGGTGAAGTTGGTTTCTACCAGGCGAGACGTCTTTTGGGAGAGTCGCCCCCAAAAACGTGATTTGTTTACTCTAGCTTCACCCCTCCCTGAGTTCCCTAGGTCAGTGCCTGTTGGGGAGAATTCTAAGAAATGTGCCAATTCCCTCTACCTCAGTGACCCCCCAGCAACTTTGGTGGATTTTTTGGACTTGATTTTTTTAACCTGGAGAGAGTGAGACCCTTTTTCCCACTCATGTTTTTTAATGTGATTTCTGAACTCGGTTTCTTTTGTTTGTCAGAATCCACAAACTCCATAGGCATCATCTTTTACATTGTGGCACACTGCACCTTTAGTGCAGTGACACAGGGAAGTCTCTTCGATTCACCCAAGGTTTAAATGCCTTCTCTGGGATAAACTACTGTTTACCAGAGCAGTAAAGTGAAATTGACTTTCCTTACATTTGTAACTTTCTAGACCCAGCACACGCTATCTTACAATAGGGTGCTGGAGGGGTTACCTAGTATCCACTTTTGTCTAATTTCTCATGTAATGTTTTATGTTATCCTTTACCGTGGTGAGCATTTACTGCGGGCTGCGTTCGCAGCTGCAGTAAAGCACCCAAGGGTGCCTTTTTTGTCAAAATGACCCTTGTTGTCTTTTTTCACCATTTCTTTGTGGAAAGGTCCTTCTTGAGATTTACTCTGCGCGCCAAACCAGGTTTGGGTCCCTTTGTTAGTTTTGTCTTTGGCGGCTTCACGAGTGAATCCCGCCTTTGGCTCCAGGGTGTCGGGGGTAGGCAAGAAGGGAGGGAGGTGCCCGAAACTCCCTGTGATTAGTCTCCTAGGAGACCCAAATGCACTCTGTGATTGGCCGGCTGACTGTCCAGCAAGGACAGCCACCCTGCTGGGTGACTGACAGTTAGGCTGGAATGAAAGGGAGAGAACAGTATAAAAGGCGAGTCTTTTCGCTTGGAAGGCAGAGTCGACCACTGGATGAAGAAACCAAAGAAAAACTTTAAGAGGACGCCTGCTGCAACTCCTGGACCGTTGGTTTGCCCGTGAAGCCCTGCTGCAGTGCCGAAATGCCAAATTTGCATTGACCGAGAAGCCCCTGCAAGGGCGACTTCTCCCCGTGAGTTGGTGGGACCAATCAACTCCAAAGTAAGCCACCTGGACATCATCCATCGGAGCTGGTTGAATTTCCAGATTTGCTGCTGGAAACCGTAGAGCCAGGGAGAGGAACACCAGTTTGTGAGTTGCTTTTAAGTTTGCCAAGAGCTCCAGGAAGATCCTTCGGACTCCCAGGAAGCAGGACTGACCGAGCCTAAGTCCCCTCAACAGTGTGGGACCCCAGAAGCAAGGAAAGTCCATCTCGACAGCCAGAAACCACGTTGTTGCTGTTTGCGGTAGACACGAGGAGCTGAAACACTGAACAGCCACTGAGAGTGAAGTTTGCTGCTAGCAAGTTTTGACCGTCCTAGTGCAGTGGAGGAGTCCCCCAAAGTCCTCCCTCTTGTCCCCACGACTGAGGCCCAGGAACAGTGAGATCTGCAGAGCTGCACAGGAACCAAAGTCATCAGCTGCATCTTTTGTTAATTTTAAAGGTACTGTACAAAGTCTAAGAGAACTTGCCTCTTGTTGTAGAGTTGCTTGCATCTTTTACTACTCACAAGTCTAAACAGCTTGTGGCCCTACATTGATTAATCTTTTTCTTCAAAGACTTCTGAAACATTGTGCAAATACTTTTCTACCCAACTTCAAAGAAGTGCTTCAGCATATAGACTCTTGCCTACTGACTTTGGTTTAGCCTGTTTTAACTGAATGACTCTTATTGGGGAATCTGAAAGTATTTGCCTGCTTAAGAAATATTTGTGCTATCTCGTTTGCTCTAATAATTTCCTTTTTGCTTGCTCATAACTAATTCCGAATGCCAACAGTAATACATTGTCAACCGCACCCTAGCAATTGAAGTCACCCGTGGGTGTAGGTCTCTGCTGTATTCCCTCCAAAATAAGTATTTACTGATTCTGAACTTAGAGTATCATTTTGAAGTATATTTGTGTTGTGTTTTACAGTGCTCACTTCTGAAGAAGGCTTATATTAACTGACTGGTAAATTAATAATTGTTTTATCAAGAAACCCTGTGTGTAAGTGTTTGCTAGGATAATTGACACTATGAAACTCTGCAGCTCACATTGACCCCTCTTGAGATAAGCCTGGCTACTCCTCCATACTACCAACCTGTGTAGTACAGACTTATACCAAAGGTTGGGTTACTACTGCCTGGAGGTCAGGGTTGCTGTAGTGCACCCTGTGGGTACTGCATACAATCTTGCCCAACCGTGCCGGTGTGTTAAATCTTTAAAGGCATTACACTTGATTTTGAGTTATTAATCTTGAGTCCTGAAAAAGACCCAAAGGAGAGAATCTGGTCCAGGAGAGAGGGAAGGGAGAGCTGAGCATCAGTGAGGTTTCATAGGATGTCGTCAGCATAGGATGTCGTCAGCAAAGGGTGACAGTTTAAACTCAACCGCTCCACGCCTCATTTTCCAACGATCCCCGGATTGTTCCTAATCACTATCGCCAGAGGTTCTATAGTAAGGGCGTGGAGAGAACGGACAGCCCTGTCTCGTTCCCCCTGGTTCAGAGAAGGGGGCGGATGTAATGCCGTTAACTAGGACCTTCGCCAAAGGGTTGGTGTAAAGGGCTCTAATCCATCTACAGACATTTCTCGAGTACCTTTCTCATGTTACTCTACTCTAATCTGTCAAAGGCCTTTTCACAGTCATGGGAGACCAGGACGCCCTCCAGTTTCTGATCCTGGGCTAGGTGCGTAAGGTCAATTGTTTTCCAACCTGGTCTCCATGGACTAATGAGGGCATGACTGACCCTAGTCTGATGCTTATTATTTTTGCAAAATGTTTTGCATCTGCGTTTAGCAGAGAAATGGGTCTGTAAGACTAGCAATGTGTTGGATCCCCCTACCCTCTTTGGAGAGGACCACTATCAGTGCTTTTAATAGGGAGTATAGCAGGACACCTGTTTCCAGTGTCTGGTTAAAGTCTTGCTAGGAAGGGGGCTAGGGTGGAGTGAAACATCTTAAAGAAGCGTAATGAGAACCAGTCTTCCCCTGGGGTTGTACCCGATTTTCATTTACGCCATTGACGCACTAATTTTGTTCGCTGTAAATGGGGTGTCTAAGATCGCCGCCTGCTCTGGGGAGACGCAAGGTGTCTGGAGAGCATTAAGGAATTCATCTATCTGGGTTCCATCCCCTGAATATTCTGATGTATAAAGGGTCTCATAATATCTACGAAACTCCTCCACTATTTGTTGATCATTGTTTACCCTTTCTAAAGGCAATAGGTGGATAGACCCTACTCTTAGTTTGTGAGCCCGCAGTTTCCACGCTAGTATTTTATCCTCGCGTTCCACTTTCTACATATACTTCTGCTTTTTTCTGTTTGGTGCAGGAGAATGTCCCTCGACTGTGCTCTATATTTTTTGTACTTTTGCAAGTCTGTCTGGTGGTATTTGTGATTTTAGTGTCCCCTTCGGTTTGAGTGCCTCAATCTTTCTCCTCAGGTCTAACTCCTCCTTTTCTCGCTCCCTTTTCCTGTGGGCCCCCAGCTGGGTCAACTCCCCTTGTATCATACTCTTGAAAGCCTCCCATACTGAAGTCAATTTGACCTCCCCATTGCTTTTGAACTGGAAATGTTCATTAATCGATTTCAATAAGCCCTGTGCCTTTGTCTTTTAGCGGAAAGTTATTGCACGTCCATCTCCCCCTTCACTGCTCTGGAGACCACTCGCCCAATTTTGCGCTGACCAGATCGTGGTCCGACCAGGATATTGGTTCTACTGTTTCAGACACTTTATGTATCAGGAGCGAGTCCAGGAGGATATCATCTATTCTCGAGTAGGTGTCGTGGCCCTTGAAATGGATGGTGTGAGGCGGGTCTGTCACCCCTTCTCGGGTTGAAGCATCTACTATCCCCAGCTTGCAGATTAATGTGGGCAAAGTGGCAGGCCAGCTTGCGCCGAGCATGGGATCCCCCTGAGGATGTCATCCCTTTCCTATCTGATGCCGGGTCAAGGAACAGGTTAGTCACCCCCTACGATCAGGTGCCCCTCTACCTTCTCCCAGAACAGGGACTGTCCCTCAATTCGACAATACATTGAAACTAGAGAGACCACCTGCTCTTTTGTCTGCCCCATGAAAATTATGTAGCGACCCTCTGTGTCTCTGAGGGTGGCAGATTCTGTAAAACCCAGCTTATTAGAAATCCCTACCGCCACCCCTCTTTTTGCTCTTGCATGAGGCCTGGTAGATTTTCTTGATGGCCCTCGCTTTCATGGCTGGTATCTACCCCTTTCTCCAGTGGGTCTCTTGAAGGAACATCACATCCAGTTTCAAACGATTGAATTCTCAGGTCGTTAGAGATCTTTTAGATGGGGATTTGAGGTCTCTAACATTCAATGAGCCTATAATTAATTCACTGGTCTGGTCAGCCATTAAGGATTCTACTAATTCTACGCTTGCACCGCAGACCCAGTGGATCCAAGTATGCCATGTCACCTGGCTCATGAGTTTCAGCCCCATATTTGGTGGAAAAACCTCTGTTGCATGGTTCTTGAAAAAAGGCACCGCCACCCAAAACAAACACTCAAATGAGAACTCCCACCCCCCCCAACCCAGCCCCCTTTTTGATCGCGTTTGAGCCGCCGATGAATTGTATACCATAAATAAATAAACCAACATTGTTGGTCCAGACCATCGGACTTCCCTCCTCCATCAGGCTTACATGAAAAACGTGTATCATTCCATTGCTAGTCTCTCAAAAATGTGTTCACTTTATATGCTCCTCTACTACGCTCCACCCTTCCCGAGCCTCCCTCTTGGCCCCAATCCTATGCATCGGACGTCGTTCGCCTCGCCTCAGGCCACAGGCCTCCCACGGTGGCGGGGAAAGCACGTCAATCCTCAGGTTCTGGCACCTTCCCGCCCAGGGCTGCACAGAGATCCCCCAAAGAGGTGCCAGAGCGATTCCAAGATGGCCCCTAGGTTGGATTCCTCAGTGTCCCCCCTCAAGGCTGCATTGGTGAAGGCAGATTCAGCTTCTTAAATGTGCGGAGTGCCTTGATGCGTCTGTCATTAGGTTTCTCAAACATTAGATTCTTCCCTCGTGGTTCCCCCTCTTCCACGGGCACCCTGTTTTTGGCTGGCACTCCCAGAAGTTCTCGGGATACTCTGTTAATGTCATTTGCTATACTTATAGAGTTAGTCTCCAATTCCCCTTTCTGACAACTGCAGCAAAGATGCCCTATGGTGCACTAACATACAAAATGCCATACTTGACAAAATTGCATGCCTCCAAAAGATTTGTCTCTACCCGAGACCTCGCCAGAGCCTGAAACCTCTACTCCCCAACACATTATCACCTATAATTTCAAGCCTATCTCAGAAACTGAGCTAATCAAAATCATAAAATATCTCAAACCCCGTAAATACCAAAGGGACATCTGCCCTGCCACTGTAATCAAAGACTGCTGAAGCACTTGCTCCATTCATCACTTCGCTCATCAACTCCTCTTTTGCATCCATCTCAGTTCCAGCCAACCTTAAAGATCCTTTGGTCGTACCTTGTAAAAAAAAACGACCCTAATAAACCAATGAACTACCACCCCATTACCACTGTGCAATTCAAAATATTGGACAGAGCTGCCTATATACAAATCCAATCCTACTTGGAGACCAACAAACTGGTTTCCAGCTGTGACTTGGGATGGCGTCTGCCCTCCTCGACCTAAAGAATCAACTGGATGAAATAAATGACAAAGGTAAACTTGCCCTCCTTCTCCTACTAGACCTTTCATCTGCGTTCAGTTTGGTTGATTAACAAATCCTCTGTCAACATCTGTCATCAGCAGCACACTTCTCTTCAAAATCAATTGAGTGGATCTCATTCATCACCAATAGATCGTTGAGTATTTTCCCTTCGTGCCTCGGCATCCGTTTACCCCCCCCCCCCCAACCACCCTTCGGCCACTGTCACGTGCGGCATAGCACAGGGTTCTTGCGTCTCACCCACACTGTACAATATTGCCACAATACCTCTCTTCGCTCTTCCTGACACTAAGGTTATCTTATACACAAACTATGCAGATGACACCCACATCCTTATACCCATTTCAAGAGACTATAACTGTACTTCAAATTACTGGCAGCCATTTACCAAACCATCCAAGCGTTCATGGCAAGTCACTCGCTGTGTCTAAATGACGAAAAGACTGAGCTACTCCCAGCTGGCTCACAAACCCTACACATTATTCATCATCGCTTCCGCCTCATAGTTTCACAGCAAGTCAAAACCCTTGGGATATTCCTTGACTCAAATCTGTCTTTGTCAAAACAGGTAAACGCTATTGCATCTTCAGCAGCTTATACCATGAAGGCCCTTCCTTTCCGAGATCAGTTGCACCACCGTTGCTAGAGCTCCTATCTGCTCTAGACTTGATTATTGCAACTCCCCATTTGCATGTACCAGTGCCCGCAACATCAAGCTGCAGATCATACAGAATAACGCACTTCGAGCTGCCCTGAACTTACCAAAAAAAGACTAGCTCTTCTGCCAGACAGAAGGTGCACTGGCTGACCATCTATGAACGAATACTTTTCAAAACACTGGCCATCACACACATGTATCGCCAACACTGCATCGAGATATCTATCCAGCAAATTTAACCTCTCGCAGTCGTCCAGAACTACATGCTCAGCCTACACACATCGCCTCTGTGTCCCAAGATTGAAATTGCAAACATCAGGAGGTCGTAGTTTCCCAGTCTTTAAGGCACAGAACTGGAATACTCTGCCACCGTCTCTAAGAGCAGAACATTCATATTGGGTTTTCCTGAAAACCTGGCTCTTTACCTCAGACCTGCAACCTAGAGGCTGCACATCTATCTGAGCCCATCCACCACTGTTCTATCACCCAACCAACTGCATTGCCAAAATTTCACCTTCTGTACCTATAACAAGTTTATGTATCCACATTAAGTGCTTTCGACTATCTAAGCAAATGTTTGTACCTTGCTCCAGCGCCTTGATGCCCATGGGCTAAGCGCGCTACACAAATTAATAAATAAACTTGATGCAGGGCCCCTCTCAGGACTGAACTCAGTCCCCTCGATGCTAGGACGCCAAAATTACTTGGAGGCCAGTCTCGTAGTGCCAGTTGAGGATCCCCCAAGTTCCAGGTCGGAACTCGAACCGGTGATGCTGCGCGCGGTAGCCCAAAATCAAAGCTGGTCAGCCACAGGGTGGTTCCAGGGCACTTCCAAAGGCTTCCTTTGGCAGGGAGCAGAGCAGACGTCGGAATGTAGGGTCCCTCCACTCTTAAGGGCAGCAGGTCCTTCACGGGACTTCTAAAGATCACAAGCAAGACGGGGCTCCTCCAGGACAGCAGCAGAACTTGGTCGCCAGGCCTCCTTCAGTCAGGTCTCTGGTTTCTTTGCGGGTCTTGCAGCTGAATAAGATACTTGGCTCCTTCAGATTTCTACAGGATCTCTGAAGAAAGGGTGCAGGGGTCCTCTTCTTATCCTAAAAGCCAGGTACGAGCTGCTGCCCTCACTAACCAATAGCAGGACTAGCCCAAACGCACCCACCCCAGCAGTAGTCCAATCAGGACCACTGGTGAGAACATTCACGCATACCACTCGTACAAACCAAAACCAGTTTGTGGATTGGGACTAACGTTGAGGAAGTACTGGAAATCCATAATCCCGATTGGGCCAGGAGGACGTGGAACCCAGAACATCTGGACATGTCCATCTGGCCCAATCCTTTTTCCCCAGAGAGCAGACCTACTCGCAAGAGGGAGGCCATCTTCTTCACCCAGAAATCAGAACTCAGAATCTTGACACTTGGTTTTTGAGAGGTTAAGGTATCAGGATTGGGACCTCCCACCGGTACCATTCAAAGTCCCGGTTTGGGATATTAATTTAGTATTACCTTTCATAATGGGAGCCCCATTTGAGCCTCTTCGTTCATATCCGCCTCGGATGTTAACTGTTAGGGGACTTTTCCTAAAGTCCCCTGGGTGGTAAAAAACTATAAAACTATCCCTTGGTATACAGGTCTCCAACTCTGTACTAACCAAAGGATTTGGTAGAATGGCAGACCGGCCAGGCTGATTTAACGAGGGGATGTGAGCTGTAGGTAAGTACACTGAACCCTGTCAATACAACAGCCTGCTTCAATAGAAGTTGCTCGCGCTTACAATTGTTAAAGAAAATGACCCTAATGACGGTTCTACCGTATTACTTGTAATGCCGTGCTACTGCATTTGTTACAGTTTCATTAATGTTATGATAATGTTATGATAATGTTATATATGGTAGAACCGTCATTAGGGTCATTTTCTTTTCAGTTTCATTAATGTATAGAGTCACACAGACAAAGTCTGATGGAAGGAGAAAGAGGGTTATTCAACACTATTAGCAGTGGTGTATTTCACAGCAACACTTTTCAGGGCTTCTAATGCTTTGGCAGTCCAATCCCAAACTATCCAAGAGTTCATCAGTCAGTGTAGATGCGGAGCAAATGTCTTGTGCAGTAGCAGAAAAGGCAAAGATCATCTGGATACCTTTTAGTCACTTAAATAAAAATGCTTTTGTAGATAACACAAGTTATAGGGAACCTGCAAAGGACTCCCCCAATAGGACACAAGCTGCTAAGCCTTGATCAGAGGTAAGGGTGAACACCCAAAACCTTTTGTAACACACTCCAGTCACAGTGCAACAACTCTTCTGCTTGAGGTAAATTATACCTTGAGCCCCACAGTACCTTTGGTTACATAAAGCAAATGCAGCTGGATTCTTTCCTGTGCAGCAGTGATGGACCCGGTCTCCTGATTCCTCAGCCTGGTGACGAAAGGAAGGATTCTGACTGGGATGTCACAGCAGCCGTTGCGAGAAAGGACCCTCCGCAAGGATTTCTTCGATCTCCCACCTCGGTCTGAGTTTTGCCCCTTTTTTGCAGCTCCAACAAAGGACTATTTTGGCCTGGTCGATCTTCTTCCGTTCTGCAGACTTGCACTTTGGTGAGGGGACTTGGATAAGTGGGAATGTGCCTCTGGAGGTCCAACTGGAGCTCACCAAAGTTCTGGGCAAATTAGTCCACGCAAAAACGTTGCACTGGCGGAGGTCGCCAGGAATTAGCGGTTTGCAGCCCTGGGAAGTCACCGCACCTATGGGAGGGCTCCATCTGCATTTCGTCTTGGGGCTGGTTGGTCCTACCAGCCAAAGGGACGGTATTGTCCTCTTCGGAGTTGCTCCGTTGATAAGTGGGGTCAGGACAACGGTGGTCTTTTTACTGTTACTGAAAGAGTCTGCAGGCATCTCTGGTCGTCTTCTGTTCCCAGTGGTCAACTTGCCTTCTGCCTCAGGAACCTCACCTTTTATTCGGATTTCCCATTCACTCCTCTGCAAACTCTCCCAGCAGTTTACAGAAAGGGGTGGGGGGCTGTCCAGTCAGGACAGCCCCCCCCCCAGTGGGAACCGGTTCCATTCAGGCACTCTGGCAGACAAACAGGGTAGTGTTAAGCCCCTCCCCTGCTTCCTGTCCTCACAGAAACACTGGAGCCTAGTCGGGGGCATCCTAGGGTTCCCACCAAAGGCAAAACTTGCATTCAGACCGCTACCTCCCAGAATGGTAGAATGGCTAACCAAGGACAACCATGCAAGAAATGGCAAAAAAAAAGTCACCATGTTAGAACATCTGGGACCCTTTGGTACATAACGGAGGCTGTGAATACAGTCTGCGGTAAAAAAACACCAAAGTTGGTCGAAAACGTCCACTGCCACCAGCCATAACTATATGGTTGTCAATGTGACCAAAAAGTCACAGTAGCAGAGAAGGGAGATAGCAGGTATCCCCTTAGCACTCCACTTAAGGTGGTGTGTGCAACTTTTTAGGTAGGATACAAAGTATCCCTCTATCCCTAAGAACAGTAACTTTTAAGGATAGTCTAATATCAAAGGAGAACCCAAAGGGTTCCTAGCAACACTGCACATAGGGTGCTGTGTGCTGCAAAAGTCTAACACAGCTGCTTTTAAGGGATCTGGAGGAAAGCAAGACTCCTTAGCATAAAAGTAAAACTGAAAGAACAGTTCTGAAAGTCAAAACAAATGAGAATTAATGAGGGGGGGAAAAGGCTCTCCTCATTCAGGAGAGAAAGGAAAAAGGTCCAGAAGTCCAGCAAAAAGTGCTGGGTGTCTCACTAGGAGAGGGGATTACTCATATAACTGATGAATCTCCCTAACAATAACTATGAACTTTCTTGTAGCGATCACTTCTGCTCGCAGAGTAAGCAATCTTAAGGCTTTGTCATGCAAACCACCATTTACTGCTTTTCATAACAAAAATGTTGTTTTGAGGGTTCGCCCTTCATTTCTTTGTAAGGTGATGTCAGAATTTCACCTGACATAAAGAATAAGTCTACCATCCTTTTATCCACGACCTTATCCTTCCAAAGAGTAGGAGATACTTCATCGTTTAGATCCCAAAAGAGCATTCACCTTTTATATTGGCAGACTTGCGCAAGTCGGACAAGATGACAAACCTTTTGTTGGCTTTACTCGTCATAGGTTGGGACAGGTTGTTGGCAAACACTCATCTTGATGGATCAATTTATGTATCTCTGAATGTTACACTTTAGCTGGCAAGGATGTCCCTTATAATTTGAGGGTACATTCTACAAGAGGGGTGGC